>NC_142026.1:81463604-81781937 GCF_982192425.1 Myodes glareolus | reverse complement strand
TACTGAGCTCCTACTCATGGGCAGCTACACAGACAAGTCTAGTCTTCCACAGCCTAACCTAACACAAGAGCCTAAGGAGAGCCTGGCTCATGGCCCACCCTCATCCTCCTTGCTTCCTGTGTTGGCAGCTCAGAGAGTTTACCATGTCCACCCTGCACTCCTCACCTCAGTTTTATGACCCTCCCAGAGGCTTTCCCATTGAAAGTATGGATCTTTATCGAGTTGGTTTGTTATAATACCCAGAAGACGATAACCCATGCAGCAGGCCCAGTTTTCCATGCATGGAGCACTGCCAATAGTGTACTGGAATAGTGTTCACACAAAGGAAGTATTGTCTGCATGGGAGTCAAGAATGGTGTATAGCCACATGACAATGAGGATTGCCCCTTCAGACAGCAAATTTCTTTGCTCACCAATGTGAGAGCAGATACTCAACACAAAACTGTCTTCACCATTAATAAATGCCTCAGACTTTTGTGTGAAAAAGACTGTGCTGAGTGCACTCAAAGAAAAGATAAAAAAGAACAGTGAGGGAAGAAGACAAACTACTGCTAGCTACATGACCAGGAAAGTAAGAGAAGGTGCCATGATAGCAGTGGTATCAGGCATTCAGCATTTGAGCCCCTTGTGGCAAACGAAGTCTGTGCTTCCTTTATGAACAAGTCTTGCTCCATGAAGAGAATTCTTTCTTCCTAGAGCTCAGAAGACCACTTGAACAAATGATCTGTGAGCTTCCTGACTAGTACATGTACAGGAGGCATGCTCCATCCACAATGCTATTACCAGATCCTACAGCTCCATCCATGGTATTTATCAGTTGTGAAAGAGGAGTGGTCCCACCTCATCCCCTCTCTCCAGCCCAGGTTTTTACCACTCCCAGACACCAGAGAGACTAGCCAAGAAAAAAGGAGTAGAGAGTGTTATACTTCCAGTTCTTCAGTTTCCTAAGTAATAAACAAAGAGTCCCTGTAATCATTCATAAACATGAGGTGACCCAAGACCAGTCCCTTAAGGAACCGCAGTCCCACAAGGGACAGCAGTGGGCCACCTGAGGCCTTGGAGGGGTCCCCTTTGTGAGTGGAAGACTGTGGTGGGTGAGGGGCCGATAGATATGCCATGCAGAGACAGTTTGGGTATACAGTCTATTTAGTGGGTTACGGAGAGTGAAGGGAAGCGAAGAAAAGGGGGTAGAAGGGGAGAGAAGTGAAAGAGAAAAAAGTTACCTCTCCTGAAGAAGGGCAGATGTGGCGCGGGTGGGGGGGGTGGATAGGATGCATGAGATATGCCTGCCTCCTCAGAAAGGAGAAGGTTGGGAGTGAGTGGAGCTTGTTCTTAAAGGGACAGGATACACAGGTGACAGACAAGGCAAGCATATTACAACATTCCTGCCTTTCTCTTATAATAAAAAAGATGGGAAGTTAGGCATGGCACGTTGAGGGAATTGGGACAACAATTTCTCAAGTTGCTTTCTGCTTATTTGTGAGCATCAAATCTTTACTGGGATACCTGAGAAAGTTGGGTGATGGTTACATCCTGGGGAAGCTGGTCACTTTACTCCTGTCCAGGATTTGTGGTGTGGAACTGTCTGGTGTCTCTTGGATCTGGCAAGGTGTTGGCAGAGCAGAGACAAAGTTAAGTTTAAGGAGAAAAATTTTTCCAGTACCAGATAATTGAGAGGGATATCTGGCCTGTTTAAGTTGAATCCTTCAATTTGGCTCCCTGCAATTCACAAGCATTTTTGGAGTTTGTAAAACATAAGTTTTAGACACATCCATTGTATAAATAGCAGCATATTTATTTCAGAATGACTATGATAGATGTTTTTGTGCAATTAAAAGTATCTTTAGAAAATGACTAAAGAGAATTTAAAATCCTGGTCTTGATAGTAGTAATAGTACTCTTCCAGAGTTAGATTAATGGTTTATCAGCATTTTATTGATAATGTTAAGACTATGAATGGCAGCATATGAGAGAGACATTTGACAACCTGCATTTGTCCTCAGACCTTTATAACTTGTTGGTACACACCTTAATAACTTGTAAGTACACATTTTAATAACTTGCATTTGTATATCTTAAAAGACCCTTTATTTATAATATGTTAAGAAGTAGTACTGAAGTTTGTTTGGTGAGATTGTGCTTTAAATTGACAAAACATATCAGCTGCTAAACTGCATCAGGGATCTTTGAAAAGGATGAAATTTTACTTGAATTATTGATTTAAAAATAACAGAGGACTTACTCTATTCGCTACTGAGAGTCACTCCTCAGTGTTCTCCATGGTTGTTGGGGGCAAGGGCATCAGGACTGTATTTGTCTTCTGCTGCTAGAAGCAGGGTCTGCCAGGTTTCAGAAGATACTGTGGTGTAGAAAATTGGTCAAAAGAAAAGCAAAGCAGTTCATTCCATATGATTCTTTGTCCATGTCTGAAGACCTTCAGGAGTTAAGATGAAAGGCATCTTTGCCCAGTGGTTAGCACCTTTACTTGATGAGGCAAATTGCAGATGGACATTGTTCTGTGCCCATCTGTCTTCTGTCTTCTTTGAACAAAATAGAGTGCTACTGCTAGAAGTCAACTTCTTTCTCTGTTATAAAAAGTTTTTTAATAATTAAACATTTAAATGCCATATTCCCCAGATATGTGAGCACTGGAAGCTGTTTATTGAGAATAGATAAATTATAACTAGAGTATGGAATCTGCCTGGAGAGCTGTTTCCAAGCTTCACGGTTCAGGCTTTTAACATAACAGGTGATATTTATACTTGTGAAAGACAAAGAAGAAAAAACTGTTTGCAATAGAAATTTAACAGTAGAACTGGCAACATTGGAGAACAGCTTAATGTATTTTAAAGTAAGGTTGGATCACATATACAGTTTTTTTTGTAAGAGATTTAAAAGTGCATACCAATATGAGAGTTATTGCTTTTTTAGTCTGGAATGATATACAATGAACACACTACTTAAAACATTGAACAGTAAGTATATGTATATTTACACATGGTTAAATTTAAATTTATATATATATATATACACAGAGTTAAAGCAAACTTATGTTCATACATAAGGTTAACTCAAACATCACATGCATGCACATACACATATATTAAACAGGAGTTGAGTCAAGTCCATGCTCTGTTGAGCCCTACTGAAAACATGAAACTGCGCAAAACACACATGTAAAAGAGTCAATAAGAGAAATTTAGAGGCAAAACTATAAACTGCGAAACTAGGCAAGGATACCTCAGTAAAGATGGAAACTTGCTTATCTGACCTGTCCTTAGTCAAGATGGTGGGACTTGGTTACCTGACCAATTCTTGTCAAGCTTTTTTATTCATTAATGGTAATCACAGCACACAGAGGGAAATCCCAAATTATTTTGGACATCTTATTAAAAGTTTGTAAACTATCTTTTTAATCAAAACTGCAACTTTGCCTAGCTGACAAGCTTTAACTTGCTCATTTAAATTTTTACAGACACCTTTCTAGGCAGGAAAGAGATTGCTGTGGCCTGAGGCTACTTTTCTGCAGCTTGGCTGTCAAACCAGGAAGGCACTTCTGCTGAACTCAGCTTATAGCTGAAGTTGGGAGCAGGACAGGGTACATGCCATACTCTCTGCCACATGGTCCTACATCCAGGGATTTGGGACCAGGAGGCCAGCCGGCCTTTCATTGCCTGCTGTGCCTGGATACAGGCCCTGCTTTTTATATTTAGCAGTCCCATCAGAATCCTGTGTTAGAGGTAGCTGACTAATTTACAGGCTCCCAGGTGTCCACATTTCTGCGGCACCGAGACCACTGTATACATAAGCTGAGCCGAGTAGGGTCATGCTGTTTTTATTATCCCTGCTTTGTTTTATTTTAAATCTTTCAATCACAAAATCAGGAGAAGTTCTGAATCCTCTCATCTGTTAAAAGCCATTGATTTACCCACACAGGCTCCTTGGCTGATGGGCCATGTAGCCTCTAGCCATTTCTCACATACCAGTTCCAGGCACTGGTCACAGGAGGCATAGTCCTCCAAAGACTCCTGTCATCTGCCTTTTCTGGCTCCACGGCTTGGTGCTGGCCAGACTCAGCCAGTTTTAGGGCATGTACTTGGATGGCCTCAGTCTCAGTGGCAAGTCAGGACAGAGCAGGACCACATGCTGCATTGCACTCACATCCTTGCACCACGCTCTCAGCTGCACCTTCAGACTTGGTGTAGGTGAGGCTGCACCTTGACCTCTCCGAGTCCCAGAGCTGTTCAGAGTCTGTGGTGGCTAGGCTGCCAGTATGATAGAGGGATCACAATATTTATATTCACTTTATCTACAAACTAAAAATCTCTGAATTTGTTTCTGCTCCACCCCAGCTCCTCTAACCATCAAAATATACCCAAATAAATGTGCAAACAGTTGAACACTGCTTCCTCTTCACACGTTTCCAAATATATACAAATCGTACTCCCAAAAGAATCCTCTGACTTTCCTCCTACCCATTATTGACTATTATTGAGCACTCAATTCTCACCTTATATACCTGTGCTGTAAAATTCACTTTGTAAGGGCCTTTACATTACCTCATATACCACTGACCAAATGTCCATGCATTATCTGTTGTGCATCCTCAGCCAAATGTTTGGCACCATATGCCGAATTTGTTTATGTCCCCACCCTTTCTGAGGAGATAGCTGTCAATGTTCTCAAGGCCCTTAAGTCAGCAATGGTAGTTATAGGGGTACCTTGGGCACTTAAGACTAATAATAGCCTGGCTATGCCTCTCAATAATTCAGTGACAATCTGTGGTCCTGGAAGACTTCCCATATTTTTGGCATCTCCTACATCCACAGGGACAAGTCATTGTGGAGAGGACCAACAGAGCTCTTGAGGAGCTGTTTGCCCTGGACTATCTCACCAGAGGTTAGGAGAAATCCTCGTCTGGCCTTAATAGAGGTCCTTTTCTATATGAACTTTCACAGTTTTGATAATAAGGGACTCAACCCAGCTTAAAAGCACTGGACATCTCTGCCAAGGAATACACCCCTGCATTTGGTGGGATGTAGAGATCCTATCTCCATCCAATGGCAGCTTCCAGTCCCCCTGCTAGCCCATGGGGTAGGGTATGCTTGTGTTTGTCCTCACACTACCACAATGCCAATATGGGTCCTGGTAAGAGATGTAAGTTAGGCTATGGAACAGCCTGCTTCCACCAAGGACAGAAATACCCCCAGAAGGGCAATATATATACTTCCCTTTCTTGCCCTCATTGACCCCAAAACACATTATATTATTAAGGACAGACATTACGGGCATTGACTATTTATTTTTGAAAAAAGTTTGACATAATATAAAAAGTCATTATGACACCCCAAATACCCACATATTAATTAATTGGTGGGGTGGTATTGCTAACCCTTATTCTCTTTAAATGTCTGCTGCATCATACCCAACATCATGGGATAGTACCAGGAAAACTCTAGTTTGGCTCCACTCAGTCTGGTAGGCCTTAACTTCCATAAGGTTTATTTTTCAGGGAATGATAAAAGAGGTAAAGACCATGAAACAAGAGTCTAAATGAGAATTTATTGCATGATATCTGACAAGACAGGTATCATGAATCAGGAATAAAAGAGAGGAGAGAAGGGAGGAGAAGAATGAAACAGGATGGCAGAAGGAAACAGGGTAAGAAGAAGATGGAGTATAGGACAAAGGTAAATACTATGATAAACTTTTGAAGAATATCACCACCACTCATATTAAAACATTTACATTATGCTAACTTTTTTAACTTCTTGGATTTGTTCTTGTGGGTAAATCTAAATATCTTCTTTGTGCTTGCTCACAATGTATGTTATTTATAGTTAGTTTTATTTCTATGCTGGAATGTTATTAACATTTACCCTTGCATAAAGTTTCAACTTAATGAAGCAATCAAATTCAATTAATCATATAAGACTCTGTTTTGTTCAAAGCATCGCCCCAACTCCCTAACACTCCTTTATACAAAGATTCTGGAATATTATAGTTGGGGACCTCATCATAGGCCCTGGCATCCACCTTTGGAATATTGGACAGAAAGTTCCATTTCAAACCCTCTCCCCTGGGAGTTACCTTAGTCCAAACTCCACCTCCAAGAGGGCCCACCAAGTGGTGTCCCCTCCTCAGTGAGATCAAGAAAGACTGTCAAATGGTAACCCTTCCCCAGGGAAGGTCAAGTCCACTGCCACGGATTACTTAAACTTCCCCGGATAGAATACACACATGGTCTCCAGATTTCATGTGGTCTCACCTTTTCTCTCTCTTCCCCTCACCATGCTTTCCCAGTGCCACCCAGAAACATTGCATTAAACGTGGGCATATTTTATTTGGTTTGATTTTGTCTGATTGGAATTATTTGCATAGGCAGAAAAGTTCAGCCAAATATTCCTAATATTTGGAGGTTCCACGGGGGTCTGTTTTTCCTAAGGGCCCAAAGCCACATGTTGGAAAATGTCTTTCTCATGCATACTCTCCACCAGGCTAAGATCAGCTTTGTCTCGGTGAGTCCTCCTATTTACTTTTTGCTGCTAGGGCTATGAGACCTATTTGCATTTATCTTTATTGATTTTCGGACTTTGCCGTAAGAGTCATGATTGCACTGAAAAGTCCGATCCAAGCGGCCAGGTCAGGCTTCATTGAGGTGAGAATTGCTTGGACCAGAGACATCTGCCACTCATTTCTCATGACACCGGTTTTGCCTCAAGAGTCCCCCTGTCCCACTGGACCCACTGTGACAGACTGTAGGCCCAGTTTGGCATAGACTTTTAAAGGGGTTCTTGTGATTCAAACGAAATCCTCAAATACCCTTGGACTGTTTTTTACAAAAATTCTTTTAAATTGAGACTATCTAACACCTAACAAGACCAAACAGGTCTCCAAAAGAGCATGGTTTCTAGTTGTGTGTTCCTGCTCCCCTTCCTCCCCTCTCCCTCCCTTCTTCTGTAGCTGTTTGCTGTTTGTCTCACTCTTGGATTCTCTAAAACAGAACTCTTTAACCTGTCCTTCCACTCTAAAACCATATAGCTCTTCCATCCTTATGTTTCTGTTCCATCTTGCAGTGTCTGCTAATATGGTCTTTAAAGAGACTACCTCTGGGCTTCCCTGGCTTCTGCCTCCTGCCTACCCTAGGTTTTTTAAGTTGGTCAGCTGACACAGGTTCCAAAAAAGTGTTTTATTTGTCTGTCTGTTAGAATAGTGTGGCCACAGTATGTCTGTGTGAGTATATGGTTGTGTTTTCATAGTATGCTTGTCTTATGTTTCTGTGTGTATATTTACATGTTTTAAGATCTGCAAAACTCATAACTCCAGATTACAACAGCTAGGGAAAAATACAAACCCCCATTTTAACCCTACCATTGCTTGGGTAAGAGAACACCACATGTGCTAGTATTCTTTGACATTTTTAAATGTCCCTTTTAATCTTCTTACATTTATTCACATTGGTACATTGTAACTAATTGAATAAACTACATGTCTAAATTCAGCTTGTATGCCCAGTTTAAATATAAGAGCTTATGGTACCCAATTCTCTAGTACCTTTATAGATCTGAGAGTATGGCATTTAACAAAAGAGCTTCTAAGGAAGAGGCATGCCAACTTTTGCAGCATCCTGTAGCTCCTCAAGATGATAGGTGGTTGCCAAAAACCTTCTACCTCCATGCTTGCCTTTGAGTTTGGCATAGCCACCCACACATCAAAAAGCAGCCTTCCACCTCTTCAGCTTCCTGGATGTGACCTGGGGAATCGATCTTCTCATCCTACCAAGACAGGTGGAGTAGGTGGGCCTTCTGTCTATGTGTTACTTTCATTGGTTAAATAAAGAAGCTGCTTTGGCCTTTTGATAGGCCAGCCCTTAGGTGAGTGGAGTAGACACAACAGAATGCTGGGAGAAAGAAAGCAGAGTCAGGCAGATGTCATGAAGCTCTGGCCCAAGATAGATGTAGGTTAGTATCTTCCCGGTAAGCTACAACCCCATGGTGATACACAGATTACTAGATATGGGTTAATCAAGAGGTAAAAGTTAGCCAGTAAGAGGCTGGAGATAATGGGCCAGGGAGTGTTTAAATGAATACAGTTTCCATGTAATATTTCGGGTAAAGTGAGCCGGGCAGTAGGAAGTGGCCTGCTGCTCCTTTTACTACAGACAGGTAGGCTAAATCTTCGCTCCACAGGAAAATCTTTGTGCTTCTTGTACTCAGCAGCTAATGGCAACACTGCTTCTAGGCTGGTGTTCTCCAAGGACTAAGAGAGACTTGGGATTGCCTGTATAGATTTTAAAAAAAAGCTGTCTCATTTCTGCTCATTTATCCCCCTTAGATCTGTCTAATAGCATTTGATGACTTAAGGTACTGGTGGCTCATTACTTCATTTTTTAAGTTTCCTGCTAAAATAAAGACAGGTATGCATCTTTAACAGACTTCATAGTCCAGGACTAATAGGTTTTAGGTGTAGCTTCAGAGATTCAGAGTTTCCAATTCCCTTTAATTGTCTTCTAAAATGTGCATACCTTTTAACCTAAAGCAGTAGCCTTTTGCTATGATACCACGATGCAAATCTGTTCCTGCTCTCTTGCAGACACCTACATGTTCCTGAAAAAAAAAAAAAGTTCGGTGCCTTTATTCAAAATCAGCTCTAGTAAAAATTAACAATTTTCAGAGCCTATTTTAAACCTAGTCATTTTAAAGCATATTTTATAGGTCCCTCCTGCTGTCTGGGCCAAGACCAACTTACAAAGTGCTCTACAGATAACACCAACACCTGCATCAGCTCCTAGGACTTCACCATTGGTACTAAATGTCTTGGACCAAAGACACCTACCAACAAAAATCTGGTTTTATCTCCTATAAGTGTCCCACTTATAATCGAAACCTTACCTGTACAACCAGGGCACTTATCTCTCTCATTCTTTCTGGCTGTTACTTACTCTTCCCATCACTAGCCCCTTTCATAGGGCCAATAATAGCAATATATTTTTTTCCTCCTAGGTACCTGCCTTCTCTTCTCCCTCAAGAAAGAGTTGCCTGAGGTCTCCAGGATGATAATAATCCAGATGCCACTCCAACCACACCACTGGCTCAGTGTGAGCCCACCAACTCCTAGCTCTCCCCTCTTCCATGTCACCCCACGCCTATAGGAAGCAATTAGATTTGAGCCAGCACCCTTTTATCCAAGGAGTCTAAAATGCTTGGCTGAGGGGTTTCACCTAAGCTCACTGAAACTCTATAATCCAAAAAGCCTGGAGTGTTTGGTCATAAGCATCATCCCAGATCCCTAATATACCTTTATACAAAGAGTCTGGAATATTTTAGTCAGGGACCTCATCCCAGGCCCTGGCAGCCATCTTTGGAATACTGGGCAGAAAGTTTCATTTCAAGTCCCCTCCACTGGGAGTTGTGTTAATCCAAACTCCACCTCCAAGAGGGCCCGCCAAGTGGTAACCCCTCCCCAGGGAGAATCAAGAAAGCCCACCAAACAGTAACCCCTCCCTAGTCAAGTCCACTCTCACAGGCTACTTAAACTGCACCCCATAGAATGTACATGTGGTCTTTCAGTTTTGTGGGGTCACCCTTCTTTCTCTCTTCCCCTTGCAATGCTTTCCTGGTGACCCTCACGAGCATTGCATTAAACACGGGTATCTTTTATTTGGTCTGATTTGATCTGATTGGAATTATTTGCATTGGCACAGAGGCTCTTCTTATTTCTTACATGTGGCAGCTACTTTTCACATTTAAACACCCTTTCCTTTCTGGGGAATAAAACATCATTAGAGACTTAGATATAATAATTGTGGGGGTAGATTTTTATTTTATATTGGTTTTAGTAGAAAATATCTCTAAACCAATGGATGAGCAGATGTAGTCAAACAAGGAGAAACAGTTGACTACAATGAGTTAGGAAGAATAACAAAATCCAGTGTAGCTAGGGAAGCCAATGAGAAGTACTAAGGAAAAGTAACAAGAATAAGAATCAGACTGGTGTACACAGTGATTTAAATTAGAGTATATTGTTATATCTTTCTAATACACTTAATACAACTGTATATTATGACTATTATAAATTATATGATTGTTTTATTTATATACATGTCTATATATTGAATCGACAGATGGTGTATGATTGCCTACACATGTATAACACACTCATATTAAACTTATATCTGTATCAAAAACTTTCCATTTGATGAAGGTTAGACTTTCATAGTATTTTTGTCTATATATAGTTTCTATTTTATTCAGATGCATTCAGAGATTATCTACATACATAAAGTTCAGAGGTGTCAACTAAATACAAATATTTCTGTCAGAAACTTGGGATAGTGAGTCCAGGTTTACAACCACATTAAAGATGAAATTTAATGCTTAGACTTGCTATACTTAGAATATACTGAAATAAAATTAGGAAACAATAATATACTGAAATAATCAGATTTTATTTTTGAATAATGTGAAAAGTACATGCAGAATTACTTTTACAAAAATAGAAAATGATCTATTTCTTAGATTTTCATGATTTTTATGGGGTGTTTAAGGATGATTTTTCCTTTTATGTGTTTTCAGTTACAAAGGTTATTTTCTCCATGGCATAACTTTGAATTTTCACACTAAGCTAAGTAACTTCATTTAAACACGTTTGTATTAATGATCTAAAGATTATCCTAGGGTCACAGGTAAAATGATTATTTTGCAGAAAAAAATTTTATTATTATTACTATTATTATTTCCACAATTGCTATCAAGATGAATTAAGCCATCAATTCCAGAAACTAGGAAGTTCTATTAGTTCTACCTCTGTCTTCAATTTAGTTGTGTATGCAGAGGTATTGGTTCTTTATAGAGTAACAGTTATGTTCTACTACAGTATAGTTGCTAATAGTTCTGTAAGAACAAGGCAAAATAAATTTAAAATTTTAGTTCAAAGTCTATATAAGGTGTGGCCAATATTTTATCCACCACTAATCATTATTTCAAAAATATCCATTTCATAATTTTTATACACATGCATTTATATGTCTTTGTGTGTATGCCATGCGATGCAAGAAATACAGAGGGCAGAAGAGGGCACAGAAAGGCCTAAACCTGGAGTGGGGGTGATTATGTGTATCTTGATGTATGTTCTAAGAACTGAGCTCAGGTCCTCTGAAAGAACATGTTCTCTTAACCATTAAGTCATTGTTCCTGTCCCAGCATTCAAAATTCACAGCTATGCAGTTCATAAAGCCTCTCAATACCCAACTTATTTTGGAAATCTCTGCTTGGGAATGGAGTCTGTCACATGCTCCATTTCAAATTTGGGTGTACTCTTTCATGCTATTTTGAGAAGCTAAAATAGATGTGATGATTTTGCAATTTTCCTAGAAAAATGACTTCTTGCTTGCTGCTGAGCTAAAATTGAGCCCATATTTCAAGACCCTGCCCATATTCACAAACTTCAGACTCTGACATTTTAAAAATAACTATCCCATCCTGCAATGCCACTGTGTTTGGCCTTTATTGATTTATTTAAAGATTGAACTGTGAGTACCAAAAATGTTTTTGCTCAAAAATATGTTACATGTTTTAAAGCCTTGAATTGTTAATATTATCTCCAAACTACACATATTTGGCAAATATGTTAATCAATGATTCAATTTATATATAAAAACAGAAAGGAAAATGATGTTTTTCTTCCTGAAAGTAATAGAAAAAATTACCAGTTTATTCTTTCACAATCTTCACAAAGTGACTAGAAGTGTAAAGTGTAATATTATTGTCTGTTTTGGAATAATATTCAGTCATATGTGGTTGAAAAGCCTAGCAAGAGAGATTATAATTGGCATATTAGCACAAATGAAGTGGATTTTCTTGTTGTTTGGGGCTTCTGTTCTGCCCGGTTCCCACAATCATTAAGTCTCAAAGAAATTACAGAGATCTGCATTAGTTATAAACTGATCTCTGGGTTATCCATTCTCAAGTTCTAGGCCATACATGCTGTGTAAATCATGGATTTAACCCTCCTGGCAAGAGTGTTTACCTAAATTGGACATTAGTTGGTAGCTCCTAAAAGTTCCATACCGCTATTGCCCCCAGATATCTTGAGGACAGAATAGATCATAGGTCAAAGTTTTGTGAATAAGTAGATGGCCAGTCTTCACTTTTTATAATCACCAGAGTACCTTTCTCTTTTTTTTTTGGAATTTTATTAAATTATAAAAGTTTCCATTTCCGCCCCTTTTCCCACCACCATCCCACTCCCCCAACTCCCTCTCCGCCTCCCTCTCCATCCCTAAGAGCAGTCAGGGTTTCCAGTGGGAAGTTCAAGTTCCTCCTGCCTCCCTCCGGGTCCAGGAAGGTGAGTGTCCAGACGGACTGGATCCGCAAAATCCAGTATATGCAGAGGAAACAAGTCCCAGTGCCATTGTCAATGGCTTTTCAGAAAGACTGCAGGCCAGCCACATTCAGAGAATCCGGCCACATTCAGAGAATCTGGTTGGATTGCGTCCTCGTTCAGTCCCAGTCCAACTGGCCTTGGTAAACTCTCATTAGATCCTTCCCCTTGTATCAGTGGGTGATCGCATCCCTCGCAGTCCTTATTTCCTTTTTCATTTTCTTCCTCCTTCTGCTCCTCATTTGGACCTTGGGGGGCTCAGTCCGGTGCTCCAATGTGGGTCTCCATCTGTATCGCCATCCATTGTGGGATGAAGGTTCTCTCTGATCTTGCCGTCTTTGCACACGTTCTCTTTCCTTCTGCTTCTCGTTTGGACCTAGGGAGTTAAGTCCAGTGTTGCGATGTGGGTCTCTGTCTCTATCTCCATCCATCGCCAGATGAAGGTTCTATGGTGATAAGCAAAATATTCATCAGTATGGTTATGGGCCTAGGCCGTTTCAGGCACCCTCTCTTCTGTCCAGAGAACAATCTGGGGATTTCCTTGGACCTGTGATCCCATTTATAATCAAGTCTCCTGTAAACCCTAAGATGACTCCCTTAGTTGAAATATATTCTTCCTTGATCTCATATCCATCCTTCCTTCCTCCCCCCATATCAGTCCACCTAGCTTTCCCCATTCCTCCCCTACTCCCTTCTCTCTAACCCTCTCCCCTTCCAACAACCATCCCACCACACCATGCACCCGAGGTTACCTGGGACTCTTGTCTATTTCCAATCTCCAGGCAGATAGCTACATGATTTTCATCAGGTTCACCTTATTTAGCTTCTCTAGGATCACGAATAATAGGCTCAAAGACCTTTAATTATGGTTAGAATTCACTTATGAGTGAATACATACCATATTCCTCTTTTTGGGTCTGGCTTACCTCACTCAGTAAAGCGTTTTCTATTTCCATCTATTTGCATGCAAAATTCAAGATGTCATTGTTTTTTACCGCTGAGTAGAACTCTAATGTGTATATGTTCCACACCTTTATTAACCATTCTTCTATTGAGGGGCACCTAGGTTGTTTCCAGGTTCTGGCTATTACAAATAGTGTTGCTATGAACATAGTTGAACAAATGCTTTTATAGTATGATAGGGCATCTCTTGGGTATATTCCCAAGAGTGGAATTGCTGGGTCCTGAGGAAGGTTGACTCCCAGTTTCCTGAGAAACCGCCACACTGATTTCCACAGTGACTGCACAAGTTTGCATTCCCACCAACAATGGTTGGTGGCCTTTGACTTACAAAAAATTTTCAGTTTCCTGAGGTGTAATTTATTAACTGATGACATTAGTGTCTATACTAATATGGAGTTCTGTTCAGTACGTCTTGATAAAGGTTATTCTCCACTTTTAATTCTATCAGGTGCAGTGTATCTGGTTCATGTTTGATCAACTCACACTTGAGTTTTTTTGGAGAGGTGAATATAATTTTTTGCATTCTTCTACAAGAATATATCTAGTTTGATCAGCACCACTTATGCAAGATAGCTTTTCTCAGTGTACATTTTTGGATTCTTAATAAAAATCAAGTGTCCATATGTGTGTGGATTTATATCTGGGCTCAAATCTTTTTCATTAATCAACATGTCTGTTTTTCTGCCAATTCAAGGTGGTTTTTATTATTATTATATCTCTGTCATACAATTTGAATTGGGGATGGTAATCCCTCCATCAGTTATTTTATTATTTGGGATAATTTTAGTCATTCAATTTTGAGATTTTTATTTTGTTTTTGCTCTTTTTGGCAGGGGGAAAGTTTCTGAAATTTTCTTTGCTGTTGTTGTTGTTTTTGTTGCTGTTCCTATAATGTTGAGTTTTTTTTTTCCCGAGTCTATTGCTGTGGGTTAATTCTCTTGTATACTGTAAAGACTTGTCACTATATTGGTTTAATAAAACACAAGTGACTAGTAGCCAGCCAGGTAGTATAGGCATGATGACAAGACCAGGAGAATTCTGGGAGGAGGAATGGCAGAGACATAATCTCTAGCCTGATGCAGAGAAAGTAAGATGAGAATGCCTTATTGAGAAAAGGTACCAACTCATATGGGTAAACATAGTAAAGGATTATGTGTTACTTTAAGTTGTAAGAGCTAGTTAGTAATAATCCTGAGCAGTAGGCCAACAGTTTATAATTAATATAAGCCTCTGTGTTTTTATTTGCAACTGAATGACTGTGGGACCAAGCAGGACAGAAACTTCCATCTAAAGTTTATAAATAATTGTTTTAGAATTTTTAAGGGATTGCTTTGAATCTGTAGAATGCTTTTGTTAGAATGGCCATTTTTACTACCAATCCATGAGTGTGGCAGATATTTCCATCTTCTGATTTTTTCTGAAGTTCCTTGTTCAAAAACTTGAAGATTGTATCATACAAGTCATTCAATTCTTTGATTAAAGGTGCAGAAGATATTTTTTGTTATTGAGGCTATTACTAAAGATGTTATATTTCTGACTTCACTTTCATTTTCTTTATATGGTTGATTTCATTTATATATTCTTATATATTGAATCAAACATCTTTGTATCCTTGTACCTGATAATGGTGGGTGAGTGTGTGTGTGTATGTGTGTTCTTAGACTTGGCTTGTAAGTATTTTTATTGAGTATATTTAGTCAATGTTCATAAGGGATCTTGGTCTATAATTCACCTTTTTTTCTGTTAATGAGTATTTATGTGGTTTGGATATCTGGGTAACTATAGCCTCATAAGATGAATTTGAAAAATGTCCCTTCTCTTTCTATTTTATGAAATAATTTGAGGATTACTGTCATTAACTCTTCTTTGAAATTCTGATATAATTGTGAGTTTTAACTCTTTGTTCTTGGGCTTTATTTTAATGGCTGCTTCTATTTAACTTTGACTTATGAGTCTATTTAAAGTGTTTATTTCATCTTGATTTAACTCTGTTAAGTGGTATCTATTGAGAAAATTGCACATTACTTTTAGTTTTTCCCATTTGGTTGAGTATAGTTTTCCAAAGTATGTTCTTATTATTCTTTGGATTCCATTATTGACTAATGTAATAGACCCAACTTTATTTCTGATATAATTAATTTTGATGTTTTTTCTCTGTCTTTAATTAGTTTGAATAAGACTTTGTCTGTTTTGTTGATTTTCTCAAAGAGCTAATTGTTTATTTTGTTGATTATTTGCATTACTCTTTTGTTTATACATATTTTACTTCTGCCCTTAGTTTGACTATTTCCTGTTACCTTCTTATCTTAGGTGTGCTTAATTTTTTTTTTATTTTGGAAATTTCAAGTGTGATTTTAAATTGCTAGTATGTTTTCTGTCCACTCTCTTTGTATAGGCACTTAGTGTCACAGCATTTCCTCTTAGTACAGCTTTACCTGTGTCCCATACGTACGAATGTGTTGTGGATTCACTTCCAGTGAATTCTAGAAAGTCTAATTCTTTTCTTTATTTTTGTCTTGACCCATTTTTTTATTCAGTAGAGCTGTTCAGTTTCCATTAGTTTGTAAACTTAAGGTATTTCTGCCATTAATTTCCAGCATTAATTTATGGTGGTCTGATAGGATACAGTCAGTTATTTCAATTTTCTTTCATCTTTTGATACTTATTTTGTATCAAAGCATGTGTCATTTTTGGCAAAAGTCCATGCCCTTGTAGTTGGGGCAGAAATGTTAATAATCGGAAAGTCATCTTGGTGGATTTTTCCTTTGATTAGGATGAAGTATGCTTTCCTAGCTCTTTTTATTAGTTTTCAATTGAAGTCTATTTCATTATATATTAAAGTAGTAATCAGTCTTTTTCTACAGTCCACTTTTTAATAATATTGAATTCCCACATTTTACCCTGAGGAAATCCCTGTCCTGGATCTTGTGGTGTGTTCCTTGGATGCAACAGGAGAAAAGATCCCACTTTCCCATCCATTTTGTTATTCCGTCTCTCTCTATTGGGAAATTCAGACCATTAATGCCGAGAGATAACAATGAGCTATATTTGTTGATTCCTTTAATTTTGTTGTTTTTGATGGTGGTTATGGAATTTTTTTTTTTTGGCTGTTGTTGATGGTGGTTGTTGTAGTGTGTGCATTTTTCTTTTAATTTTGTTGGTGTAAGATTATTTCTTGTGTTTTCATGGGTTTGGTTAACCCCTTATGTTGAACCATTCCTTCTATCAGTCTGGAATAGTAGATCAATATTGGTTAAATTTTATTTTATTAAGTAATATCATAGTTTATTCATCTACAGTGATTGAAATTTGGTGGGTGTATTATTCTTGTCTCTCATCTGTACTCTGTTATAATTTGCAGGACATCTATCTAGGCCTTTCTCTGCATTTGGAGTCTCCTTTGAGAAGTTGTATGTAATTCTATGTCTGCCTTTATATGTCACTTGAAAATTTCTCATGGCATTTTTGATATTTGTTCTTTGTTGTCTCTGTTTAGTGTTCTAATTATTATGTGGCTTGGAGAAATTCCTGTTTAGTTCAACCTATATTGTGTTCTGGATACTTGTTGTACCTTTAGAAGCATCTCCCTTTTTAGGTTAGAAAATTTTTTCACTATGATTTTGTTGAAAATATATTCCGGGATTTATTACCTGTGATTTTCTTCTTATGATTATTCTTAGGTTCGATCTTTTCATAGTGACCCAGATTTCTTTTATGTTTTGTGTCAGAAATTCCTTAGATTTAACATGTAGTTTGACTTATATAACTAGTTCTTCTATCATATCTTCAATATTTAAGATTTTTTTCCATTTACTGTATTATGTTGGTGAAGCATGCCTCTGTAATTCCTGTTAGAATTCTCGAAGTTTTGATTTCCTGAATTTCCTTAGTTTCTTTCTATTACTTCAATTTTCATTTTCAGGTCTTGGACACCCTCACTTTTTCAACTCTTTGATTGTGGTTTGTCCTGTTTTTCATTGAGGGAGTCATTAATTTTCTCAAATTGTTTGTGCTTTAATTGATTGCTTTAAGTCAATTTTCCATTTCCTCTTTATGGACTTCTATCATCTTCAAATAGTTGGTATTAAGATATATTTCTTGTGCCTTAGCTACGTTGGACTATATGGGGTCTGGTAAGATAACTGGGCTCTAATGGAGACATATTTTCCTGACTGTTACTGATTATATTTTTTTAAAGTTTATTAAATTATGAAAGTTTCCATTTCTGCCCCTCCTCCCAACACCCTCCCACTTTCCCCACTCCCTCTCCTCCTCCCTCTCCATCCCTAAGAGTAGTCAGGGTTTCCTGCCCTGTGGGAAGTTCAAGTTCCTCCCCCCTCCCTCCAGGTTCAGGAAGGTGAGTATCCAAACAGACTGGATCTCAAAAATCCAGTATATGCAGAGGAAATAAATCCCAGTGTAATTGTCAATGGCTTTTCAGAAAGACTCCGGGCCAGCCACATCCAGAGAATCCGGCCACATTCAGAGAATCTGGTTAGATCACGTGCTCGTTCAGTTCCAGTCCAGGTAGCCTTGGTAAACTCTCATTAGATCAGTCCCCTTGTATCAGTGGGTGATGGCGCCCATCACAGTCCTGATTTCTTTTTTCATTTTCTTCATCCTTCTGCTCCTCATTTGGACAGTGGAGGGCTCCATCCGGTGCTCCAATATGGGTCTCCGTCTGTATCACCATCCAACGTCGGATGAAGGTTTCCTCTGTTCTTGCCTTCTTTGTTCACATTCTCCTTCCTTCTGCCTCTCCTTTGGACCTAGGGAGCTAGGTCCAGTGTTTCGTCGTGGGTCTCCGCCTCCATCTCCCTCCATCGCCAGATGAGGGTTCTATGGTGATATGCAAAATGTTCATCAGTATGGTTGTGGGCCAAGGCCAGTTCAGGCACCCTCTCCTCTGTCCAGAGAACAATCTGGGGATCTCTCCTTGGACCTGGGATCCCCTTTATACTCAAGTCTCTTGTAAACCCTAAAATGACTCCCTTGGTTGAGGTATATACTTCCCTGATCCCATATCTATCCATTCTCCCTCCCCCCCCATCCCAGTCCCCTGATCTTTCCCCATTCCTCCCCTACTCCCTTCTCTCTAACACTCTCCCCTTCCAACATCACCCCCCCCATGCACCCGAGGTTACCTGGCACTCTTGTCTATTTCCAATCTCCAGGAGGATAGCTACATGATTTTCGTCAGGTTCACCTTCTTATTTAGCTTCTCTAGGATCACGAATAATAGGCTCAAAGACCTTTGATTACGGTTAGAATCCACTTATGAGTGAATACATACCATATTCCTCTTTTTGGGTCTGGCTTACCTCACTCAGTAAAGCGTTTTCTATTTCCATCCATTTGCATGCAAAATTCAAGATGTCATTGTTTTTTACCGCTGAGTAAAACTCTAATGTATATATGTTCCACACCTTTTTTAACCATTCTTCTATTGAGGGGCACCTAGGTTGTTTCCAGGTTCTGCCTATTACAAATAGTGTTGCTATGAACATAGTTGAACAAATGCTTTTATAGTATGTTAGGGCATTTCTTGGGTATATTCCTAAGAGTGGAATTGCAACTTGTGCAGCCACTGTGGAAATCAGTGTGGCAGTTTCTCAGGAAACTGGGAGTCAAACTCCCTCAGGACCCAGCAATTGAGTTTTGTGTCAATGTTCATGAGTGAGATTGGTCTGTAATTCTCTTTCTTGGTCATGTCTTTGTGTGGTTTTGGTATCAGGGTAACTGTAGCCTCATAAAAAGAGTTTGGCAATGATTCTTCAGTTTCTATATTGTGAAATACATTAAGGAGTATAGGTATTAGCTCTTCCTGGAAGTTCTGGTAGAATTCTGCATTGAAACCATCTGGTCCTGGGCTTTTTTTGGTAGGGAGATTTTTAATAACAGCTTCTAATTCTTCACGACTGACCGTTCTGTTTAGATTGTTCACCTGCTCTTGGTGCAACTTTGGTATATGGTACTTATCTAAAAAAAAATGTCCATTTCTTGTACATTTTCCAACTTTGTGGCATATAAATTTTCGTAGTAAGATCTAATGATTCTCTGAATTTGCTCTGTGTCTGTGGTTATGTCTGCCTTTTCATTTCTGATCTTATTAATTTGCATGTTCTCTCTCTGCCATTTGATTAATTTGGATAGGGGTTTGTCAATCTTGTTGATTTTCTCCAAGAACCACCTTTTTGATTCATTGATTCTTTGAATTGTTTTCTGTGTTTCTATTTTGTTGATTTCAGCCCTCAGTTTGATTATTTCCAGTCTTCTACTCCTCCTGGGTGAATCAGCTTCTTCTTTTTCTAGAGCTTTCAAGTGTGCTGTTAAGTCTCCAATGTGTGCTTTCTCCATTTTCTTTAATTGAGCACTTAGTGCTATGAACTTTCCTCTTAGCACTGCTTTCATAGTGTCTCATAGGTTCTAGTATGTTGTGTCTTTATTTTCATTAAATTCAAGGAAGACTTTAATTTCTTTCTTAATTTCGTCCTTGATCCAGGGGTGATTCAGTAGTTGACTGTTCAACTTCCATGAATTTGTTGGCTTCCTGGGGGTAGCACTGTTGTTGAATTTTAACTTTAATCCATGGTGGTCTGACAAGACACAGGTGGTTACTAATATTTTTTTGTATCTGTGGAAGTTTGCTTTGTTACCCAGTATGTGGTCAATTTTCGAGAAGGTTCCATGAGCTGCAGAGAAGGTATATTCTTTCCTATTTGGGTGGAATGTTCTATAGATGTCTGTTAAGTCCATTTGATTCAATACCTCCAATAATTATCTTATTTCTCTGTTAGGTTTCTGTCTGATTGACCTGTCCATTGGTGGGAGAGGCGTGTTGAAGTCTCCTACTATTACTGTGTGTGGTTTGATGACTGCCTTGAGTTCTAGAAGTGTTTCTTTTACATAAGTAGGAGGCTTTAGATTAGGGGCATAGATATTCATGATTGAGACTTCCTCCTGAAGAATTGTTCCTGTTATGAGTATAAAATGTCCATCTCCATCTCTTCTGATTGATTTTAGTTTGAAGTCCATTTTGTTGAAAATTAGAATGGCCACACCTGCTTGTTTCTTAGGTCCGTTTGCTTGAAAAACCTTTTCCCAGCCCTTTACTCTGAGTAGACATCTGTCTTTGTGGTTGAGGTGTGTTTCTTGTAAACAGCAGAATGTTGGATCCTGTTTTCGTATCCAATCTCTTAGTCTGTGCCTTTTTATAGGTGAATTGAGTCCATTAATATTAAGTGATATTAATGACCAGTGGTTGTTGACTCCGGTTATTACTATTTTTTGTTTATTTGTTTAATAGAGTTTGTATGTGTCCCTTTTTTGAGTTAAGCTCGTGAAGGGTCGCTAGATGTCTGAGTTATTGTAGGCAGTGTTGGCAATGTTGGATTCCTTGGGTTGTGATTTTCCTTCTATTACTTTCAGTAAGGCTGGGTTTGTGGCTACGAATTGTTTAAATTTGTTCTTATCCTGGAATATTTTGTTTTCTCCATTGATAGTGAACAATAGCTTGGCTGGGTATAATAGTCTGGGCTTGCATCCATGGTCTCTTAGTTTCTGCAGTAATTCTATCCAGGATCTTCTGGCTTTCATGGTTTTCATAGAGAAGTCCGGTGTAAGTCTGATAGGTTTACCTTTATAAGTTACTTGCCCTTTTTCCTTTGCAGCTCTTAATATTCTTTCTTTAATCTGTATGTTTTGTGTTTTTATTATTATATGGCGAGGGGATGTTTTTTTTTTTGATCAAGTCTATTCAGTGTTCTGTATGCTTCTTGAACCTTCATAGGAATATCATTCTTTAGGTTGGGAAAGTTTTCTTCTATAATTTTGTTGAATATATTTTCTGGTCCTTTGATCTGCAGTTCTCTTCCTTCTTCAATCCCTATTATTCTTAGATTTGGTTTTTTTTATTGTGTCCCAGATTTCTTGAATGTTTTGTGATGAGAATTTATTGGATTTGCTGTTTTCTTTGATCAGAGCATTTATTTTCTCTATGGTATCTTCAGACTCTGAGATTCGTTCTTCCATCTCTTTTATCCTATTGGTTATGCTTGATTCTGTAGTCTCTGTTCGTTTACCTAGATTTTCCATATCCAGCCGGCCCTCGTTTTGTGTTTTCTTCATTGCCTCCATTTCAGTTTTCAATTCTTGAACTGTTTCCATTACCTGTTTGATTGTTTTTTCCCAGTGTATCATTCATGGATTTACTCATTTTTCGAACTTTTTGTTATATTTCTCATCCATTTCTTTACTCATTTCTTCAATCTTTTTGTTGTACTTCTTATCCAGTTTTTAAAGGGATTTATTCATATCCTGTTTAAGGGCCTCTATTGCTTTCATAATGGCATTTTTTTCCCGCTTCTTCTGAATTAAGAGGTTCAAGACCTTCTATTGTAGGGTCATTGGGATCTGATGTTTTCATGTTGTTTTTTTAGATTGTTGGAGGAGTTCTTGCCTTGGCGTCTGCCCATCTCTTCCTTCAAATGCTCTCTATTGGATCTTCTGGTACCAGGTCAGGTTCCCTTGTTGGGCAGGGACTTCACTGACAGAAGGCCTACCTTTCCCCAGGCAGTCTATTGAAACACAGGCACTCCCTCCTGCCGGGTTGCACTCACAGCCCAGGCCCAGCACGCAAAGGAGTTGCTTTGGGGAGATCTTGTGACCCCAGAGGGAAGGGGGGAAGAGAGGAAGGTGTGCCTGGATAAAGGCTGGGATGGGATTCAGGAGAGTTCTGCAGGAAGGACCCACCTCTGCCGGGTGACCAGAAAGTCGAGGGGGCGGGGAAAGTCTGAATTCCTCCTAGCCAAAGCCCTTGGGCCAGTAGCAAACTCACCCCTCCTCCAATGGATGCCTGCTAGAAGATCACTCTCTCTTGCTGGCCAGAAGTGTGGCTGAGCTCAGACAGAGCTTGCCTGTCCTCAGGCAGGCTCTCAAAGCAAAGGAACTGTCCCTGCCGGCCTGAGCCCACAGCCCAGGCCCAGTGTGCAAGGGAGCAGCTCTGGGGAGATCTCGTGGACCCAGAGGGGAGGGGGAAGAGAGGAAGGTGTACCTGGATAAAGGCTGGGATGGGATTCAGGAGAGCTCCGCAGGGAGGACCCGCCTCTGCTGGGTGACCAGAAAGTCGAGGGGGGCGGGGAAAGTCTGAATTCCTCCTAGCCAAAGCCCTTGGGCCAGTAGCAAACTCACCCCTCCTCCAATGGATGTCTGCTAGAAGATCACTCTCTCTTGCTGGCCAGGAGTGTGGCTGAGCTGAGACAGAGCTTGCCTGTCCTCAGGCAGGCTCTCAAAGCAAAGGAACTATCCCTGCCAGCCTGAGCCCACAGCCCAGGCCCAGTGTGCAAGGGAGCAGCTCTGGGGAGATCTTGTGGCCCCAGAGGGGAGGGCTAATGCAGTATATATTGTGAGATATTTTTATTGTGTTCTGAAAAATTAAGCTTGCGTGGTGTCAAGGAGTGGAGAGAGCCACTAATTGAATGAAATTAGCCATTTTTGGTTTGGAGAACTGTAGACAGATAAGAAAAAGGAAGTTGTGGGACAGGGTTGAAAAAGGATATCGGCCCCTTTTAGAGGAAGAAATGAAAGAGGTAAGATGCCATTGGTGTCTACTGCTCTGACCTCTGATCTTTAAGGTTCTTATCCCAATATTTAACTTCCAAACTTTATAGATAAATAATAATTGGTTAAGTCTTCAATGTATTAGCAGAAGAAACTAAAATATAGTTTCAATGATTGCAAAAAATCCATTCTACAGAAAAAGAGCAGCCAATAATAATAAAATCCTTCTACAAACAAAGCATGGAAAGAACAGCCCTCAAACTGGGAAAGGCTAAGTAAAGGAAGCCATGAGCATAATCATTAATATAGAAATACAGGAAGGTTTTATCAAGACTGGTTTCACAAGAAAACAAGAGCATGAACCTTTACCATTCCTCTTTAACAAAGTAATGGAAATGTTTCCAAGATAAAGCATGACAAATATAAAAACATCTTACAATGTGTAAAGAAAGCAAATTGCTTGTGTAGGTAGATAACATGATTATGTATAAAGAAAGACTTAAACACTCAAGAATTACATTATGCCCATCTGTAAAATGTCAGAATGAAACATAGAAGATTATACAAATAATATGTGTTAGTCAAAAGAAAATATTAGAACTTATAATGTATTAGGATAAATAGCAACATATTAACAATAACCTTTCTATGTACAAACATGAATTGGATGAAGAAATATTAAATGCAATAACATTCAATATAGTTTAGAAAATTTTAAGATACTAATTAGTAAAGTAAATGACATTTGTTAACAATAAAATCGTATAATTATATTTTAAAGAAAGTATAAAAATAAAAAAACAAATATTATCATAGTACTACCAAGCACTTAGTAAATATAAGTTATAAGAAAGAATAAGAGACAAATCAAACAGTCTTTTCCATATCTTTATGGAGTTTATATTGTATTAGGAATTTCAATAGTCAATTATTTATGAATAGTGGGTGGAATTAGGTGCAAATCATTTTCACTGTGCCTTTCTTCCTTCCCTGATTGCAACATCTTGTGCAAGTAGTTCAGAACTCAAGTTAGGAAAGCATGGTTTCATCTCATTTCAATAGTTAGGAGATAAATCAGTTATCAATGGTCTTTGTTTTTATTTCAACTGATGTATAGCTGTGTATTATTTTCAAAAGCTATCCTCCATCATTTTACAAATTATAGCTTGTTTATCACAGACATCCATCCATCAGAGACAGCTCGTATCCATATAGTGACAGAAGCATGTGTCTATTCTTCTATAAAGCTCCCTTGCTGGCACGTTTCATCAGTTTGCTATCCAGAACATCTGGGATTACTGTGTTCTCAAAAATTTCTGACAAGGATAACATGCCTTCTATCTAATTTGAAGATTATCAAAGCTCAGAAAGAATAACAAAAAGGATTGAAAGTCACTATATTGAACCTTCCTTCCAAGAATGTATTTAAGGATATGGTTTGAAGTGATGATAAATTATGAGTTCTCCCAGAATATATTTAACTTGTCCATGGGCCAGCCACATGAACTATACTTTCAGCATAAATTTCAAGTATCAGTGAGTAATATTAAGCTATCACTATTAATAATAAATGAATAAAAATAATTCTTTGTCAATAGAACAAAATACAAAACATATTTATAGAGAATTTTATAAGTATAGGATATATAGCAAGGATTTTTTTTCATAAACACTTGTTAGAAAGATAATTAATCTAACAAAACTCACTTGGAACAATGCCTGATGATTTGAGTTGATTCCTCCAAATCCCTCCAGCTGTTCACTGTCATCAACATACTCATCACAGGTGGGTTCACACATACATACTCACACCACACACACACACACACACACACACACACACACACACACACAATAATAATTATATTAAGTATACATGTAATAAAATATTTTGACAAAAAGTAATCAGTGCAAATTCAAGATACATTTTAATTTGTGTATAAAATCAAATATGTACAAAAGTAAACTTTGAATGGCTAGAAAGATGGCTCTGAGAAAAAGAGTGCTTGCTTATTAAAACTGATGACTTGAGATTGGAGCCCCAGACTCACATATCAAGTTTAGCATCCCATGCATGCCTGCGTTCTCTGAATTGAATATGGAAGAGGCAGGAGGATTTCTGAGGCTTGTTCCCTACCAAACCAGCTGAGAAAATATAAATTGTGGGTTTAGGTGAAGACCTTTTCTCAAAGGAATAAGAAGAGAGTGATCAAAGAAAACATAATGTCCTTCTCTGTGTACTCACACCTGCATAACATGTTCAGCATATGCATGTTCAACATAGAGACCAGATTATCACTATATAAACACAAGAGTTTTTTTTCCTTTCTCTCTCTCTCTCTCCCTCTATCTCTCTCTTTCTCTCCCTCATACACACACACACACACACACACACACACACACACACACACAAAGCAGATATTATTTTTCTTGAAATCTAACTTGTCTAAGACAAAAATACAAATTAATATAAGAAGCAGATATGTTGCAAAATTAGGAGACTGTGTTGCAAAATCAAAATTGAGGTTATCTAACAGAAAATCTGTGACCTTATTCCAGCCCACACCTCTGGCAGATGCCTCCTTTGTCACCAGAATCTAGGCCAGCATCTGAACCCCAGGTTAGACTGCCTCCTACCCCATCATCACTAACCCAGCATAGCATCTACTTTCCTCACCATCATTATCTCTCTTGACTCCTCTGTCAAAAGAATTCTACCTCATCAGAGGCCAGACAGCATCCTGACAACCAAGTAAACAACTCCCATTCCCCTTCCCTGCCTCTGCCTACACCACATAACCCCTGCTGCCCCTCTTCTCCTTGTCACCGTTCCCAATGCAACATCTACAGCAGAAGCCTCCTGCACCAGAGGCCAGGCAAGCCTGAACTCCCATTCCACCATGCCTACCCAACATAACTCCCACTGCCCCATTCAACTTGTCACTTTATTCTACATTATAACACAGCCTGTGGATGCCACCTATTCCACCAGAGGCCAGGTCAGCATCCTGTTTTCCAGGGTAGACTGTTTCCCATGTCACAACACACAGTATGATTTCAACTACCCCTCTTCTACTCATATCATATTCTGATTGACACCTATGGCAGACGTCTTATACTCCATCAGAAGCCTGACAAGCAACTGAAGCCCAAAAGATCCCTGGCCAGATCAAATAAAACACACATAGGCAGAACTCCAGTCCCAAATTTGGGCAGCAATACATTGCTGGATCAGAGGCCACCCAGGCCACCAGAAGTCCAAACACAAACTTGTATGGGACACTTTTAATCAACCACAGACTTCTGCAGCCAGAAGATCACAGAAGAAACAGGAATCAAAGACGATAACATCCATCAAAAAAAATCCAAAAATAGATACCTGAACCTATAATCATTCTGAATCCAGATGCCAACATTTATATATTAGCATCCCAGGTAATATGTCACAAAAGAGCTCAACCATCCCAGAAAGTGTGATGACTATTCCAATACAGCAGACACCAAAGAAAATGACCTGAAAACCAATTTTATGATGATTATAGACATCCTTAAGGATGAAATAAATAAATACCTTAAAAATTCAAAGAAAAGACAATCAAAAATGGGAGAAAACCAATAAATCTCTTAAAGATTATAAATAAAATAGTGTAAGTTGACTTAAATGAAAAAAAATGTTCAAGACATGAAAATGGAAATAGAAGTAATAAAGAAAACACAACCTAGGCGAATTCTAGAAAAGGAAAATCTAGGTATATAAACAGGAATTACAAACGAAAGCACCACTAAGAGAATACAGTAGATGGAAGAGCGAATGTCAGACATTGTGGGCATAATAGAAGAAATGTTTACATTGGTAAAAGAAATTATTAATTCTAAAATCTTCCTGACAAAACACCTAGGAATTCTGGGACACTACGAAAAAATCATCGTCTTCATCATCATCATCATAAAAGAAGAATTATTACAGCTTAAAAAGCCAGAAAATATTTTAAACAAAATCATAGAAGAAAGTAGTTCTAACCTAAAGAATGACATGCCTATAAAGTTGCAAGAAATTTCCAGAACACCAAATAGATACAACCAGAAAAGGAAGTCCACATAACACATAATAATCAAAACACTAAACATACATAACAATGAAATAAATTAAATTACAAGCTGCAAGAGAAAAAGGCCAAGTAACATATAAAAACAGACCTATCTGAATTACACCCAATTCTTAATGGAGACTCAAAAAACCAGAAAGACCTGGACAAGTCTTGCAGACTCTAATAGACTACAGATGCCAACCCAGACTACTAAACCCAACAAAACTTTCAAATAGTATGGATGGAAAAAGCAACATATTTCATGATGAAGTCAAATTTATACAGTATCTATTCACATATCCAGTCCTACAGAAGGTAATAGAAAGAAAACTCCAACTCAGGGAGTAAAATAACCCTACAGAATCACAAGTAATAAATGATATCACACAAACCTAACCTAAAGCACACACACACACACACACACACACACACACACACACACACACACAACTTGAGAAAATTTCTTAACTTTGTTATTTGTTTTCTACTTTACTCAATTTTTTTTAGGGTTGTGTATCACGAGGGGGCCGGCTTGTCCGCCTACCTAATTTTCTGTCCTATCAAGGGGCCAAGGCAGTCTCTTTATTGACCAATAAAAATAACACAATAAACAAATAACCCTCCTCCATCAGGGTTGGTCTTATCTTTGGAAAGATTATGATGCCTGACTATCCACATATACAATCATAATATTATTTATACTTGGGAAAATCACATTGGCTTTTATTTATTTTTATATATTTCACCTTTTATTTGTAGTCTGAGTAAACCACCATAATGGAACAGACCTGTATACGAGCTCTCAGGAACATGAGGGCAGAGATGCAAGTTTAAAACTACTTTTGAAAGAAAGCATTGTAATGACAAAGTCATGTGAAGGTCATAGTAAAGCTATCACCCACAAAACACCCTACATATATACTAGTATGTTATTAACTTCTCTAAAGAAAATTAATCTGTTATGCTTTTTAATTGAAATGTCACAAAAGTTGTTTTTGTTGTAATATTTGTCCCTAAACTACGACATAATTAAAGGTCATGCAGTAAGTATTTGTGATAAAAATAATTTAGATCATTGAGGTCCTCAGAGGGATAGTGGGACTGTAACTCTTTCCTATATCTATCACTTCACAAGTATCATGAAAAGACCACTTCACCATTCTACCCCACCATGATATATTGTACTTCAGAGGCCCAAGACAACATAATCAAATGATTATATATTGTTTTTTCTTCTTAAAATTTGATTTGTTTATGAGTCATAAGGTTACATACTTAGACTTAAGAAGCTGAGACAGGAGGATAAAAAGTCTGTGACTAGACTGATCTTTCTTATAAGAACTACCCTCTAAAGAAAAAAAGAAAGAAAGAAAATAGAAAAACAAACAAAAAGGTTGATTACCTCAGATATTTTTAAATAATAGTAAGGTAAAACTAATATCATAAAAGACAGTCTTAAATGTAAGGTTAGTGGGGAAAAAAGTCTTTCTGTTTTTATTAGAAATCATAATGCCTATAGAGATATTTACTGAAATCATGTTAAGACATAAATTTAAAAAAGGATCCAGAATATTTGTTCCTATATTTTTACAAGCATTTCTTCCTAGACTCTGAAACATTTATGGAGTTAATGGTACTATTCCAATGCAAGTGAGAAAATGTGTACATTAAACATTGTTAAAGAGATTGTGAAATCTTTAGACACTGTAAGTATGTGTAAGACTCTGGTTTTTTTAACTTCATACTCTTTGGAAATTATGGATGCAGGTGATAGAGATGGAAATGGAATTGGAACATACAGAGTACATTGCTACCAAGATTTCCACATGCTTCCATGATTTCAAAAGTAGCTACAGATAGTAAAGAGCTAGGTGTTTGTTTCAAGGAAGATTTAAAAGAAATATACCTATTTCAAATCACAGTTAATTTTTTTTGTTTTATTCTATGCAGACAATAACAAGACAATGAAAAGGAAATGTTTGGTCTAGGTGGTTTGCTAATTAGTTTTCCTTAAAGTCCATCTTTCATGCAGATGCCTGTCTCCTCTCTATCCACAGACATTCTTTTGTCTCCCCCACACACACAACCCAGGATAAATACCACTTGCTACTCTCCCTTACACCTTTTCGCCATCTCCTTTGTTCCCCTCATCTTGAATCTTCATCTATCTCCTGTCTTTGTCACTGCTCTCTGTCCCTCTGGGGCCAGTAAATCTTTATGCTGACTAATTTTGTCTTGGGGGTATATTGTACCAACTTTGAAGTTCCCTACAGAAACTTCCAGGTACTGCTCCAGGTTTAAGCTTATTAATTCTTATAGAATATGCATATTTTAAACACCCCTGAAAAAAAACTGTAATAATCTGTAACTGTCAGGATCTTCACAACAGTGTCCAAGCTCATATTTTATACTCACCTTTTCTTCAGGACTATATAATGCAGCCTAGTTATGAATAAATTCATATAGCCAATTTATGCCTTTACTCATCTGGTTTTTCTGTCTCTAGAAATTCTGTCATGTTCCAGCTATTGTGCTCTTCACACTGATCCCTTATGAAAATTGAGGCATGTTCTAGCTTTGGTGTTCCTTATACTGATCTCATATGAAAAATCTGTCATATTCCAGTTTTTGTTTTTCTTATTCTGATGTCTTAAAACTGTGTGAGAAAGGTCCCAAGATCTCAACAGAATGTGAGAGTTTCTACCTGAAAACTCAAGTACCAGTCAGAAAATCTACACATAAAAGGAGGCAAGATGTTTTTCTTTCCATGTTACTTTGTAAGAAAGAGAAAGGAGGAAAAGAGCTGCTCATTATGGAGAACAAAGAGAATAAGTGAAAAGATATGGAAATACCGCCTTAAAAATCCCTTACGAAATATATCAGAGCAAACATTGAGACTTGTCAAACACTTTTTTCAAATGTAAGAAATAGATTGAAATAGAAGGTCATCTCTTCATGATGTTTTGCCCAAAGCAATCAGAGAAAGTAGCAACCAATTTTGGAAATGCTGTTTTGAAGATGCAATGATAAAACATGTTATTATTTTAAGTAAAAATAATTTTAAAAATCTTTAGTTCATAGTATTACACATTCATTTGCTTTCTTTTTATTAGTGTCACTGCTCAGAACAAACTGTAATATCTTAGCAAAGATTGATAATAAAAAAATAGCTGAAAATTATTAGTCACTTAAGGGTAGTATATTTGATAGAACTTGTGGAATTGTGACACCAAGAATGGAAAAGCATTATTTATTCATGTAATAAAAATAATTTCTATATCTGCTACATACATTTACATATATAAATATTGAAATATAAATGTGAAAATAGTCTTTTATTATATTGGAAAAGACACATACCTGAATGTAAAACGAAATACTAACGGAATAATTTTGCTTCATACCAAAGCAAACCGCTTAAACTTCCTTGCCTTATCTCTGTATTGGTATGTAGATCATTCTGGACTTTAGCCTTAGTTTTATACAAATTTTTAAAGGCCATTTTCAAAGAAAATGTGTTTAGTTTAAAGTTTGACTAATGTGCAATGAATAATCTTAAAATTCTAGTTTAGTTTTTTACAGCTAAATAATGTTTTGTGCACAATAACACAATATTTATATGATATTCAGAAAGCATTAAGGTTATCATTCAGGATGTTAGAAAAGATTAGAGGTACAACTCAAGTTTGGGTAGCATTTTACTGAACAGAAACTATAGGAAAACAAATGATATGACTGCTCTAAATTATTTACTTAGTAAACTGCAGAATATTATACTATTACATTTTTAGTATTCATTGTTTTCAGTATTGCTGTATCTTATCTTTGTCTTTTTCAATTGCAACATGATTAATTATTCATTTTATAAATAAAAATATTTCAAGATAGGTTTACAATATGTGATTAAGATAGATGGAAAATTCATAAATTAGCTCTAAAAAATTAGGATTGAATATAACCAAATTTTCTTATATATATTGGGATGAATGATAAATTATTAAGTATATACAACATACTTACATAAGGAAGATAGAGTTTCTTATTCTCGCATAATTACACTTTGTTTAAAAACAAGAAGGCCCTAAGTCTTCTGTTCTTCTGTTTTCTGACTGCCTGGAACCTTTGTTGAGTCCCTGGCCCTATGATACAGGCACTTAAGAGTTCATGTGCAAGTAGGAAGAGGCAGCATTTATCTTTCTATGTCTTATTCTGCTTATTAATTTCCAATATGATCCAGGGTGTCACACAAGATAGTGTTTATTATTTTTGATTCATAGTTTTGTATTACCTATCCTTTAACATGTTTTTATTCAATGATTAACATTTATCAGTCAACTTAATATTTTGACTATGATGAATACTGTTGCAATGAGTGCAGGACTTCAAGTAATCCCTTTGATATTTTCTTTCATTGTGTGTGTAGGGGGTATGGTGTGTGTGTTTGTGTGTGTGTGTGTGTGTGTGTGTGCGATATGGTGGATGTGTGTGTGGTGTTTATGTGTCTGTTATACACATACACATTTATATATATATATATATATACATATATATATATATACACACACATCTATACACATACTGACTGACACATTTGTATCCTGTTGTCTATAATAACTGTATTCATTTATAGTACCACCAAAAGCATATGGGTGCTTGCTTTTGTTTAAAATTGTAGAGGCATTTTTCTTCATATTTATCCTTATCTTTTTTGAAAATAGCTATATTTTAACTGAGATAATATTGTATTGTAGTTTTGATTTTTTATTTTTATTTGGTAATTAGGAAAATTAAGCACATTTTCATAAATCTATTGTGTATTTTTATATCTTTCTTTGGAAAACATACTTTGGAGAGAGATATGCCCTTTGTAGGTCATAGTTGCCTCAAACTATATTTTTCAGTCTGGTACTAAATATGTGGTCACTTTGACTCAGTTTCTCAAAATCCTAGTAATAGAGTTGTGTACTATTAAGTTGGTGAACTAAACACATATAATTGTAATTTTATAACTGTTGTTATTTCTACTTTCTAGTGCAACAATCATTTCGTCTAACATTACTTCTTCGATCTTGCTTGTTTTTTGATGTAGAGAAGATCAATTAGAACTGATGATTCTATTCACCTATTATATTCTGTCTATTCTACTATTTCAAGTTTTTTTTCAAAAGTTATTGTCACTGAATTGTGTTTTATTGTTCAATCTCTTTTTGTTTAGGGCTTTCATTACATTCATGCTTGTATTTAGATGTTTAACATATTTCTACATGAATACTATAGATGTTAAGAGAAAGAGGTCTAGTTTATTTCCTCTGCACATAGCTTCCAATTTTCCATCATTGGGTATTTATTTAATCTGAATTCCTAATTATTAAATATGCATCGGAAAAATAGGTTTTCTGCCAGTAATATGCTGTGTCTGTTGCTACAGCATAAAGTATAATTTGAGCTTCGGTTTTATGATGCTAGAAATTTCATTATTTTTGTTTAAAATTAATTTGACTATTCAGGATATTTTATGATCTTGATATATTTGAATGTATAAGAATTCTTGGTAGCAGGAAACACAGATACCACCCATACAAATTGGATCAGGAAGTGAATGACAGGCTTCTCAGCTGGAAAGCACAATCTATAGGCCTTATGCCTGGGCACACCTTGTTATCCTTCTCCACCAATTGCAGCACCACTAACCAGTTAGGAGACAAGCCCCATGGGGATAAGATGTTCCACCACCAGCCTCCACTGGACCTTGCAATTTACAAGTCTTACTCTGCCTCTAAAACCTACTCATCCTCCATGACCTCAGTCGCTACCTAAGACACAGACAATGACTGCTCTGACTATAGGAAAAGATGTGTAGAAACCAGTACAAGAATACATTTCACAACCTAAAGAGCAATGTGGCACTATCAGAAGTTAATGCACCTATAACAGAAAGACCTAAACATTCTAACATAGAAGCAGAAAGTAATCCAACTGAAAAATAACTTTATGAAGATGACAGAAGCCTTAAAACAAAAAATGAAAACTGACTTTCCATGGGACGCCTTACTCTTACTGAGGAATGGATAGAGGTGGGATGGGGAGATGTGGATCTCAGGGAAAGAAGGGTAAAGTTGTAGAGCTGTGTTTGATATATAAAATGAATAAAAAAGACTAAAATATTTTTGAAGAAAGAAATTAAGGAAAATACAGTACAAAAATTAGATGGAATCAATAAGTCTCTTAAAGTCAAGAAAAAGCATCAAGCAGGAAGGAAGGAAACTGTTCAAGACTTGAAAGTTGAAATAGAAGCAATAAAGAAAGGACAAAATGAAGGAATTCTGGAAATGAAAAATCTGAGTAAATGAACAGGAACTACAGTTAAAAGCATAGCAACAGAATGCAAGAGATGGGAAAGATAATCTCAGGCACTGAAGATACTCTAAAAGAAATAGATCCATTGGTCAAAGAAAACATTAAAGGCAACAAAGTGATAACACAAAGCATCCCGGATATCTGTGACACCATAAAAAGACCAAACGTTGGAATAATATGGAAAGAAGAAAGGGAAGAATACAAACTCAGAGGTACAGAAAATAAATTTAATAAAATCATAGAAGAAAAAATTTCTAACCAAAAGATGGAAATGCATATGAAGAAACAGGAACCTTAAATAACAACCAATACATTTTACAAAGAAAAAAATACCCTTGCCACACAATGATCAAAAAATTAAACATAAAGAATGAAGAAAGGATATTAAGAGCTGCACAGGAAAAATGTTAAGTCACATATAAAGGCAGACCCATCAAAATAGTACTTGACTCAAGGGAGACTCTGAAAGCCAGAAAGACCTGGAAAGATGGTATACAGACATTAAGATATTACCACAGACTACTAGTCCTTGCAAAACTTTCAATCACAATAGTTGAAGAAAATAAAATAGTCCATTTAAAAAACAGATTTAAACAATACCAATCCACAATTCCAGCCCTACAGAAAACATTAGAAGGAAAACGCCAAACCAAGAAAGTTAGCTGTCCTCACAAATGTGTAAATACTAGATAAACCCATACTACATACAAACTACCTCCAAAAAACATTAACATGAGCTAATAATCACTGGTCATTAACATTCCTTAATTTTAATGGACTCAATTCATCTGTAAAATGACACAGGCTAACAGATGATATAAAAACATTATTTAATATTCTGCTGCATAGAAAAACCATGTTTCAACTTCTAAAACAGAAATTCCCTCAGAGTAAAGAGTTGGGAAAAGACTTTTTAAATCAAATGGACTTAAGAGCAAGTTGTTGTAGCTATCCTAATATGTATCAAAATAGACCTCAAACTAAAAGTAATTAAAAGAGATTATGAAGGACATCACAGAAGGTGAGACCCTATGAATTGCTTCTAGCCCAATAGGGTATGATAGACCATGCCCTCCTGAAAGGGTGCTGTGAACACTTTCAGAAAATTTCTTCACCCAACTGATGACTGAGATGTACCTATCACACAGGATACACCATGAAAGACCTGATTAACAGCACCTCCATACAGCAGGAAACAGTTTGGAGAGAAATAACTGAGCCCATATTCCCAAATATTGTTTGTAAATGTTCTATTACATTTAAAGGGGGATATGATATAGATATGAATAATTTACATTGGCATAAATCTTGATACAAGATTAAGGTCAATTTTGTTATATGTATATGTATTTCTGGTATTGATTAAGGTATTGTGATTGTGTAGTTCATTTAAAAATGTAATGTATAATTAGGAAATATAGGTTGTTAATGGATAATCATCAATAATAGTCAAGTTTGTGGTTATGTTAGATTTTATAAATATATAGAGATATATTTCAGTTAAATAGACATTCTTCATATCTTTCAAATACTACAGAATATGATATTTTAAATGTTTTAATAACTTAGTACTTTTCAGGAAAATGAAACTCGTCTGCTCTGGCAGCACCAGCTACTTCAAGAGGAAGATGAGCATTGAAGAGGCTCCTTATGAAGTTGGTTAGCCATTTGGGCAAGAAACTGCTCTTGCCTGGACTGATGCAAAAACTGGACACAAATAACCAACAGAGAGAGGACTGTTGAACTTGCATAAAGGTGAGATGGTCTTTCAGGGTTTCTGATTCATGAAAGAGTCTGCAAAACATTCTGCAGGATACAAAAGAAAGTAAACTCTCTTTGAATTTTTCTGATTCATGGAAATGTCTGCTGGATACTATGGGCCTGTAGGCTGAAGATGGTTTCCCCAACAGTAGAAAATAACTTAGGTGACTGGACAGGCAGCAAGATGTCTCTGTCATTTCTCGAGTTTAGGAAGTTGCTTTACAATGCACTTCTTGTTTACTTAGGTAATATTAATTCCTTCTGGAGTCTTTGATGAAGTTAAAGAATTTATGGTTATAGTTACAGTTTTTCTTAGTTATGATAAAAGATAAAATAGATATAAATATTGTAACTGTAATTCTTGCTTGGTAACTGTTTTGTTATATGTAATTTTACTATGTTAAAGTTAAAGTCTTACTTTCTGTTTAAACAAAAAAAGGGGAAATGGTTTAGGAGGGTCATCTGTATATAAGTTACTTTCATTGGTTAAATAAAGAAACTGCTTTGGCATTTTGATAGGGCAGAATTTAAATATGTGGAGTAGACTGAACAAAATGCTGGATGGAAGAAAGCAGAGTTTGGCAGATGCCAAGACTCTTCTTTCTGAGACGGATGCTGGTAAGCCACAGTCAAGTGGCAATACAGATTATTAGAAATGGGTTCAATCAATATATGAGAGTTAGCCAATAAGAGGCTAGAACTAATGGTCCAGGTAATGTTTAAATGAATACAGTTTCTGTGTAATTATTTTAGATGTAAAGCTAGATGGGAGCTGGGTGGCGGGAATGCAGCCTGCTGCACCTTTTACAACATTTATATGTCCTGCTGGAGTTTTTGACTCATCCTCCACATTTTTTTCATCATTCTGACCGTATTGCTTTTTACAGAAAGCATGGGTTTTTTTTAATTTTCTTGGTGAGTCACATTCACCACAGTAAATGCAAATGATTGGACCATGTTCATCATGGGGTCCTGCAAGAGGTCCCTCATGCCATTTCCTAATGATATAAGATTGCATTGCCTCTTTCATTAACCTACATTCATTGGTCCAATGTCGGTCATTGCCACACTTTCTACATATACATGAAGGCTGAGTCCTCCTATTCCTGCCATTCCCAGAGGAAACATTATTCCTACAAATCCATTGTCTATAATTCCTTCTCAGATGTCCCATTCTATCATAGTTAAAACATATGATAATTTGATGTCTTCCCTTACCATTATAAATTGCTCCTCCTACACAAGGTTCAGTACCATTTTCAAGTGTCTCGACATCCATTGTATACAAGAGTCACTCATCCATGGGTGCTGATTTGATCTTTAAAGGCCCAAAGATCCTTTTGCATTCTAAGTTGACATTTTCATAAACCAAAGATTCAATTATTACAAATCTATCTTCTGGGTCAGTTAGCCCTATTTGTACAGTCCTTTTGTAAAAAGTCACTAAAAGATTCTATCTGACCCTGTTTAACCTTAAGATATAATTCAACTCTATTACCTAGTTTCTCAATCCTGTCCCAAGCCTTTAAAGCTGTTGTTACAAAGGAACAAGGCATGTTCATCATAAAGAGCTTGATCCTGAGGATCAGAGAAAAGTTCCTCACCTATAATTTGATCTAGAGAAATGTCAAGTTCTTTTGCTTTTTCCTGTTCTAAAATGATATCTTCTTCCTTAAAATAGCACCTCCAAATCAACTTCAGTCCATTTTCTAAGGCTGTTAAGATTAACTGAGTCCAGTCTTGTGTCATTTTTTTTGTTACAGGAAGCCCACATTTTGAAAATTTCCCTAACAAAGGACAAATGTAGTCCATAAGCAAAAACTGCTCATTTATTTTCCTTTAGATCTGTCATACCTATGGGCTCCCATGAATATTTATTGACAACTTTGGAGTATTTGCGGCCAGATATTCTTTCTGGTGTTATCACCATAAAAACAGGAAGAACTCTGGGGAAGCTATCCTGGAGGTTTTTACATACAGATGAAGCCAAATTTTGTCTTTGTATCTTTTGTCCCTGGATTTTAAATTTGATAAGTTCCTCAATCTTTTCAGATCTATTTACCACAGCCTTTTGAAAAGTCTAGATCTCCTCTCCAGTGTTCTGTTCTAATGCCCTCATTAAGGATTCCAAGGTATGAAGTTTGTTCAGTAGAGATAATGTCTCATCCTTGGATATAATCTTCAAAGCGTGCATATTATCTTCCTGGAAGGACATTCTATAAGTCCATCTTATTTTCTGTCCTTCAACAGAAATTGATTAATGCATTCAATAGTCAGAATTCTCTCAAATAATGTTTCAGCACCCACTATCATTGACTGGATTTTATATGCCAAATCAGCTGTGTCCTTCTCCATAGTGATGAATTTTCTTTTTAATAAATTATTATCAGTATGAAATTTATAAAAATACTTCAGTTGACTGAGTTTTGTTAGTTAAATTATTTGTATCCTTCTTCAGATTTCTGACCTCTTTTTAAGAAGCTTTGTATTAATCTGTAAAGACTGTACCATTTCTAAAAGCACACCATTTTTAGCCCTATTGTCAATTCATGTTTTAAGAAAAAATATTAATGAAAAGACTAATTCCTGGAATCAAAGTTAGTGATGTAGGAGGAAAATCATATAAGTCTTGTAAAACCTCATACGTGGAGTAAGTAAAGAGGCTATTGAAACCCTGGATGATTATTGAAACCTTGTCTGGGATATTGACCTTTTAGTTATAAATTTATAGTTTATAGTTCAAAGTACAAATCTTACCTATGGTTGATTTTGAGCTGGAGTAGGTGCAATGACTGTTACCTGCCAACCTGTATTCCTGGCCACCTACAAAATGAACCCAGCGGGACCTAGTGGTGTACTTGGAGTTGTGTGGCTGGTTTGAATCTGATTTTATAGTGTAATGATTAAGTATATTCTCAGACTAAAAACAGTTATTTAATTGACATCACAGACTGTGCACTCTGTGGTAGGCACATTAGCCCAGGAATAACAAGATAAGAGAGGCACAGGCACCCAGGAAGGCCTGTGTCCCTTCTGAGTTTTGGTGGTATGCAGCAGTGGGGCACAGGCACCAGGAAGAACATGCAAAGATTTGAAAGTGCTCTGAGACATGCATTGAGAAAGTATAAATAACCACATCCCATCCATAGCAAGAAAAGCTGTTCCATGAGAATTTTATATCCAAATAATCTGCTGACTCCACACACATGCCACTGACAAGGAGGTCTGAGGGAGGACTCACACTGACCTGGGCACAAGTATAGTCAGAGCTGGGGGTTATAAAACCAAGTGGTTGTGTGACCTATGAAGGCAGAAATCACAAAATAATCCCATACTAGTTCAGAATTATGAATAATACAGGGTTATTTATTTAGGTGAAACTCACAGATCACTATCATAGATTACAGTCCCTTACATGAATGGGGAAGAGGAACAGAGTCCAGCAGTGCTGGAAACAGGAGAGTGAGCACATGACTTACAGATGCATTTGCAGTATAAGAGACCTTGCCAAAGTGGACTGGTACCTTAAGTGCTATTGGCTGAAGGAGTAGAATGTGCTCCCACAGCAGTTCACTCTCTCCATATGTATTCAATACAGTACTTGAAATTCTATCTAGATCAATAAGATGACAAAAGAAGATAAAGTGGATACAAATTGGAAAGTGCAAAATCAAACTTAAACTATTTGTAGGAGATAGTATAATATGTGTGTGTGTGTGTGTGTGTGTGTGTGTGTGTGAGAGAGAGAGAGAGAGAGAGAGAGAGAGAGAGAGAGAGAGAGAGACCACAAAACATTCTCTCATGGAATTCCTGCAGCTCATAAACAACTTCAGTAATGTGGTGCAATACAAGATTAGCTCAAAATATCAGTAGCCCACCTATATACAAATCATAAATGGAGAGAGTAAGAAAAGAGAGAAATATCACCCTTTCCAATAGCCACAAATATAAAATATATTGGAGTAAGTCTAACCAAACAAATTAAAGACCTGTATGAAAAGAACTTCAGGTCTTTGAGGAAAGAAATTGAAGAAAACATCATCAAATAAAAAGATCTCCCAATGCTCATGGATACATAGGAACAACATAATAAAAATAGCAGTCTTAACAAAAGCAATCAACTGAGTCCTTGCAATCAGAATAAAATGTCAACACAATTTATCACAGACCTTGAAAAAACATTACTCAACTCAAATTGTAAAAAACAAAAATATGCAAAATAATGTTAAAAAATAGTCCTGTACAATAAAGGAACTTCAAGATGCATCATCATCCCTAACTTTAAACCATAATATAAAGCTATTGTTATAAAACAGCTAGGTATTGACATAGAAACAGACACATGGACACATTGAATCTTATGAAGACCCTGACATTAACTCACACCTACGAACACGTGAATTTTGACAAAAAAGTAAAAATTGTACCTTGAAATAAAGAAAGCATCTTTAAAAATTGGTGCTCATTTAATTGGATGACGACATATAGAAGAATAAAAATAGATCTTTACCTATCACCTTGTCCAAAGCTCAGGTTCAAGTGAATCAAAGACCTCCATGAAAATTCAGTTACACTAAACTTTATAGAAGAGAAAGTGGGAATTAATACACTTGAATACAATACATTGGCACAGGATACCACTTTAGAAGCAGCACTGAGAGCAACAATAAATAAATGAATGTGACCTCTTGAAACTGTAAAGCTTCCATCAGGCAAAGAATATGGTCAATAACACAAAACAACAGTCTTAAGAATGTGAAAAGATTTTCACCAACCCCACATCTGACAAAGGGCCAATCTCCAAATTATATAAAGAACTCAAGAAATTAGACATCAAAATATTGAATAAACCAATAATAGGGTGCTTATCTAAGCAGAAAGTCCTCAACAGAAGAATCTAAAATGGCCAAATAACATTTAAGGAATTTCTCAGCATCCCTAATAATCAGTGAAATTCAAATCCAAACAATTTTGAGATACCATCTTACACCTTTCAGAATGGTTAAGATCAAAAATACTTAGGACAGCTTATGTTGGAAAGTACATAATGTAAAGAGGAAAAGTTCTCTACTCCTCAAAGGAATTCATGCATGAACAGTCACTTTGAAAATCAGTTGGCAACTTCTCAGAAATTTAGGAATCAATCTATCTTATGACCCAGTGACACAACTCTTGGGCATATACCCAAAAGATGCTAAATTACACCACAGGAACACTTCTCAACAATATTCATAGCAATATTATTCATAATAGCAAGAAACTTGAAACAACCTGGTTGCCCCTGAACTAAAGAATGGATAAAGAAAATGTGGTACATTTACTCAATGGAGTGGTACTAAGCTGTAAACAATATGTGATATAAATTCAGGTAAATTTATGGATGCTACAAGTCAGAATATTTTACAATAATTGCTCAGTCATCTTTTCCCTAGTGACTTATTAGAGCAAAGGGCCTTTGTAGAGGTTAAACCAATGTTCAAGGAAATTTTGGTATTTTGTTCTGTAGATAAACTGGCTGTAGATTTTCACTGTAGCTGACACCCGTTCTGTGACATATTTGAGATTAATTCACACAGTTCAGAACTGTTTTCCCCTAGCTACATTTGAAAACAGTTTCCCACTGTCAGGGCTTTTTCCCTTTCTCCTAAGTAAATACAGAGATCTGCCTTCCAGCAATTATCTTCATCAGCAAGCATTTGGTCAGTGTTTAGGGTCCAGACAAGGGTATTCCATTTAAAATTGAAATAACTCCAATGATATAGAATCACTACATTTGCAAGCTGCTGCTCTAATTTTACCTCACTTAAAATAGTCTTAATACCTCATGCTCACTTTCACTTCAGTTTTCTGATGATTTTATTTATTAATCAATCATAATAAAACATATTCAAGGTACACAGAGCAGCATTGCACATTATCTCACTTTTTCTGTCTAATTTAAAAGGAAAATTTTAAATTTAATGTAGTAAAATTGTATATAACAAAACAGTTATCAAGAAAGAATTATAGTTCCAATATTTAGTCTATTTGTATTTGACAAAATTAAAGAAAATACTTTATCATCTATCCTATCTTTATGAGTTTAAAGTTTCTTATTTAATTAATTTTTTAATCACAACTAAGAAAAACTATATCTATCTAGTATTTAACTCAATCAAAAAACCCCAGAAGGATATAATATTATCTAAACAAAGAGGAAATGAATTGTAAGCAACTTATAAAACACTAGAAATGGCAGAGACATCTGGATGCCTGTACTGACATCCAAAGTTCTTCTGTAATGTTGGGGCATCCATCTTCAACCTACAGTCACATAATAGTATCTGGCAGACTTTTCAATGAAGCAGAAAATTTGAAAGACTGTCCTTCCTATACTGTCAGTTTGTCAGTCATTTTTCTCTGTGTCCTGAAGAATTGTTGGCAGTTTTTTTTCTGCTAAGCAAGAACCCTGATACATCATCCAGTGTTGTTTAGACAAAGTTTAGCAGTCATTTTACTGTGGGTACTGCCTGACTAGTTTATACAGTATACAAACAAGCCATCTAGACAAAAGCAGTGTTTTCCCAAAATTGCTAGCCTTGCCACATTTAAAGCAAACTCTACAGGGAGATTATTTGATGCCCATCTTTCTCTTGGTGTACCCAGGAGTAGATGTCCCTCAATGTCAAGAAAAGGCAATTTTAAAAACATATAAATGCCATATTCTTTAGGTCTTTGAAGTGTTTGAACATTACCCATCTGAAATTGTTTGCTGCATATATAAAATACCTAACTAACACAAATATTAGGTTGACTAACACAGATGACTATTAATCTGTATTTCTTAATTGTATACTACATTTGTAAATAAGCAGTATAAGAACAATACCTAAAACAAGAGTCAAAATATCCATACAGCCTAACAAAGTTGAACTTAAATTTAAATCAGTATATCAAAATTTGTACCGATATAATGTATTTTGTGATTATTAACAGTTGCTTTTTTTATTTTTTTTGAAAGTAATTTTATTAAATTATAAAAGTTTCCATTTCCGCCCCTCCTCCCACCACCCTCCCACTCCCCCCACTCCCTCTCCTCCTCCCTCTCCATCCCTAAGAGCAGTCAGGGTTTCCTGCCCTGTGGGAAGTTCAAGTTCCTCCCCCCTCCCTCCAGGTCCAGGAAGGTGAGTGTCCAGACAGACTGGATCCACAAAATCCAGTATATGCAGAGGAAACAAGTCCCAGTGTCATTGTCAATGGCTTTTCAGAAAGACTCCGGGCCAGCCACATTCAGAGAATCCGGCCACATTCATAGAATCTGGTTGGATCACGTCCTTGTTCAGTCCCAGTCCTACTGTCCTTGGTAAACTCTCATTAGATCAGTCCCCTTGTATCAGTGGGTGATCACATCCCTCGCAATCCTTATTTCCTTTTTCATTTTCTTCATCCTTCTGCTCCTCATTTGGACCTTGGGGGGCTCAGTCTGGTGAGGAGGAGCTTGGACTTTCCCCGACCCCATAGACTCCCAGGTCACCCTGCAGTGCTGGCTCCACCCTGCTAAGCTCTCCCGCCTGCCATCCCAGCTTCCATCCATGTACAAATTCCTATATTTCTCCCTTCCCACTGGGGCTATAAAATTTCCCCAGTTCAGCTGCCTTGCAAGCTGGGCCTGCACTTTAGGCGCATCACGGAAAGAGGGAGTGCCTGTGCTTAAATAGCCTGCCTGAGGAAAGGTAGGCATTCTATCAGTGAATTCCCTGTCCAACAAGGGAACCTGACCCTCTACCAGAAGTTCCAATAGAGAGCATTTGAACGAAGAGATGGGCAGACACCAAGGCAAGACCTCCTCCAACAATCTGAAAAACAACATGAAAACACCAGATCCCAATGACCCTACAATAGAAGCACTTGAACACTCTAACCCAGAAGAAGTGGAAAAAAGTGCCATTATGAAAGCAATAGAGTCCCTTAAACAGGATATGAATAACTCCCTTAAAGAATTGGATGAGAAGTATAACAAAAAGTTTGAAGAAATAAGTAAATCCATGAATGATACACTGAGAAACCAAGAAAAAACAATCAAACAGGTAAAGGAAACATTCCAAGAATTGAAAACTGAAATGGAGGCAATGAAGAAAACACAAACCGAGAACTGGCTGGATATGGAAAACCTAAGTAAACGAATGGAGACTACAGAATCAAGCATAACCAATAGAATACAAGAGATAGAAAAATGAATCTCAGATTCTGAAGATACCATAGAGAAAATAAATGCTCTGGTCAAAGAAAATGGCAAATCCAACAAATTCTCTTCACAAAACATTCAGGAAATCTGGGACACAATAAAAAAACCAAATCTAAGAATAATAGGGATTGAAGAAGGAGAAGAGCTGCAGACCAAAGGCCCAGAAAATACATTTAACAAAATTATAGAAGAAAACTTTCCCAATCTAAAGAACAATATTCCTATGAAGGTTCAAGAAGCATACAGAACACCGAATAGACCGGATCAAAAAAAAAGTCCCCTCGCCATATAATAATCAAAACACAAAACATACAGATTAAAGAAAGAATATTAAGAGCTGCAAAGGAAAAAGGTCAAGTGACTTATAAAGGTAAACCTATCAGACTTACACCAGACTTCTCTATGGAAACCATGAAAGCCAGAAGATCCTGGATAGAGGTACTGCAGAAACTAAGAGACCATGGATGCAAACCCAGACTACTATACCCAGCCAAGCTATCATTCACTATCAACGGAGAAAGCAAAATATTCCAGGATAACAGTTGCTTTTTTGAATAAGATTCATTCAATAATCTACCTTTTTTCATTTATATATCATATTTCCCTTTTTCTCTGGAAAGAGTTTGACTATGACAATTAATCATTTATAATCAACCCCTTTTAAATAAGAAGACATATTTATGAACAATATTTTGGAAATTTCAGTGTAATTGCTTATACTATTTCCTGCTGATTGAGGGCACTGATAATCAGTAAATTTATAATTATTTTCAGATATTGACTGTAGTATTCTGGGGGGCTGCAGATTCTCAATCAGTTGCCTTGAAGCTCTCCTGGGTGTTAGATCACCTCAGGTCTAGCACTCAAGGAGACCTCTTAGGGGTTCTTACTTGATCAAGCTATATTTGCCTATAAGGAATCCACAACTTCTCATCATCTGTGAAAATAATAGCATAACCTCTTTTCCAAAGCAACATATCTTTAGACCCAAATTTTGAAGTCAAGATATGTTTATGTTGGTTTAGCTTAGCGGTATCAATATGTGCTCTAGGGACATAGGGGGTATACACTGTCACCAAGCATCCTACTGTTGCCACCAAGTACCTTGTATTATGCTTCCCCAAAACCTCATTAAAGTGCTCTCTAGTGGGACCCCTCAAAACTGTTAGCTGTGTTGCCAACATGAACTGGCTCTGGTAAAAGAAGCTGAGCATCTATTCACCACCATTAAACAGAGCCTATCTATCTGAAAACAATGTTGCTACCAAGGAGCTGCACTTGACTCCTGTTTTTCTCATCTACAATACTTCTTTTTAAAGCTTTTTTTAGGTCTTATGTGGATCCATGCCAGACAGGAGGCACCATTTGTAACTGGAGGTTTCTCTCCTGCCCACCAGTTCCCAAAAAGCACTCTGAGGCTTAATATTCATACAAACTGTTTGACCTATCACCTCAGATCTATTAACTAGCTCTTATTATTAACTAGCTCTTACAACTTAATTTACCCATTTCTATTATACTATATTTTACCACATGCTAATAATTGTTGCCTCACATCTTGCTTCCTTGACAGCTTTTGGTGTCTCCCTGACACTACCTTTTTCCTTTACTTTCACTAGGTTTTCCCCCTGGTTATACTCTGTGTGGCTATTGGCCAAATCATCTTCTTTATGAACCAACAGTAAAAAACATATACACAGTATACAGAGGGGCACCCCAACAATTTCCTATGGTGGGATACCTTGATCAGCCTTGATACAGAGGGCAGTGTCTTGATCCTGCATCAACTTAATGTGCTAGACTTTGTTGACTCCCCATGGGAGGGCTTACATTTTGGAATAAGTAGTTGGGGGTGGGCTTGGGGGATGTGATGTGGTGGGAAGAGGAGTAGAAGAGAGAGCTACGGTTTGAATCAAAATGAATAAAAATTTTAAAAAACTCTTGGCGAAAGTTTTATTTTTAATGCATTGTATTTTGATATTCCATTATTTATTCAATAGGGATTTTGCTGAGGAATGTATTATTAGTATGACACAGATTCCATTCTCTGTGCTCTGAAACTTCCTCTTACTAATGTTAAAATGTTTTCTTCATCTTATACTATTCCAAGCTTAACTACAACCTGACCTGAAGTAGAATATTTTGTAAACCTAGTGGGGGTCATTCAAGCTTCTTAGATCTAGATATTCACATTCTTTCCCCAGTTTTGACATTTTCCAATAATTATTTTACATTTTATATGTCTTTTCCTCTTCTCTCTTCATGTTACACCAAGAATACAAATACACATTCTCTAAATTATATTCTATAAACTCTGTGGTCTTTCTTCTATTAATATTTCATTTTTGTGTGTGACTAGGAAGGAGATTTCAAAAGACATTTCTTCAAATGATAGCATTATGGAAGATGTAAATGTATTTGAAATGTTCATGGCATTTAGAATGTGAAATAAATTTCACAATGACTCATATATGAGCTATTAAGCACAAATATGTGTTAAGTCTTTGGTTTTTGCTCGTAACATAAAATGACAACTAAAAGGTAGAAAGATACTACCACTGTTGTCTATTATATAAACAGAAGGAGAACATTTTCATAGGATTGAGACAACAAATATAGTTTCATTAAAGGTCAGATTTTACAAATTTAAACATTGACGGAAATGCCTAGTTGTCAGACCTTCACATACATATATTAAATAAATACAGTACTTTAAGACTCATCTCATCATGAGACCACAGCTATAGTTATGACCATGTGAAGACCAACATGACAAAAAACCAAGCTGAAGAGTGCTGACTCTTATGATATGGATAGCACTGCAATCAAGAATATCAGCTTTTGCTTTGTTTGAGATGAGACTGTTCTTCTTAGAATTACAGTATATAGTGACAGAATTTCCTTAATATTTCCTATTTAAATAATATGTGGTTGAAAACATGAATACAAAACAGGCCATGAAAACACCCACTGTAATTAGAACTTTTCTCACAACATAGCCCAAAAACTTTCTAAGCAGTTGAATAGAAGATCATTCATAAGCAGTTGAGTAGGGAAGAACTAGGATCATAAAGTGATGTAAAAGTGTTTGGGGCTTTTCATGAGATAGAAGAAAGTTTGATTCTACAAAGCCATGTAAGGATCAAAGGGAAGAAAGCAGACAAAAGTCATGCTAAAAAGCAGAAACATTTGGTTGAGGAAAATTATCTCACTGACAAAGACAACAGCAATGATGCGGGGCCAACCTCGACAAAAATACCCTTCTCCACAGTGGAAGCATGGGAATTTAAAAATGTAGTAAAGACTATGAAGAAGCAAATAAAAATAATAAAATGCAGAAACATATAGGATAATATCAAAAGAGACTTTTTCCGTGAGTACTAAAACTTTGTCTGTGTTTTATTTTCCAAAAGCTTAATATATCACTGACCCTAAATGGTAGGAGTACGAAGAAAGGCTGCATCAACATACCAATTAAAAATCATGGGCTACATTCATCACATTCATGCTCTAGACTCAACATCCAAGACCAATCTGTAGGCAAACCACATCCTGGGTGGAATCCCAAATTATTTCCATAAAGAAAACTGGAACTTAACTGGGTCCTTAGAATTTTATTTTAGGTAGGAACCAACTACTTCCTTATTTCAGGAGCATAAGGTCTGGCAGCTAGCCACACCAGTTGACAATAGCCTTGAGAGAACAGAAATCTCTGATTTACAACTAGATGAGACCTTTGTTTGAGTTAGAAGCACAAGAACCTTGAATGAACAAGAAAAAAGTCCCAAACTCTCTGAACTTTTGCCTCTTTGGGCCTCCACAAGCAATGAAGAGACAAAATCACTATGATTCTGTGCAATGTCATCTTTATGATTATAAAAACTTTAATATATTACTGCACAGAAAGCGTACCTTTATATTCAGATAATTACCTAAAGAGATCCCAAAGACACAGCTTTATAAATAGTAAATGAATTTCAAATGTACCATTATTAATTTAAAAATATCTTTAATATGGAAATGTATGTGGAAACTTAAGATCTGATTAACAGAAATTAAAGGACAGAAAGTAATGATGACATGGGGGTGTGAAGAGAAGTGTATTTGAGAGTTTAATGTGTTGTGGTGATTTCTATGACTGCCAGCCCCAAATAATGACATAGAGACTTATTATTAATTATGAAAATTTAGCCTTTAACTTTTCTTGTACCCTGATGTATGAGGGTTATCTGTCTATGTGTTACTTTCATTGGTTAATAAATAAACTGCTTGGCCTGATAGGTCAGAACATAGGTGGGTGGAGTAGACAGAACAGAATGCTAGGAGAAAGAATTAGAGTCAGTCAGATGCCATGGAGCCAGCCGCCAGGTCAGACATGCTGAATCTTTCCCAGTAAGCTACCACCTTGTGGTGCTACACAGATTATTAGATATGGGTTAGTCAAGATGTGAGAGTTAGCCAAGAAGAAGCTAGAACTAATGGGCCAGGCGATGTTTAAATGAGTACAGTTTCCATGTAATTATTTTGGGTGTAAACTAGCCAGGCAGCCGGGATCCCTGTGAGAACGCAGCCTGCCACTCCTTTTGCAACAGTACCCAACTAGATCTTATACCTATAACTAACCTGTTTTTATTAATCTATGTTTTGACATATGTCTAGCTATTTATTCTCCCTAATGTATGTCTGCCTTCCTCAGTGTCTCCCACATACCTAGATTCTAACCCTGAGTTCCTTTCTTTTCCTAGAAGTCTAAGCTATTGTCTTTTTTCTAGCCATTGAACTTTCAGCTCTTTATTAAACCCATCAGAAGGTTTCTTAGTCAGAAGTCCATCTTTACATTGTACAAAAAGAATTATATATATTGCTTAATTTTCTGCAAATGTCCATTATGTTTAGAGGCACTTGTAGGCTTATTTATCCTTGCTGAGTAGGAATTGGATGTCTTTATGGGTCTCAATGTACATTAAATAATTTAACAGATTTCTTTAAATAATATTCTCCATTTTAGAAGAGTTAAACTAATCTTTCCACATGGATAGTCATAATTCCAATGCACAACCTCATTGGAAAGCAAGATAAATTGATAAAAGACCAAGTAAAAAAGCTATAAACAGGAAAGCATAGAATTTTAAGATAAAAATTACTGACTGGGTGGTAGTGGCACATGTCTTTAATCCCAGCACTCAGGAGACAGAGGCAGGCAGATTTCTATGAGTCTGAGGCTAGCCTGGTGGACAAGAACAAGTTCTAGTACAGGCTTCAGAACTACAGAGAAATGCTGTCTTAAAAAACCCAAAAAGCAAATATACATATATATATATATATATATATATATATATATATATATATATATATACTTACACACATAGAATACATAGAATAATGTTGGGTACATTAAATCTTCCAAAAGTATAATGTTTGGGGGAATAAGAAAATAAAATATTTAGATTAGACTCTTTATATTGATCATGTTTGCATTAAAATAGGCTATAAGATAAATGGGTCACTCTAAATTAATTATAAAATATGCATATATATGCCTAGATATATCCTCTAAATACGTCATTAATTTTCATAAGTATACAACTTAAGTGATTAAAAATATAATCCACCTTTAAATAATTTAACATGCAGTAAATGCCCAAGGTTGTAAAATTATCATACTTGTTTATTCCTTTTTTGTACAAAATTAACAATTTATCAAATTATTTTTAGCTTATATTCTGTAATATTTTTTAAATTTAAATAAATAATTCTTATTTAAAATATTTTGTCTGTCAATCATCAAATATAATCTTGTTGAGTATATATCTGATAATATATAAAATTATCTGAAGTGCTCTACAAATGAAAAAAAAGTAAAATAAATTGACACATTGAGTACACATGAATCCATTTATTTTTCCTGTAATTGCCCTAAAATGAGTGAATGATTGTGTATATGCCTCAGTGGTAGATTAACTGTCTAATGTGTTATAATACCCAGAGTTTGTCTGTGACAAGAATAATAAAGATGCTAAAGTATTAAATTAATAAATGAAAACTGCAAATGGTCAACATAGTAGATACATCACTATGCTGTAGTCTTAATCAGTCTAATTGTAGTGAAGATATGCCATGGCAACTCTTAAAAAGGAAAATATTTAATTGGAATGGATTTATACTTCATAGATTAAGCTGATTATCATCATGGCAGGAAGCATAGTAGCACACAGACAGATATGGAGTTAAAGAATTAACTGAGATATTCACCATATTGACTGGTGAAGTAGCAAGAAGATAGAGATACTGAATCTGGTTTGGGTATTTGAAACACAAAGCCCACTCCTAGTGAAATATTTTTCCAAACAAGATTACATCTACACAAAGATGATACCTCTTAATCTCAGTTAAATCATGTCTTTCCGTAGTAATCATGCAATCAAATATATAAGCCTATGAGGAACAGTCTAATTTAACAGGGGTTTCTTACTCACAGGTGGTTTGAGTGAGAAAGATCTTTATAAACTCATACATCTGAATGTTTGTTTCCAGATTAAGAAACTGTTTGGAAGAATTAGGAGGTGAGCCCTTGTTGGAAAAGGTTTGTCCTTGTCAGAAGAGATGTAAAATTGAGTGTGAGCTTCATAAATTCAAAAGTTCCTTCCAGTCCCAGTGTCCCTCTCTACCTTCTCTTCCTGTTGCCTATATATCAGGATGTAGACCTCACACATACTTCTCCAGCACCATGCCTATCAGTTTTCCTACAAGATAATAAAGGAAAAACTTTTTGAAAGTGTACATAAGCAAACAACTGAATGCATTCTTTTTATAAGAGTTGCCTTAGTCATTGTATCTCTTCAAAATAATGAAACTCTAAATAAAACATAATAAATCCTAAAAACTTGAGCTTCTAATTTCAGAAAACCTGAAATGAGACTTTCCAATATGTAGAAAATACATTGAAATACTTAGAAATTCTAAACTATATATATGGTGCAAATAAAATCAAAGACCAAAGCATGGAGATTAATGGAAATAAATATTATTTATTATTAATAATATTTATGGATATATTTATGGAAATATTAATGGAAATAAAATATTTCCAAACCCAATACAAAACTATATACAATAAGAACACATATCAATTATTGATGTAGGAGGGTCTTCTGTTTTGTGTTGATTTCATTGGTTAAATAAAGAGACCTTGTTTATGCCTTTTTTGTACAAAATTAACAATTTATCAAATTATTGACCTTTTGATAGGTCAGCAGCTTAGATAGGCAGAGTAGACAGAACAGAATGCTGGGAGAAAGAAGCAGCAACAGACGCCATGGCTCTCCTCTCCAAGACAGAAGTAAGTTAGACTCATCCCGGTATGCCACAGTGAAGTGGCGATACAGATTATTAGAAATGGGTTGAATAAATATGTGAGAATTAGCCAATAAGAGGCTAGAACTAATGAGCCAGACAGTGTTTAAATGAATACAGTTTCTGAATAATTATTTCAGGTGTAAATCTAGCTGGGAGCCGGACGGTGGGAAGCAGCCTGCTGCTCCTTTTACTACAAAGTACAAAAATTATAATTACAATCAAAATTACAATATTAATTAAGAAATGTGCTATATGTTTCAATAATTATTCTATTCTAAGAAGTCTAAGTCTTGTATTAGAAATTGCTTGGCTAAGTCAAGAAAGAAAAGGAACTATCACTATCTAGTCTTCAAATCTATTAAAGACTTGAGAAGAAAGATAATAGCACATGAGTTGGTAGGAAGTGCAATCAAGCAGCTTCCAAAATATGCAATAAATGATAGAGACAACTAGATACATGAGCAATCACCCCAAGTTTCATTTGCAATGTTGGAACAACCAACTTTGACTAAGGTCCAGAGTAACTGACAGACCATTTTCAGAGGCAAGAAAATTTTCAAAATTGTCTTACATTGTATTGCAAGGTTTGGCAGGTTTTTTTCCTTGTATTCTGATTGTCCAGTCCAGACAATGTACATTTTTTCAAGAGTCCAGGTGAGGGCAGTTCCCTGCCCAAAAACCAATTTTGCCATGAAGAAAATAAACACCAGGTGGAGTGTCTTTGGTGTTCAACATTCTCTCAGAAAGAGATCCATGATGCCAGGAGCAATCCTGTTTCTTGTAAACAGAACTCAAAGTTATTTAAATTCTATATTCTATAATTCTTTAAAGTGGCTGAAGATTACCTATCTATGTGGAATACAATCTCTATGTATCTAAAGAACCTGATTAGTCTCAATATAAGTATGACAAACATGGATGACTATGGACCTATAGCACTTAATACATGTAAATTTTAAAGACTAAGACTTCATATTAGAATATTACACAATCTTTAAACAACTGTGCAGCAAATGAGATCAATGACCTCAAAATGTAAACAACATATAATTTTCTTTATCAGAGGTAGAAATGACAAATATATCCTAAAATTATATGGATATACAAAATGTCTTAGGTAGAGGTAGAAACATGCATGCATACAAAATTACAAAATAACTTTGCATATGTATAAAAATATTGCAAACAGAAGTAGGAGCATGCTCAACATTACAAATATAATTTGAATTTGTATCAATATACAAGAATCTATACCAATGTAAATTGTCTATAAATAATAGCTCACAAGTATTCACTCTATTTCTCACTATTATTATTAATTTGGGTAAGCTCACACTAATCTACCTATTATCCAATTCATTTTCTTTTTTTGTCCAAGTGAGAGTTCTGAGCATACAAAATTTCTTCCCTAACTTTCAACCCTATACAAGTTCTCATCAATGTCTAATTGATATTCCTAACCCTGAGAGCAAACATTGTTGGTGGAGGGACATTGTTTTCTAGAATTATTTCCAGCTATTATGTGGGTGATGTTCTTTACTATTTGATGAAGTCTCAATTTTCATTTTATAATGAATTTTATTTATAATGAATTTTTCTACAGTAGCTTTTAATATTTTACTTGACTTATGTGATAAAAAATATCCCTTTGCATTAAAATTCCTGTAGGGAAAATTCTGTAAGACAATATGAATAGGATGCAATTGAGATTTGTATCCACCCTATCCACATGTGTGACTCCTTCAATTTCTCTTAAACCACAGTTAATACTTTTGCAGCTTCAGCTATTAATTCCCTTTGACTGTTTATGTCTTTGCCATCAACTAAGTTTCTGCTGAAATGAATTATTAGATCAGGTGTTATCTCAATAGTGAGTTGTAGATTGGAAATGTCTCCTAACATTCTTTGAATGTCATTAAGAGTCTGCAATTGGCCTCTCCTAATTTGTACTTTTTGTGTTATAAGTTTCTTTAATTCTATTTTATGACATAGGTAATTGATAGAATCTTCTTTTTGTATTTTTCAGGAGCAATTTGGAATTCCTATTTAGGCAAAACTTTCATTACTCCTTCAAACATTCTTGTTAAGGTATCTGCATTTGAATCAGATAGCAAAATATTATCCATTAATGGTAAATTATAGATTTAGAAAATTGTTTACATATTACTTTCAATTGCTGACTCAAAAAGTATTGGCACAAGGTGGGGTTATGAGCATTCCCTGTGGGAGGACAGTCCATTGCTATTTCCTAGTAGGCTGAGACAAAATTAGGCACTGTGAAGGTAATATTTTTCTCTCCTTTTCTTGTACAGGTAGAGTGAAGAAACAGTCTTTTAAATCAATAACAATAAGTGGCCATTCTTTAGGCACTAGGGAAGACAATGAAGTTTCAGATTGTAGAGGGCCCAGAGGTTGTATTACCTTGTTGGCAGCTGTCACCATTCTCCATATTTATTTTAACAACAAATGGAGGAGAATTCCAAGGGCTGGTTGATTCTTCAATATAATGAACTCTAGTTGCTCCTGTAGCAGATGTTCTAAAACCCACAGTTTTTCTTCTATAAAAGGCCATAGTTTAACCCATGTTGGTTTCTCAGTTACCCATTTCAAAGATAGCGCTGTTAGTACCTCTAAACATTTCCTAGTTACTTTGTGTTCTTTTATAGTCTGAATAACTGGTGATCTTTAATTACAGGATCTTATAATATCCTTCCCAGAAATATAAGTTTCTGGGACTTAATAAATGTTCATCTCGCTATTCCATTGCTGAGGCAGGTTATGACACCATAAATTCACTGTATTAGACACATGTGGCCATAGACTTCCTCTCTGTCCTTCTGTCCCTATGGAGTCAACTCATCTCATGCTTTCCTTCACTTGAGATAGGGTTCCAATTCCAAGGAATTAAACATTTGCCTTTTGAAGAGGCCAATTCAAATTCCAAGATTCTGGAGTAATGATAATCACATACACACTCATATCTAGTAATTACTCATATAAAATGTTATTTATTCAAACTCTTAGCTTTGACCTTTGTTCATTTATAGAAGCCTGTCAAAATATGTTTCCTATTTCATACTGGAGTTTTTGATCCATCCTCCATGTGTATTGCATCATTCAAAACAGTATGGCTTTTAACATCAGGCCCTGGATTTTTAAATTTTCCTGGTGAGCCATGTTCTCAACAGTGACTGGGAGTAACTGGACCATGTTTAATATGGGGGCCTAGAAGAAGCCCCAAAGGAGCTTCCTGAAGTTTGCCTCATCTGTCTTTTGTTGTTCTAGATTATTGGTCCAATGTTGGCCTTTGTCACATCTTCTAAATAGATGGGAACAGAGAAATAATTCTGTCAGGCACAGATATGGTAGTGGTTTTTGCACTCCCTGAACACAGGGGAGGAGAGAGAGAGAGGGAGAGAGAGAGAGAGAGAAGAGAATTTTATGCTGATACCTTCATCTATTGAGAGATGAGTTTTGTGCATCATTATAAGTATGAATCTATGTACACTTTTCTGTATGAATCTGTCCAGTTTGACTAACAACAATTGTTGAAGGTGCAGTCTTTATTTCTGGCTTCCTTATCAAAACACAGTTGTCCATATGTATTGATTTATGCCTGGGTCTTCAATTTGGTTCCATTGATTAATGTGTATATTTTTGTACCATGTTGTTTCTATTACTACAGTTCAGTAATATAACTTGAATTTGGGGATGGTAATGTCTCTCCCTGTTCTTTTATTATTCAAAGTATTTCTAGCTATCCTACATGTGTTTGTTTATTTGTGTGTGTGTTTTCAGTATGAAACTGATATTTTTCATTTAAAGATCTATGAAAACTTGTGTTGGAAGTTTGATGGAGGCTGCATTGAATCCATAGATTGTTTACAGGATGAACAATTTTTCCTTTATTTTTCCTACTGATTCAGAAGACCATGGGGAATCTTTACATGTACTGATATCTTCTTCAATTTCTGCATTAATGTCTTAAAGAGTGTATCATCCAAGTCTTTCTCTTGCTTGATTCGAGTTTCTACAATGTAGTTTATATCATTTGAGGCATTTGTGAAAACTGTTATTTCTGTAAGTTCTTTCTCAATCCATTTGTCATTTGTATATAGGAGTACTACTGATTATTTTATTTTTTGGTTTCATGAAAGAGGGTTTCTCTGTAACTTTGGAGCCTGTCCTTGAATTTGCTCTGTAGAACAGGGTAGTCTTGATTCACTGCAGATGGGGAAAGAACAGGAAGGGAGAGGTAGTCTGCCACAGAATTGTGGGTTGTATATTTTAAGGACAGGCATGATCTGCTTCCCTGGTCAGAGTGGACTGTGGTTCCCAGGGAGTTTGAAATCATTCTTGCTTAAGTTTAAATATCAGTTTTTTTTCTGCTATCCTGTTGGACTTCAGTTATATTCACTGTTAAACAAGGAGGGTGGTTATGGTTTTAGAAGGAAGCTTTGGGGCAAAATATATATGCAATTATCCATATTACACTTAGATTTCAATTCCCATATTTATTTTACTGTAAAGATATTTTTATAACAACTAGCACAACAATAAAACCTCTTTAGTATATTATTTGATAGACTGCAAAAGAAAATTAGATGGCACCCTAGGATAGATGTACTTCCTATTGCACCATACCTAAAATTTTTCTGACCTTGATAATCCCAATAATATTGCTTTTGCTCAGGAATTAAATAACATGCAAACCCAGTGCTTCTGCCAAACTGATTCAGTAAAATCAAATCCAAATCAGACCAAAAACTCCAGACAAATAAGCCTAAGTGACTTGCAGTGTCCAAAAAGAGAGTTTTGATGGATGACACACTTACTAAAAGGTTGAGTGCTTCCTCCATTATGCTTCAACTAAGCTTTAAGAGATAAAAACATGACTTATTACTGCTTTGATTTTGAGATCTTCTTGCTAAATAACTGTATTATTATAGCCAGGCATGGTAGCTAACACAACTCCCACACTTGGGAAACTGAAGCAGCTACACAGTTTGACCCCTTTTCTAAAAATATGAGACAAAATTAACTGTTATAGACAAAGGAAAGGTAAGGTGTGAGTGGGGAGTTTAAGGATTCTGGGAGACAGGATCTTGCCCCTTCCATCTGAAGATTTTGTAGAGACAAAAAATCAGGAACATAGTGGTATTGTTGCCATTTAAAAAGTGGTACACTGTCTGTAATGGTTTGCTCTGTCCCTTTAAGAGACAAACCATGCCCACTCCCTCCTCCATCTACTGAGGCAAGCTGATCTTCAGCTTCCTATCCGAGTCTTTTCCTTTCAGCTTCTGTCTCTCTCACTCTCTCTCTGTCTGCCTATCTCTACTCTTCCCAATTTTCTCAGAAAATTGGAAATCTATCTACCCCAAGACCCAGCGATATCACTCAAATACCAAAGAATACTCAATTAAGCTACAATGACACTTGCTCAACAATATTCATAGCAACATTATTCATAATAGCCAGAATCTGAAAAAAAAAAAACCCTAGACGGCCCTCAACTGAAGAATGAATAAAGAAAATGTGATACATTTGCATAATGGAGTATCACTTAGCAGAAAGAAAACAAACAAACAAACAAAAAAAACAAACAAAAAATGACTTCATGAAATTTGCAAGCAAATGGATGGAACTAGAAGAAAACATCTTGAGTGAGGTGAGGTAACCCAGACTCAGAAAGACAAACACTGTCTGTACTCACTCATAAGTGAATAGAAGATATAAAGCAAAACAAAGAATAACAAGACTACAATCTACAACTCCAGAGAATTATTAGCATGGGAGGCAATGAGGAGGGTGCAAGGGAAGAAGGGAGGAAAGAAGAGGAGTGAGAAAATTATACAGCTCAAAAAAAAAGTTAAAAAAATAAAAAAACAAAACAAATCAATAAACAGAAGTAAACATAATTTTATTATATTTACTGTTTTGGGGTGGAGTAAATTGTATAGTATAGCACTGGTGGAGTTGAGAGGGAAGCTTGCTAGAGTCAGTTTTTTTCTTTACCTATGTGGGTCTCAGGGATCAAATTCCAGTCACCAGACTTGGTGGCAAGTGCTTTACCCGCTGAGTCATCCAACCAGACCATAACACAGAAGAGACAATTATAAAGGTGTTCAAATTGATCTTTTGATTTGGGCCAACACTGATATTGTAGAAATGCATATACAATAGGAGGACATGGTATGCATGCCAACACCTATCTCCAGAATTAAATAGGGCATTTCAGAAAGGACTTCTTTCATAAGCATTTAAAATGAATTTTAGTGATTACCTAAGGAACTTCTTTACACACATATTTTGGTTTCTTATTAATGCCCATCAAACCACCTAACAATTTTTTTTACAAAGGCAGTGTTTTACATATTCATGGTTATGGAACAAAGCATGCTTGGGTACTAATGACCCTTTTGCTCTATGGCCTTCAATTTTATGAATGGCATGTGGGGATGGATTTTGGTGGGGGTGCAGTTGCTGCTCCTTGCTTGTCTGTACATCTCTCCAGGCAACTGCTTAGAATCCTTGTGAAGGGTGTGAAGACTATATCTTTCTGTGAAGGTGGATGCACCAGCAGAAATCTAAACCTAAGTTTTTGATTTGAAGCTTGATCATTGCTTCTACTTTGGGACAAAGAAAAGCAGATATACATTAGGTGGTAGAAATGAGAAATATGGGGAACTTTGTAGTTATAAATCATGTTGACTAATTAGCTTTCACTCAACAGTTGAGTATATGTGTTTCAGGGTTCACAACTGTATGAAGATATTTAGTATGTAATTAGTTTACTTATAATGACAGGTGTGAGAAGGGTACAGTAAGATAAGAAAGCTGGTCATAATTTGTTATTCTTTTTTCTAATACCTGAGCATTAGAAGCAAACCATGAGACTAGAGTAAGGAAGAGAAGGGGTGGAATAGAGACTGAGACCCAAACTTGTGTGCAGATGTGACAGGAGGAGACATTTTAGGAGAACTATGTGAAACATCAGAAACACACCTAATAAGAAATGAGGGTAACACTGGAAAGACAGTTTATTTAACTGTGGATATTGAGTGTGAATATGAATGAAAAATTTCAGAAGTTTCGTAATATTTTATGAGTAAATATATATTTGTTTACATGTATATGGCCTAAAAATAAAATAGTACAAGTTGTTTTAGAAGAACTTTTTAAAGAAAAGATATATAAAGGATAGAATAATGTATATGTAGGTACTAGGATGAATTAGGCCTAAAATTTTATATAATTGTAATTGTTAACTAGCAATTCTTAAATAAATAATAGCCTACCCAGGAAATGAGAATCCAATTTTATAAAGACTGGCATTTTAAATATTTTGTGAAATTTAGCATAGATTCTGAACTTAAATGTCTATGAATTGCATGGAGATCTTAGAAAAATATTGAATCTAATATTATCAATTGTCCTGTTTAATCTTTGAAAATATCTAAAAGATAACATCTTTAACAACTAAAAGATTAATGTTCCTCAATTTATCCTTAACCACTGCCTTCTGAGTATTGTATCCTTGGGGGAAAAAAAGGAAAAACCAAACATACATAATCTCATAATCTACCACATTTCACAAGAAACTGTAGCAGTTCTTATGGTATTTAATCTTTCTGTCACCATAGCTGTAGTAGCCTTTATGTTCTGAGATGATAGGACCAGATCATTGTAGACCAGAAAACACTGTAAACAGTATATCTCAGTGATACTTTCTCAAGTAAAAATCTTTCAGATATGTTTTCTTTCTTATTCATTTGACCAGGTGATTCATGGTGTGTGTCCAATGCCTAAGATGTCCTCAAGACCACTTTCTAACTGTCCTGAGTCAGAATAAACAGCTTCTTTTCAGTGGAGGTACTATTTTCTTAAAAAAGTATACATCCCTTAGTATTGATTGTGTAATAGCTTTACTAATAATATTGCAGGTGTTCCAATTTGCTCTGTTTTGCTCCCAAGTCTCACAATAAATCTGACTAAAAATAGTCATCAATAACTATGCTATGGCCCCAAATTTTCTTTGGAGACAGTGACTTAATCAGATATTTTAGTAGCAGAGATATACTGCTGTACATATAGCACTGAACCTCATGAAGACTGAGGTAGAATTAAAATCTGATCAAATCATGAATCCAAATCAAAGTATTTTTACAATCATTCTGAGCAATCTGGATTCATAGCTGTTGAACCCTTAGCATTTTCCCACCCTTAGCTGTCTAGTTGGATTCAGAACTGGCTCTGTGTTCCATAGTTCATGGCCTCTGCTTCCCTGAATGGGCCCTTGGTGTGGAATAATCCTCTCATACAGCACAAAGATTTATCACTTGAATTTTTTTTATTGAAACACCGATCAGACACTAGTCAGAGAGGGGATATAGGTGAGGGAACAAAACTAAGGATGATGGGAAAGAGAAGAGTAGAGTTTAGAGTTACCAGCAAATGCAGAGAAGGAAGTTGAGAATACCATACTGAGAAAAGTATATCAAGTCACACGGCTAAATATAGATAAGAATTTTTGGTTAATATATGTGTAAGAATTAGCTAGTAACAAGCCTGTGCTTTTGGTCAAGCATTTAAAAGTCATATTTATCCTCTGAGTCAGATATTTGGAAATAGTTAGGTGGGAGAGAAATGCCTGATTATAGGTCCTGGTCAGTCAATCATATTGATGTATGTGCCACACTTTACTGGAACAATAGAGGACCTCATCTCTTGCAAGGATCCCTAGGAGTTCTCTGAAATCAGTACAATACTTAGCATGGAATAACATATTGTTTGCAGATAAATAATCAAAAGTAATTAAAGATGACTATAGTCAACTTTAACTGTGACCTAGATTAGAAAACAGATACTAGGAAACAGTATAAGATAGCTAATTACTATGAAAGAATTATCATAAAATATTAGACATTACTAATTTCATATCTCAAGAATATGACATTTATCAATGACAAAATAGCGTTTTAAAATGATACAATAGATCCATGAATTGGAAAAATGTCCCTTTTGTTTCTATTTTGTTTAATAGTTTGAAGAGTAATAGAATTAATATTCATTTGGAATCTTGTAGAATTCTGTGCTAAAATCATCTGATGCTTGGCTTTTTTGGTGATTGAAATGTTGGGAGACTTTTAAATGCTGCCTCTATTTTGCTAGGGGCTGTATATTATTTAAATTGTTTATCTAATATTGGCTTGACTTTGTTAGATTCTATGTATCATAAATATTACAGATTTCATTTAGATTATCTAAATTTGAGGCATATAGAATTTTAAGATATATCCATATAAGTCTCCGGATTTACTTAGTGTGCTTTCCCCCTTGCATCTCTTATTTTGTCAATTTGTGCACTCTCTCTTCATTAATCTTATCAATTTTTATAACGAACCAAGTCATCATTTCACTGATTTTTTGAATTGTTATTTTTTTTGCTATGTATCTGTTTGTCTCTACTTTATTGATAATATGCTGTGTCTTTTCCTATCTCTTCTGATTAATTTTGGTTTGAAGTCTATTTTGTCAGATATTAAAATTTTGTACATGCCTTCTCCTTAGGTCTTTTTGCTTGGGATTGTTTTCCCTGAGATGGTATCCATCCTGAATGTTAGGGTATGTTTCTTGATTTCAGCATAATGATAGATTCTACCTTTGCATCTATTCTGTTAGTCTGTTTGTTTTTAAATTGGGAGACTTGAGACCATTAATATTGAAAGATATAAATGAGCAGAGTTTCTTGATTCCTTTGATTGTCTGTGTGTGTCTGTGTGTGTTTCCTCTTCTTTGAGTTTTTTGCCTTAGAGTATTTATTCCCTGTGCTGTGTTTTTAGCTGTGAATAACACATTTAAGTTACTTTTTTTCTAGTGCCTTATATAGAATTGTATTTGTAGATAGGTAATGGCTTAAATTTGGTTTTATCAGGTAATGTCTCATTTTCTTCATCTACTTTCTATCTACCATGATTGAAAGATTTGCTGCATTCTTCTACAGGTTGACATCCAGTTATGCCAGCACCATTTGTTAAAGATGCTATCCTTCTTCCATTGTATAACTTTAGCTCCCTTGTCAAAAATTAGGTGTTCATAAGCTTGTGGGTTAATAACCGGGTCTTCTATTCGATTCCATAGGTCGACTTCTCTGTTGTTATGCCAATACCAAGCTGTTTTCAATACTGTTGCTCTATAATAGAGTTTGAAGTCAGGGATGGTAATGCCTCCAGAAGTTCCTTTATTGTATAAGATTGTTTTGGCTATCCTGGGCTTTTTGTTTATCCGTATAAACTTGATTATTGTTCTCTCAAGGTCTGTGAAGAAGTTTGATGGGATTTTGATGGGAATTGCATTGAATCTATAGATTGCTTTTGGTAGAATTGCCATTTCTACTATGCTGATTCTCCCAATCCAAGAGCAGGGGAGGTCTTTCCATTTTCTGGTATCCTCCTCAATTTCTTTCTTCAAGGACTTAAAGTTCTTGTCAAATAGGTCTTTCACTTCCTTGGTTAGAATTACCCCAAGATATTTTATGCTATTTGTGGCTATCATGAAAGGTGATGTTTCTCTGATTTCCCTCTCTGCTTCTTTATCCTTTGTGTATAGGAGGGCTACTGATTTTTTGGAGTTGATCTTGTATCCTGCCACATTACTAAAGGTGTTTATCAACTGTAGGAGTTCTTTGGTAGAGTTTTTAGGGTCACTTATGTACACTATCATATCGTCTGCAAATAACGAAAGTTTAACTTCATCCTTTCCAGTTCGAATCCCCTTGATCCCCTTTTTTTTGACTGAGATATATTAATTCTGTGGTATCTTTAGTGTTTGAAATTCAGCCTTCCCTGTTTCTTTCCTGCCAGTGAAGCTTCCCTCTGAGCTTTCTTTTTGAGTTACTGAACATTTCATTTTCATAATTTTCTCCATTTGTGCTTTTCTCAATAATTCTATTTCTACTTTGGGAAAATGAATGACTGTTTTATTCATTCCTTCAACTGTTTGTTTTTGTTTTTATAGACTTCTGTAAAGATTCTAAATTTCTTCTTTGAGGGCCACTGGCATATGCATGAAGGCTCTTTTATGGTCTTTTTCTTATGTTTCACCTATATTCAAATAATTAGGAACTTCTGTGGTAGGGTTGCTGAGCGCTAGTAGAAAATATTGTCTTAGCTGTTAATAATGTATGTTTTTTATGTTAACATCTATTCACTTGGTTTTGGGAAGATTGTAATTTTAGATGCTGATATCTGGTCTTATCTTTGCTGTGTGGGTGATTTACTCCATATTTGCTCTGTGGTTCTTAGAAAGGTTTGGTCATTCTGTGTTTTCTTGTAAAAAATTCTCTATGATCATCCTGTGTGTGGCTATTGGGGATTTGGATAATATATGTTTCTCAGTATTGGACATTAGAAAATTGGATAGCCTAATGGGGCATTGTTTAGCTGCACAAGACAGATCAAAGCAATGTTTTCCATCAGGATCTCCTTGTTGTCCATAGTATGGGGTCAGAGAGTAAGAAGAAGCCACAGCAGGTATTTAGCTACAGATCTGGGTTTGAAACTTGATGTGATGTGGAGAAGAGGAAGAAGAGTGGAGATCTGGAGTTCTCCTACCAGTTTCCCTGGCCAACTAGTTTCTCTATCAGGCTTAAATACAAGATTACTGGGAATTTTGTTGCAGGGATAAGACAGTGAGTGGAGAACAAGTTGGAGGAGGAGATCTGTATGGAGGAAATGGGGTTGTAGAGGATGTGAGGCCTCAGCATGTGGTCTACTAGAGAGTTGGGTTGAAACTGGGCCACTGGATTTATAAAAGAGAAGTTAGAAATGGAAATCAACACTTAGGCTATCTGTTCCCTAGCTAGTGAGGCTGGTAGGTACTCAGGTGATCATCACTGCAAATTCATAAATGTCAAATGTTTAGTATTTTAGGTATGATAAGTCAATAATAAATTTTGATAAAATGTTTGTATTTTGGTTTTAAATCAAAGCAAATTCATACCTGTTGTCCACTAAATGCTTTTGAAAGATTTTTTTTTCAGAAACACTATAATAGAAATTTTATTAGATGGAAAAGGTCAGTTTCATGACCAAAGAAGTTTCTTTCAAAAGATAGAAAAAATTTACAGTTCAATGCTTTTTCAATAATACATCTTTTGTTTCTATTTCTTTCTTTGTCTTGGGATAAATAACAATGACAGATTGTGATGGTAGAGGTTAGCTTTCTTTAGAGGTGATGAACTACATATTACAGAAAAAGGAGACATAGAAAAGCCAGGAACCTATTCCCCAGGGAGCAGAACTTTAAAGTAAAAACTGTTCACAGTGAGCCACAGAAAAACTAGATTTCTGTTCTCATAAATTTGCAATCAATTCTTGATTATCTATACTAATTGGAGGAGTAGTGGCACATTACTTTCAAACTCATTTGTGTGAGATGACTGATTCAAGGGCACTTGATAATGCTCATGGCCTGTTGAGATTCATGGAGGATCATATTTTAATGATCTAATACCAGTGTTCCAATACCAATTTTTCGTACTTTTAAAGTGTCCTTGAAAAAACTGCAAGGGAAGACAGAGAAATGAGCATTTCATTGTAGTTCATTAGCTGTGAAGTACAGGACAGGCATGGCAATATCAACTAAAGTAAAAATTTCCTAGGGCTGTCCTGTGTTATGCCATCTTGAAAAATATGATTAAAGATTTTGTTTAAATGGTCTAGAAAAAACATTTCTATTAAAACAACCTCATGAAATGAGTCCATTGTTCATTAATTATTGGTTTTAAAAGTGTTATTTAAAGCTAATTAGTTCAAAAATTTAGAATTAATCCAAATATTCCATTAATTTTTAAATACATATGTCAGTGAGGGTGGATATGAGGACAATTCTAGAGGGGAAATTCTAACAGTGTTGAATTTACAGGCAGTTGTGAGTCATCCAATGTAGGTGGTAGAAACCAAAAACAGCATGTCAAGAAGGAGCAGTACTCACTCTTTATGACTCCAGGCCACAAAAATGACTTTTAAAACAGAGCCCAGTAGAAATAAAGCAGTTTCTCTCATGTTGCTCTTGCATAAAGTAGTCTTACGGTACTTTCCTTCTGGTTTTAGTATTTTCCATTTATGAAAATGTTTTCATTAAGTTTTAACTTTTTTATGTTCACTAGATTTTTAGATGGAAATTTTTATGTTATTCAAAGAAGCAAACGGTCAGCACTGGCACCTGCCTGAGAATGCTTGAAACGGTAAGCACTGGTCTTTTACTCTAAGTATCACTCAGATTATATTTCAGCGTTGTACCCTACAGCCTATAGATTTGACTTTGTTCTTTTCATTTCAAGCATATAAAAATGAGGCATCAGGGACAGAGTGGTGAGTGCAACCAGGCAGGAGGGAGTTCCTTTGTTTTCATAGCCTCCTGCAGCAAGGTAGGCCTTCAGTCTGGGAGATTCCCTGGCCAGCAATGGGCACTGATCCCGTAGCAGAAGATCCAGTGGAGGGGTAAGTGTGCTCCTGACCCGCGGCAGAACCCTGGCAAGGGAACAGAGAATTTTCCTGCCACCCTTATATCCATGGTCATTCTGCAGGGGCTGCTTCACCCTACTAAGCCCTCTCACCTTCTATCACATCCCAACTTTCACCCAGGAACCCCTTTCCTTCCTCCCTCCCTCCCTTCCTCGGGGCCATAAAATGCCCCAGCCCAGCCTGTGTGGGTGCTGGGACTGGATGGTGAGTACAACCAGGCAGGAGGGAGTTTCTTTGTTTTCATAGCTTGCCTGCAGCAAGGTAGGCCTTCAGTCTGGGAGATTTCCTGGCCAGCAATGGGCACTGATCCCATAGCAGAAGATACATCAGAGGGCAAGGTCCCTGGCCAACAAAGGAACATAACCCTGTACAAGAATATCCATTGGAGAGCATCTGAAGGAAGAGATGGGCAGGTGCCAAGGCAAGAATTCCTCCAATAATCTGAAAAACAACATGAAAACACCAGATCCCAGCGATCTTACAACAGAAGGACTTGAACACCCTATTGCGGAAGAAGTGGAAAACAGTCATTATGAAAGAAATAGAGTCCCTTAAACAGGGTATGGATAACACACTTAAAGAAATGGAAAAGAAGTATAACAAAAAGTTTGAAGAAATGAGTAAATCCGTAAATGACACCCTGGGAAACAAAGAAAAAACAATCAAACAGGTAATGGAAACAGTTCAAGAATTGAAAACTGAAATGGAGGCAATGAAGAAAACAAAAACCGAGGGCCGGCTGGATATGGAAAATCCATGTAAATGAACAGAGACTTCAGAGAAAAGCATAACCAACAGAATAAAAGAGGTAGAAGAACGAATCTCAGATTCTGAAGACACCATAGAGAAAATAAACGCTCTGATCAAACAAAAAAGCAAATCCAACAAATTCTCATCACAAAACATTCAGGAAATCTGGGACACAATTAAAAAAACCAAATCTAAGAATAATAGGGTAGAAGAATGAGAAGAATTGCAGATTAAAGGCCCAGAAAATATATTCAACAAAATTATAGAAGAAAACTTTGCCAGCCTAAAGATGATATTCCTATGAAGGTTCAAGAAGCATACAGAACACCGAACAGACTGGATCAAAAAAAACCATTCCCTTGCCATATAATAATCAAAACACAAAACATTCAGATTAAAGAGAGAATATTAAGAGCTGCAAAGGGAAAGGATCAAGTAACTTATAAAGGTAAACCTATCAGACTTACACCAGACTTCTCTATGGAAACCATGAAAGCCAGAAGGTCCTGGGTAGAGGTACTGCAGAAACTAAGAGACCATGGGTGCCAGCCCAGACTACTATACCCAGCCAAGCTATCGTTCACTATCAACGGAGAAAACTAAATATTCCAGGATAAAAACAAATTTAAATAATACTTAGCCACAAATCCAGCCTTACAGAAAGTAATAGAAGGAAAACCAAAACCCAAGGAATCCAACATTCCCAACACTGCCTACAATAACTCAGACATCTAACGACCCTTCCCAAGCACAACTCAAAGAAGGGAAACACACACACTCTACTACCCTCCCCCCACCATAAAGAAAGAAAATAACCACAGTCAACAACCACTGGTCATTAATATTACTTAATATCAATGGACTCAATTCACCTATAAGAAGGCAGAGACTTAGAGATTGGATACGAAAACAGGATCCAACATTCTGCTGTTTACAAGAAACACACCTCAACCACAAAGACAGACACCTACTCAGAGAAAAGGGTTGAGAAAAGGTTTTCCAAGCAAAGGGACCTAAAAAACAAGCGGGTGTGGCCATTCTAATTGCTAACAAAATTGACTTCAAACTAAAATCAGTCAGAAGAAATGGAGATGGACATTTCATACTCATAACAGGAACAATTCATCAGGAAGAAGTCTCAATCCTGAATATCTATGCCCCTAATATAAAGGCACCCACTTATGTAAAGGAAACACTTCTAGAACTCAAGGCAGTCATCAACCACAAACACTAATAGTAGGAGACTTCAACACACCTCTCTCAACTGTTCTCTCATTGATGGACAGGTCAATCAGACAGAAACCTAACAGAGAAATAAGAGAATTATTGGAGGTATTGAATCAAATGTACTTAATAGACATCTATAGAACATTCCACCCAAATAGGAAAGAATATGCCTTCTTCTCTGCAGCTCATGGAACCTTCTCGAAAATTGACCACATACTCGGTAAAAAGGAAACTTCCATAGATACAAAAAAAATATTAGTAACCACCTCTGTCTTCTCAGATCAGCATGGATTAAAGTTAGAATTCAACATCAATGTAATCCATCATATAAATAAACTGAAAGAAAAAAACCATATGATCATCTCACTAGATGCTGAAAAAGCATTTGACAAAATTCAACACCCATTTATGATAAAGGTGTTGGAGAGACTGGGGATACAAGGATCATACCTAAATATAATAAAAGCAATATACAGCAAGCCGACAGCTAACATCAAACTGAATGGAGAGAAACTCAAAGCCTTTCCACTAAAATCAGAAACGCGACAAGGCTGTCCACTCTCTCCATACCTCTTCAATATAGTGCTTGAAGTTCTAGCAATAGCAATAAGACAACATAAGGAGATCAAGGGGATTCGTATTGGAAAGGATGAAGTCAAACTTTCGTTATTTGCTGACGATATGATAGTTTACATAAGTGACCCCAAAAACTCTACCAAAGAACTCCTACAGCTGATAAACACCTTTAGTAACGTGGCAGGATACAAGATCAACTCCAAAAAATCAGTGGCCTTCCTATACACAAAGGATAAAGAAGCAGAGAGGGAAATCAGAGAAACATCACCTTTCATGATAGCCACAAATAGCATAAAATATCTTGGGGTTACTCTAACCAAGGAAGTGAAAGACCTATTTGACAAAAACTTTAAGTCCTTGAAGAAAGAAATTGAGGAGGATACCAGAAAATGGAAAGACCTTCCCTGCTCTTGGATTGGGAGAATCAACATAGTAAAAATGGCAATTCTACCAAAAGCAATCTATAGATTCAATGCAATCCCCATCAAAATCCCATCAAACTTCTTCACAGACCTTGAGAGAACAATAATCAAGTTTATATGGCAAAACAAAAAACCCAGGATAGCCAAAACAATCTTATACAATAAAGGAACTTCAGGAGGCATTACCATCCCTGACTTCAAACTCTATTATAGAGCTACAGTATTGAAAACAGCTTGGTATTGGCATAAGAACAGAGAAATCGACCTTTGGAATCGAATAGAAGACCCGGATATTAACCCACAAAGCTATGAGCACCTAATTTTTGACAAGGGAGCTAAAGGTATACAATGGAAGAAGGAAAGCATCTTTAACAAATGGTGCTGGCATAACTGGATGTCAACCTGTAAAAAAATGAAAATAGATCCATATCTATCACCATGCACAAAAATCAAGTCCAAATGGATTAAAGACATCAACATTAATCCGTCCACTTTGAACCTGATAGAAGAGAAAGTGGGAAGTAGTCTACAAGATATAGGCACAGGAGCCCTCTTCCTAAGTAGGACCCCAGCAGCACAGACAATAAGAGAAAAAATGAATAAATGGGATCTACTGAAACTGAGAAGCTTCTGTAAAGCAAAGGACACTGTCAGTAGGACAAAAAGGCTGCCTTCTGACTGGGAGAAGATCTTCACCAACCCCTCATCAGACAAAGGACTGATCTCCAAAATATACAAAGAACTCAAGAAACTAGGCACTAAAACTCTAATTAACCCAATTAAAAAATGGGGTACTGAACTTAACAGAGAATTCACAACAGATGAACTTCGAATGGCCAGAAGACACTTAAGGTCATGCTCAACCTCCTTAGCGATCAGGGAAATGCAAATCAAAACCACTTTGAGATACCATCTTACACCTGTCAGAATAGCTAAAGTCAAAAACACCAACGATAGCCTATGCTGGAGAGGATGTGGGGTGAGGGGAACACTCATCCATTGTTGGTGGGAATGCAAACTTGTGCAGCCACTGTGGAAATCAGTGTGGCGGTTTCTCAGGAAACTGGGAGTCAACCTCCCTCAGGACCCAGCAATTCCACTCTTGGGAATATACCCTAAAGATTCCCTAACATACTACAAAAGCATTTGTTCTACTATGTTCATAGCAGCACTATTTGTAATAGCCAGAACCTGGAAACAGCCTAGGTGCCCCTCAATAGAAGAATGGTTAAAAAAGGTGTGGAACATATACACATTAGAGTTTTACTCAGCGGTAAAAAACAATGACATCTTGAATTTTGCATGCAAATGGATGGAAATAGAAAACGCTTTACTGAGTGAGGTGAGCCAGACCCAAAAAGAGGAACACAGTATGTATTCACTCATTAGTGGATTCTAACCATAATTAAAGGTCTTTGAGCCTATTATTCGTGATCCTAGAGAAGCTAAATAAGAAGATGAACCTGATGAAGATTATTTACCTATCCACCAGGAGGTAGGAAATAGACAAGAGTCCCAGGTAACCTCGGGTGCATGGGGGGGTGGGAGGGTTGATGGAAGGGGAGAGGGTTAGAGAGAAGGGAGTAGGGGAGGAATGGGTAAAGCTCGTTGGCCTGGGATGGGGGGGAGGGAGGGAGGATGAATATGGGATCAGGGAAGAATATTTTTCAACTAAGGGAGTCATTTTAGGGTTTACAGGAGACTTGATTATATATGGGATCCCAGGTCCAAGGAGAGATCCCCCAGATTGCTCTCTGGACAGAGGAGAGGGTGCCTGAATCGGCCGTGGCCCATAACCATGCTGATGTATATTTTGCTTGTCACCATAGATCCCTCATCTGGCGAAGGACGGCGATAAAGTCGGAAACCCACATTGGAGCACCGGACTGAGCCCCCCGAGGTCCAAATGAGGAGCAGAAGGAGGAAGAACATGAAAAACGAAATCAGTACTGCGAGGGATGCTATCACCCACTGATACAATGGAACGGATCTAATGAGAGTTTACCAAGGCCAGTTGGACTGGGACTGAACGAGGAAGTGATATAACCAGATTCTCGGAATTTGACCGGATTCTCTGAATGTGGCTGGCCAGGAGTCTTTCTGAAAAGCCATTGACTATGACACTGGGACCTGTTTCCTCTACATATTCTGGATTTTGGGGATCAAGTCAGTTTGGACACTCACCTCCTGGACCTGGAGGCGGGGGGAGGAACTTGAACTTCCCACAGGGCAGGAAACCCTGACTGCCCTAAGGGATGAAGAGGGAGGAGGAGAGGGAGTGGGGGGAGTGGGAGGGCGTTGGGAAGAGGAGCGGAAATGGAAACTTTTATAATTTAATAAAACTTACTTAAAAAAAAATAAAAAAAAGTTAGAATTCAACAACAATGCTACCCCCCAGGAAGCCAACAAACTCACGGAAGTTGAACAGTCAACTACTGAATCACCCCTGGGTCAAGGAATAAAGAAAGAAAGAAATTAAAGTCTTCCTTGAATTTAATGAAAATAAAGATACAACATACCCAAATCTATGAGACACTATGAAAGCAGTACAAAGAGGAAAGTTTATAGCACTAAATGCCAAATTAAAGAAAACAGAGAAAGTACACAGTGGAGACTTAACAGCACACCTGAAAGCTCTAGAAAAAAAAGAAGCAGATTCACCCAGGAGGAGTAGATAAATGGAAATAATCAAGCTGATGGCTGAAATCAACAATATAGAAACACAGAAAACAATCCAAAGAATCAATGACACAAAAAGCTGGTTCTTGGAGAAAATCAACAAGATCAGAAAACCCCTATCCAAACTAATCAAACAGCAGAGAGAGAACAAGCAAATTAATAAGATCAGAAATGAAAGGGGGTCATAACCACAGACACAGAGGAAATTCAGCAAACCATTAGATCTTACCACAAAAGCCTGTATGACACAAAATTGGAAAATGTACAAGAAATGGACACTTTTTTTTAAAGTACCATATACCAAAGTTGAACCAAGACCAGATGAACAATCTAAATAGACCTGTTAGTTGCGAAGAATTAGAAGCTGTTATCAAAAATCTCCCTACCAAAAAAAGCCCAGGAACAGATGTTTTCAATGCATAATTCTACCAGAACTTCCAGGAAGTGCTAATACCTATACTCTTTTATGTATTTCACAATATAGAAACAGAAGAGTCATTGCCAAACTCTTTTTATGAAGCTACAGTTACCCTGATACCAAAACCACACAAAGACACAACCAAGAAAGAGAATTACAAGCCAATCTCACTCATGAACATCAACACAAAAATTCTCAATAAAATACTGGCAAATAGAATCCAGGAACACATTAGAAAAAAATTATCCATTATGATCAAGTTGACTTCATCCCAAAGATGCAGAGCTGGTTCAAAATATGCAAATTTATCAATGTAATCCATCATATAAATAAACTGAAAGGAAAAAAACCATATGATTATTTCATTAGATGCCAAGAAAGCATTTGACAAAATTCACTACCCCTTTATGATAAAGGTATTGGAGCAATTGGGGATACAAGGATCATACCTAAATATAATAAAAGCTATTTACAGCAAACCGACAACTAACATCAAATTGAATGGAGAGAAACTCAAAGCCACTCCATTGAAATCAGGAACACGACAAGGCTGTCCACTCTCTCAATACCTCTTCAATATAGTGCTTGAAGTTCTAGCAATAGCAATAAGACAACATAAAGAGATCAAGGGGATTAGAATTAGAAAGGAAGAAGTTAAACTCTCTGTATTTGCAGATGATATGATAGTATACATAAGCGACCCCACAAACTCTACCAAAGAACTCTTACAGCTGATAAACACCTTTAGTGATGTGGCAGGATACAAGATCAACTCCAGAAAAATCAGTTGCCCTCCTATACACAAAGGATAAAGAAGCAGAGAGAGAAAACAGAGAAACACCACCTTTCACAATAGACTCAAATAGCATAAAATATGCTGGGGTAACTGTAGCAAAAGAAGTGAAAGACCTATTTGACAAGAACTTTAAGTCTTTGAAGAAAGAAATTGAGGAGGATACCAGAAAATGGAAAGATCTCCCTTGCTCTTGGATTGGTAGGATCAACATAGTAAAAATGATAATTTTACCAGTAGCAGTGTATAGATTCAACGCAATCCCCATCAAAATCCCAGCGAAATTCTTCACAGACGTTGAGAGAACAATAATCCAGTTTATGTGGAAAAACAAAAAACCCAGGATAGCCAAAATAATCCTATACAATAAAAGTACTTCCGGAGGCATTACCATTCCTGACTTCAAACTCTATTACAGAGTGGCAGTATTGAAAACAGCTTGGTATTGGCATAACAACAAAGAAGTCGATCTATGGAATCGAATAGAAGCCCTAGATATTAACCCACAAACCTATGAACACCTGATTTTTGACAAGGGAGCTCAAGATATACAATGGAAGAAGGAAAGCATCTTTAACAAATGGTGCTGGCATAACTGGATGTCAACCTGTAGAAGAATGAAAGTAGATCCCTATTTATCACCATTCACAAAACTCAAGTCCAAATGGATTAAAGACCTCAATATTAATCTGACCACTTTGAACCTGATAGAAGAGAAAGTAGGAAGTAGTCTACAAGACATGGGCACAGGAGACCACTTCCTAAGTAGAACCCCAGTAGCACAGACAATAAGAGAATCAATGAATAAATGGGAACTCCTGAAACTGAGAAACTTCTGTAAAGCAAAGAACTTTGTCAGCAAGTCAAAAAGGCTACCTTCTAACTGGGAGAAGATCTTCACCAACCCCTCATCAGACAAAGGTCTGATATCCAAAATATACAAAGAACTCAAGAAACTAGACACTAAAACTCTCATTAACCCAGTTAAAAAATTGGGTACTGAACTGAATAGAGAATTCGCAACAGAAGAACTTCGAATGGCCAAGAGACACTGAAGGTCATGCTCAGGCTCCTTAGCAATCAGGGAAATGCGAATCAAAACAACTTTGAGATACCATCTTACACCTGTCAGAATAGCTAAAGTCAAAAACACCAATGATAGCCTATGCTGGAGAGAATGTGGAGTAAGGGAAACACTCATCCATTGTTGGTGGGAATGCAAACTTGTGCAGCCACTGTGGAAATCAGTGTGGCGGTTTCTCAGGAAACTGGGAGTCAACCTCCCTCAGGACCCAGCAATTCCACTCTTGGGAATATACCCAAGAGATGCCCTATCATACTACAAAAGCATTTGTTCAACTATGTTCATAGCAGCACTATTTGTAATAGCCAGAACCTGGAAACAACCTAGGTGCCCCTCAATAGAAGAATGGTTAAAAAAGGTGTGGAACATATACTCATTAGAGTTTTACTCAGGGGTAAAAAAAATGACTTCTTGAATTTTGCATGCAAATGGATGGAAATAGAAAACGCTTTACTGAGTGAGGTAACCCAGACCCAAAAAGAGGAATATGGTATGTACTCACTCATAAGTGGATTTTAGCCATAATTAAAGGTCTTTGAGCCTATAATTCGTGATCCTAGAGAATCTAAATAAGAAGGTGAACCTGAAGAAAATCATATAGTTATGCTCCTGGATAATGGATGTAGACAAGATTGCCAGGCAAACTTGGGTGCACGGTGGGTGGGGGGTGGAAGTAAGGGGAGAGGGTTAGAGAGAAGGGAGAGGGGGAGGATAGGGGATGGCTTGGGGGAATGGAATGGGGGGGAAGGATGGATATGGAAGCAGGGAAGTATATATCCCATAAGGGAGCCGTTTTAGGGTTTGTAAGAGACTTGATTCTAGAGGGGGTCCCAGGTCCATGGAGAGATCCCCAAATTGTTCCCTGGGAAGCAGAGGAGAGGGTGTATTAACTGACCTCGTCCCATAACCATACTGATGAATATTTTATATATCACCATAGAACCTTCACCTGGCGATGGATGGAGATAGAGACAGAGACCCACACTGGAGCACTGGACTTCGATCCCTAGGTCCAAATGAGGAGCAGAAGGAGGGAGAGCATGTATAAGGAAGTCAGGATCACAAGGGGTGCATCCACCGACTGAGACGGTGGGACTGCTCTAATGGGAGCTCACTAAGGCCACCTGGACTGGGAGCGATGGAGCATGTGTTCAAAATGGACACTTTGAATGTGGCTGGCAATAAAGGCTTTCTGAGAAGCCAAGGACAATGGCATTGAGATTTAATTCTACTGCATGGACTAAGTTTGTGGGAGCCTGGTTTGTTTGGATGTTCACCTTTAAAGACCTGTATGGATTGAGGAGGACCTTGGACTTCCCATGGAGCAGGGAACCCTGACTTCTCTTAAGACTAGATAGGGAGGGGGAGGTGTGGAGGGGGAGGTGGGGAGAGGAAGGCGGGGAAGAGGTGGAAATTTTTAATAAATAAATAAATAAATAATAAAAAAATGAGGCATCATCTCTAATTCAGAAAATCAGGCCTTCCCAAGCACCAAATTTGTAGGCACATTGAGATTTAATTTTCTCTACTCTGTAATTAATTGCTAATAACTGGCCACCTAAATTGCAACATTTACGTGCAAAATTTAAATCAAGAAGGACTAAGATACTTTATTGTCAAAAAGAAATTTTCTGTCTGGTACCCAAAATCTCTTACTGAGGTCTGTGTACTCAGCCTAAACCTTTATTTCAGACACCTCTTTGTCTAAAAACATTTAAAGAGCTCACATCAAATTTCTGAACCTCAGATAGTATTATACACTTGCATTATTAGAACTACTTTCTTTTTATATATTTACTTACTTAATGTTTTATTAATCCAGTAACACACTAAACCTCCACTACCCTAACATCTATACAATATTTTTTTTAAATTATCTTCCTTATACTTTGTTTTTGCTTTGCTATGTTAGACCATGGGCTTCCTCTTTTAGAGTTGGTCACACTACATGGTTAGATCTTACAGTCAAAAGGCACCAATCTGTGTTCTGACACATGTTAAGGAGTCATCTATGCTAATGGATTCACAGCCTCTAATTTATGGTCCTATGCAATACCTGGCTCCTCCATGATTCTTATCTCTTAGGTTATTCTATGCTAAATTTTTCAGTGTACAGCATTTTGAAACTGCTTTTAAGTACATAGAAGTTAGTTTTCTTTGCTTGGGGGATTTCTGTGAAGGGTGTCTGTCCATTTCTCTTGGTATCCTCCCTATTATAGTTATTTCTCTTTTACTTGAGGTTATGCTGCTTAATGAATTTCCTGTCCAGAGTTTACAAGGTTTCCTCTCTTTCCCTTTAAAGCGTTATCACATCATATATAACATAGTGTACCATTTTATGCTTTCACCTCAAGCCCTGCTATAGGGCCCACGATCACTATGTTCTTTCCTGCTAAAGTTCATTCTTGAACTGTAATACTGTAATTGAATGCCAGATTCATTTGTAAAGCAATCAACTGTTGCTGTTTTCTCCTTTCTAATAGTTTTTTCTTTAGTCATTAAATCATTCCCCTTTTCATGGAACCCACTGGCTTTAAGACATGTTATCTTAATATTTTTCCATGATTTTCTATAGCATAATGTTTAATATCTTCACAGTCAATAAACATTTTATTTAGCTACCAATGATTATTTTCCAAATGTTTATATTCACTTCAACTTTAGGAAAATCTGTCATTTAAATTTTTTTGAGTTATTCATTTTTCTCCACTACCTTCCCCTTCTACACTTTTCCTTGATTCCCATACTTCCAATTTACTCAGGAGTCCTTGCCTTTTTCTTCTTCCTATGTATATATCTATGTATGTCTTTCTTAGGGTCTGTTTAGTGTCTAGGTTGTCTCGGGTCATGAACAGTAGGTTGATTTCTCTTTGCTTTATATCTTGAAGCCAATTATGAGTGAGTACATATAATATTTATCTTTATGGGTCTCAATTACCTCACTCAATGTTTTTTCTTGATCTATTGATTCGCCTGCAAATTTCATGATGTCATTATTTTTTTTTACAACTGAGTAATACTCCATTTGTCATAGCCAGAAGCTGAAAAGTCTGTCATTTTAAGAATGCCTAACTATGCATGCTTAAATTAACATTTGATAGGAAAATTATCCTCTCCTATTTGTGGTAGTTTCACTGTAAACTTATTTACAAACCCATCTATTTCTTTTTTACTCTGGAGTCTCAGGAAAATTTAGGAAATACTCATTCTCACTTTCATTTCCTAAATCTTTAGGAGATCAGAGAGATGAGATCAATTAAAATGTTTGGTGACCAGTATGAGCTGAGTGTGGATTGTACCTTGTAATGACTACTGTGTGTACATTCCCTATCAAAACTCTTCTTCAGGTAATTATTAGAATATTAAAGATTTTAACTTTTCAAAAGAATGAATGTGTTCATGGAGTCTAAAGATTCCTCATCTCTAGGCATTAAAGTGCAGTATTTCTTTGTGTCCTCTCTGTTACATCTTACAAAACTTATAACTGTACACCGAACCAGAGCACAAATACCTCATGCCAGACTTTAGTTCAACATTTAGAATATTGTTTATGATGCACAGTTAATACTATTAGTACTTCAAATATCTACCTCATGAAAGGTGGTGGCATACTACAAGTGAAATCAGATGAGTTCCAACCCTTGTTGTCCCTTTCTTGTTGAATTATTGGCCCAGTCATTAGATTCTCTGGTTTAAATTTGCCTATTTCCAAAGTAAAAAACAATAATGTATTGTCTCTTAGAACTGTTTGAAGGTTAATAAGATAGAGTCAGATACATAGTCATGCACATGTGTGCAAATGATTTGGGGAGAAGTATTGTTTGTTTTTTTGAATTACTATCAATAACTAGCACCAGATATTACATATTAATTCAATTAATCCTAAATACATATTTGTAGCTGCCAAGGTTTTTCCCTTCTCCTGGCGATTCGCAGGGCCGTGCGACCTCCGGCTTCCTGGAGACTCTGAACTAGCTCTGGCTTGAGGGTATAACTTAGCAAGAACCTGGTTCTCTTTGTTATGGTGATTCCACTTGTATTCAAGGTCTTAGCAGTGGGCCGAAAGCCTGCCTCCCCTAGCTGACCCTGCGGGGGGGGGGGGGGGGGGGGGGGGGGGGGGGGGGGGGGGGGGTCGGGGGGGGGGGGGAAGCTTTAATCTTCTCCTCCTGCTTCTGATTGGGAGGAGGCCTTGCATTTTCGATCCTTCTAGCCCACTGGTATAAATACCTGACTTGAGTTTAATAAAGTTGCCATTTACTCTGGTAAATGAGCAAAGGTCTCTTTTGTGTGTGTCTCTTTTCCAACCCTCAGGACAATCGTCCATTCTCGTGGGCCCGAGTTCGGGAAAGTGCGCAGCCTGAACCGGGTGTGGGTATCCATTGGGAAGTGCAGACTCTTACACATATTCTAAAAGTGCTTTTTAGTATAACATATTTCTGTTCCCAATAATGTCAAAACAAACAAAATATTGAATCAATCTGCATTGCACATGTACATACTTTCCTTTCAATTTTTGTTTCTTTCCTTACTCTTTAATTTTCACACACACACACACACACACACACACACACACATGCACACACACACACACATGCACACACACACACAGACACACACACATGCTTTTCTATCCTATTTTGAAAGAGATTAAAACTTTACTTCTATATTAGAAGTACCAACAATCTATAGAGAACATCCAGCTGCCTCGGTTATAATCTAGACTTTGCATCAGAATCACCCACAGGAATTCACATAGGAGATTTCTGGAACTCATTTTTGTAGTTCCTGGCCTAGTAGTTCAATATTAAGTATCTCAATTTCAAACAGGTTATCAAGTGATATCCTTGTGGATATGGGACAACAGAATACAGCAGAGATTAAGGTCTGAAAGGTTTTACATAATAGATGTGAAATTATTATAGGAAAAAAATCAATTGCCTGTGGAATGTTAAAAATCCCCTGCAAGAATGCTTATATATGCAAATTACCTATTAAAATTTCTTAAGCCGTTCTGCCTGGGACTATTGGGTTTCTGACTTACCTCTCTGTTCCTTAGTAAACTGTTAGTGGCTTTGCCATTATTATGTTTCTTTGTCCAACTTTTTGTTCCATAACATAAGAACATGAAAATCTTTGCTGTCATTTAATGGACCCCAGATTTCAACACCATCAATTGGTAAAACAATATCCGAGGGAGTAATGCTTATGTTTCTCACCCACCAATGTTTCTGCTCATTCTATAGGCACTTGAGAGGAGGTATTCCAAATTGCAAGCACTGACTGGACTTTACACTCTAGAAGAACGAGATATTATATTTCTATAATACCAGCAGCAGTTATGGTACCCCAAAGTCCCTATCATTTCTAAGTAGAAGGTTCTTTTACATCTCCTGTTTTCACTTCCCCAGGCTTTAGCTTGCTACCAGAGTCTTGTTAGTCCAGTTCCATTTGCACCCCTCATCTTAACATTCTTCTTGCCTCCTTTCTTTTACTTTGCTTTGCACTTCCATATTGCCCTTTTATGTTGTTCTTTTTCCTGCTGCTCTGTCATATTCTTCCTGCCTCAGTGTCCTCTTTCCTCACTTACCTTAGAAAGTCTCTTTCTGAGGCTATTCTCCCAGGTAGGAAGGCCTTTCTTTGTACTTCGGGTAGAAAACTTAAAAGTAAATGTATAAAAGTCACCCATTTGTACTTTTTTCTATTACAGTTAAAATTGTATACTCTTTGGTAATTTTGTACCTGAATACAGCATATTTAAAGCAATGATAAACTCTTATCCCTCTGGAACATGAAGTCCATCTAACCCTCTTGTTCACTATCTTACTTTGGTCACTGTGTTTTATCACAGCAACAGAAAAGTAACTGATGCAAAAGTTAGAACCAGTGAGGGGAGGTTGCGATGAAGAACCAGACCGTATTGTTTTTATAGAAATGTGTAAGACTTTGAAATTTTAAAGTAGAAAAGATGCTATGTGACATAAAAAAGTGTAATAGGTTGTCCTTGCAGAAGTTTGAATACAATGCTGAGAGAAAGATACAGAGTCCTGACTCATGAGGTGTCATAGTGAAAAAAAATTTTAAAACCAGTTAGGCTAGAAACCTTTCTTCTAATTTTTTTTTGGGGGGGTGGATGTGAGTGCATTCTGGTTTTGTTCTAAGAACTTTTCTGACACTAAATTTAAAAGAAATGACCTGATTATTTTGGCAGTAGGGGACTGAATAATATTTAATCTTTTGTGAGGTTATTATTAATGACTCCTGTGCAGCTCTAAAATGTAAAGAGAAAATAGAACAGCAAGAAAAAAGCATACTGTTAAGAAGGAAATACTGCAGCTAATGCTTGTGGTGAAAAGGATAAGGGAATTAGTGAAATTAAGGACAGGGATTCTGCTCTGCACTGAAGGAACAAAGGGGTCTTCTCAGTCAAGTCACCATCCTACTAGACTTCAAATTGGTAAAAAGAAAAAGATCTGGGAAAACTTGCTCCTGAAGAGTAACAAAAATTTCTGTAATGTGATTCAAGTGGTCATCCTGAACTGAGAGCTGAACTTAGCATTTTCCTTCACACGGTACTGACTTTATTTATATGTATGATGAAAGGAGTACTATTTTTGATACAAAAGTTTCAGAGAGCATGTGGCAAGATAATCCCTGCATGAAAATCTTAAGAGGACATTACATAAAAATAAGAAACTGAAGCCTATGTCACGATGAAACACACAAAATTTAGAAAAATTTTAAGTCACAATTTTGTCCTAAAGTATTGTTAAAGTAAGAAGAAAAAAATTAGAATAAATCCCAAGACACAAACACATTGCATAACATACAACTAAGTCAAAAATATTTCTAAGAATAACAATTAAAGATAACATATGCATAATTAAGTTATAAGAATTAAAGGTTACAAAAATTTAAGGTCAGTTATTGCTGGGAATTTATCTCATCACTAGATCTACTTCGGACATTAGGCAGCATCAGGATACCAGAAACTGTGACAATTAAATTTAAATTTGGCTTCAGGAGTTTTCAACAACAAAACTGATCTTAAAGTGTACTAAAGACCTAGGGAAATTGTTTATGATAACAGAACAGTTGACACATAACTTTAACCATGAAAATATATTTTTATTGCTTTTTTTGAGCTGCATAATTTTTCCACTCCCCTTCTTTCTTTCCCCTCCCCTTTTATCCTCTCCCATAATCCCATGTTTCCAATTTATTCAGGAGATCCTGTTTATTATACTTCCCATGTAGAATAGATCTATATATGTCTCTGCTATGTTCCTCTTGTTGTCAAGGTTATCTGAGGTTATGAATGGTAGCTGATTTTTCTTTGTTTTATGTTTAGAAACCACTTATGAGTGGGTACATATTATGTTTGTCTCTCTGGATCTGGATTACCTCACTCAATTCAATGTTTTCTAGATCCATTCATTTGTCTACAAATTTCAAGCCGTCATTTTTTTCTGTTGTATAGTACTCCATTGTGTAAATGAACCACATTTTCTTTATCCATTCTTTGATTGAGGGCCATTTAGGTTGTTTTTAGGTTCTACCTATGTAAGGTGGAAACTGCTTGTTCATTTCTGGCCTGCCTAGACCCAAAAACTCACATAGAAACTTTATTAATTAAAACACTCATTAGGCAATTACTTAAGCATATTGCTAGCTACCTCTGAAATCCTATTAAACCATTTCCTTGATTTTATATTTTATCTTGAGGCTAGTGTTTTACCAGTAAGTTCTCAGGTTTCTGTCCCCTTTTGCAGCTACATGGCATTTCTCTGATTCTACCTACTTTCTCCCAGAATTCAGTTTGATTTTCCCACTTAACTCTATTCTGCCTTGTCATGGGATCAATCAGCTTCTTTGTTCATTAACCAATAAAAGCAACAGATGCAAAAAAGAAACTTCCCACATTATGACTATTGCAAATAATGCTGCATGAACATAGTTGAGCACATGTCTTATTGGTATGATAGAGTATACTTTGAGTATATTTCCAAAAATAGTACTGCTAAGTCTTGAGGTAGGTTGTTACCTAATTTTCTGAGAAATTGCCAAGCTGATTTCCAAAGCAGCTGTACAAGTTTGTATTCCTACAAGCAATGGAGGAGTGTTCTCTCACTAGAAACTCTCATCAGTGTTTTTGATCTTGGCTATTTTGACAAGTAAATAGGGAATATCAGAGTTGTTTTAATTTGCATTTCTCTGATAGCTAAGAATGTTGAGCATTTCCTTAACTGTCTTTCAGCTATCTTAAACTCATCTATTGAGAGTTTTCTGTTTGGGTCTATACCCCATCTATTTATTGGATTATTTGTTCTTTTGATGACCAATATTTTGAGCTCTGTGTATATTTTGGAAATCAGCCCTCTGATGTGGAGTTGGTAAAAATATTTTCCCATTCTGTAGGCTGCCATTTGGTCTTGTTGACCATATCCTCTGCTTTACAGAAGCATCTCAGTTTCAGGAGGTCCCATTTATTGATTGTTCCTCTCAGTGTCTCTGCTACTGGGATTATGTTTATGAAGTGTTCTTCTGTGCCAATGTATTCAAGTGGACTTCCCACTTTCTCTTCTATAAGATTCAGTGTGGTGGGTTTTATGTTGAGGTTTTACATCCATTGGGATTTGAGTTGTGTGCATGGGGATAGGTATGGGTTCATTTTCATTCTTCTAAATACTGGTATCCAGTTTTGCCAGCACCATTTGTTGAATATTCTTTCTTATTTTCCATTTTATATGTTTCTTTGTCAAAATTCAGGAATTCATAGGTTTGTGGATTGATATCCAGGTCTTTGATTTGGCTCCATTTGTCCTCCTGTTGGTTTTTAGGCCAATACCAGGGTATTTTCATTACTGTAGGTCTTTAGTAGAGTTTGACGTCAGGGATTGTGATGCCTCCAGTTCCTTTACTGTGAAGGATTGTTTTGGCTATCCTGGGTATTTTGCTTTTCCATATATATTTAAGTATTATTCTTTTGAGGTCCGTGGAGATTATTGCTGGGATTTTGATGTGCATTGCATTGAATCTATAGACTGTTTTTGGCAAGATTTTATTTTTGCTATTTTAATTCTTCCTACTCAAGAACATGGGAGATTGTTTCATTTTCTGGTGTCTTCTTCAATTTCTTTTTTCAAAGATTTAAAATTCTTGTCTTACAAGTCTTCCACTTGTTTAATTAGGGTTACTTGTTATTTGTGGCTGTTGTGAAGGGTGATGTTTCTCTGATTTCATTCTCAGCTCATTTATCATTCATATAAAGAAGAGTTTATACTCTTCATATACTGATACTTTTCTGAGATAATTATGTATCCTGCCATTTACTGACAGTCTTTTTGAGTTGTAGGAGTTCTGTGGTAGAATTTTTGGGGTCACTTATGTAAACTATTATATCATCAGCAAAGAGCGAGAATTTGACTACTTCTTTTCCAAAATGAATCTCTCTGAAGTCCGTTTGCTGTCTTATTGACCTAGCTAGAATCTCAAATACTGTATTGAATAGATATGGAGAGAGTGGACAACTTTGTCTTGTTCCTGGTATCACATTGAAATTCTCTCCATTTAGTTTGATGTTGACTGTTGGCTTGCTGTATATTGTCTTTTATATGTTTATGCATATTTCATGTATCTCTGCTCTCTCCATGACCATTTATTATGAAGGGGTGTCTTATTTTGCAGAAGACTTTTCCAGCATTTAAAGAGATGATCTCTTTTTTTCAGGTTGTTTATATGATGGATTACACTAACAGATTTTCATATGTTGACCATCCCTGAATCACTGGTATGAAACCTACTTGGTCATGGTAGATAATTTTTCTGATGTGTTCTTAGATTCAGTTTGCCACTATTTTATTGAGTATTTTTACATCAGTGTTCATGATTGAGGCTGGTCTGTAATTCTCTTTCTTAGTAATGTCTTTGTGTAGTTTCAGTGTGAGTATAATTATAGCCTTGTAAAAAGAGTTTGACAATGTTCCTTCCATTTCTATTGTGTGAAACACTTTGAAAAGTATTAGTATTAATTCTTCTTTGCAAATATTGTAGAATTCTGTACTGAAACCATCTGGTCCTGGGCTTTTATCATCTAGGAGATTTTGATGGCTGTTTCTATGATATTAGGTCTTTTAAATTTGCATATCTGGTTTTGATTTAACTTTGGAAAATGATATTTATCCAGAAAATTGTCCATTTCTCTTAAGTTTTCCAATTTTGTGAAGTACAGGTTTTCAAAGTATGACTTATGATTCTCTGGATTTCCTCCGTATCTATTGCTATGTTCCCCTTTTCATTTCTGATTATTTTGACAAGAGTTGTTCTTAGCAGAATCTAAGCAACAAAGCTTTGCCATATTTGGAAAGAGATAATTCACTGTAAGTTATTATGTCATACTCTCCAAAGAAAAGATTTCCCTCTGCTTCAACAATAGTTGCCGTGAAAGACTGGAACTACCAAGTATCTCTAGTGAAGTTTCACTGTTGACAGAAGAGGTAAAGGTACTAATTATTCTTTCCAATATTGGAAATTTGTGGTATGCCTTAAAAAACACCAGGATTATATATGTTTGTTCTGATGAGTGTTGATGATAATAAAAAAGCTGGCAAAATCATTTTTTCTCAGCTATAATATTGAAAATCACTTTATTCTTAACAAGTCTGCACAATGGCAGTCCTGGCATAAAATATAAGAGACATTTTGAGTATCAAAGCTTATTTCTTCAGCTATATCCCATACAGATGCCTATGAGGCTTACATATTATAGTGGTCAACACAATACTGATAGAGCACCTTATAGAAATTGTACATATGTCCTCACATTTCCTGATTTCTCTGAGCTAGAAAGACTCCTATCCTACAAAACTGGAACAACTCATGAAGTTATTATTCTACACAATAAAACTTTTCTTTTATGCTGCCAAACACATAGAGCATTTTGAAGCTAATGTTACTTATATTTGTAATCTTCTGAGGGAGGGAAGGACCTAAGTTTTTCTCCATAGAAAAAAATAATACTTTTATTTACTTAATCTAAATATAAGTTATATATAATTATATTGGCTGTTCTAATATTTCTTTATGTTTTGGTATTCTCCATTATTTTTTCCTTTGACAGTATTGATCTAGTGTATAGACAAGGAATATGACCTTACACTATTTACCTTTTAAATTATTCCATACTAGATTCTTTATTTAAATTGTTCATTTATGTTTTAACTTTTAAAAATATAGCTTCAGTACATTTATTTCATATATCTGGTTTATTTGTTTCATTTTATTGTTGTTGCTATTATTGTTTTACAGCCTGAAGAATCTCACTCCTAAATTCAAAAGAACATTGAGAGTAGCAAAGCATCTCATTACTATGCTCAAACAACACAAGAATGGCTCTCTGGTAGAAATTATGTCCTGTATCTCCTAGTTCTTGGCATTGGGGGATTGAAGGGTTTTGTAATTGTGTTACCATCAATAGGAATTTCCATTATTAACGTTCCTATAAATTTGTCTTCTAGAATATTCAGTTTTAGATTAACCTTGTGATTCAAGGACTCTAAGAAAATTCTAATTCAGGAGCTTCAGAGACTTCTCTCCAATTAATGGGTATTATAATGAAAAATGTACATTTTTTCTTAGTCAGGGAAAACATTGCTCAACATCAGGGAGGGATTATTAAGATTAAGATTTCTGGAATGACAAAGGGACTTATCAAATCAGGGAAATAGAGTAGAGAGGGGGGTTCATAAGGCCTTATACAGAGGCAGCAGAATTAGAAAATTAAATGAAACAATTAGCAGAGAAGAACGTTGGGGTATCCTTTCTACAGAGGTCCACATGTAATAGAACATGCCTTAAGGAAGCACATTCTGCAAATGACACCCTCAAAACGTTCCAATATTTTATATACAGGCAAGTTGGGCTTCTTATCTTCAGACTAGTGCAGGCCAATTCTTGGAAATGTGATTTTGGTTAGTATTGTGTCTCACATTCTGCTATTATTCTGTCTCTGTTTGATTTCTTGTTTTAATATGTGAGGATCTTGATATTCAAGCATATAAAAGCAAACCCTGATCCCAATGTATAGTCATATAATCTAACTATGGACAAATTGTGGTAGCCTTCAAATAGAGAAATATTCATATATCAATATGTTTGGAAAGCATTTTCAAAAGATTTTGATATATAGCCTGTGATACATTTGCCTTGGTTCAAAAAATTATATATTTTTTTCAAAGTTTATTAAATTATGAAAGTTTCCATTTCCGCCCCTCCTCCCAACACCCTCCCCCTCCCCACCTCCCCACCTCCCCCTCCTCCTTCCTCTCCATCCCTAAGAGCAGTCAGGGCTTCCAGCACTGTGGGAAGTTCAAGTTCCTCCCCGCTCCCTCCAGGTCCAGGAAGGTGAGTATCCAAACAGACTGGATCCCAAAAATCCAGTATATGCAGAGGAAACAAGTCCCAGTGTCATTGTCAGTGGCTTTTCAGAAAGTCTCCGGGCCAGCCACATTCAGAGAATCCGGCCACATTCAGAAAATCTTGTTGGATCACATGCTCGTTCAGTCCCAGTCCAACTGGCCTTGGTGAACTCTCATTAGATCAGTCCCCTTAAATCAGTGGGTGATCGCACCCCTCGCGGTCCTGATATGGGATCAGGGAAGAATATATCTCAACTAAGGGAGTCATTTTAGGGTTTACAAGAGACTTGATTATAAATGGGATCCCAGGTCCAAGGAGAGATCCCCAGACTGTTCTCTAGACAGAGGAGAGGGTGCCTGAACCGGCTTTGGCCTATAACCATACTGATGAAGATTTTGCTTATCACCATAGATCCTTCATCCGACGATGGATGGCGATACAGACGGAGACCCACATTGGAGCACCGGACTGAGCCTCCCATGGTCCAAATGAGGGGCATAAGGAGGAAGAACATGAAAAAATTATATATTTTTATAACATTTTTCTGTGCTACTTTATTCATTTCACATATCTATTTCTTAAGTGTTTGGATCCCTTAAATAGGAATACTTATTTTAATAGTATCCACCAATAAATACAATACTATCTATATTTAATTACTCAGTTAAATATTGAGAGAAATTCCTTATCAGGAAAGATATCTAGACATGGGAAAATAGCTGTAGTATAAACATCACAGAAATCTATAAATACACTTTACTTGAAGCTTGAGGGTTGAGAGAAAGGTTGACCAATTTCATAGTCTACAAAATGTTGAAATCAAGTCTTAAATTTATACAGCTGACAAGTAAACCATGAAATCTAGCTTTATTTGATTTTTTGATATTTAATTTCTTAGAGAAATGTTAGTCATAGCTCATTGCTTAAAATTACTTTACCTTCCAATAAGAAGTTACTGACATTAAGTAACACAGCCAATCTATAAGGTATTATGGTAGAATGTTGGTGGTATGAAGATGAATACATTTGATCAAACTCTACTGAAGCGTATTGCAAGTTTACAAGTTCATTTCTGCTTAAATCCACATTCTATTATAATTCAGAATAATCCTTATATAACAAAATATTAATATTGGAGAAGTGCAACAGTTTTCATCTTAAAAAGTACCACATTTATTGTTGTGCTTCTCCAGTGACCACACTGCATTGTGCATGCAGAATTACTTTTGCCTGCCCAATACAAGCCAAGACCAACTACAACTCACTCTCTCTTTCTTGCTCTCCATTGGTGTCTAAGAAAACAAACAGGCACATGCACCATATTCTCAAAATCATACTTTTCTACCTGTTTATGCATCATTCTAGAACATAAACCAAATATTTCTTTTGTTTTGAAAGCTTTCAGCCTCTTTCTTAAGGATTTTCTCTGAATGTAGAATTCAGATTGTGAAAAGTAGAACAATACACCTCACAGTTTTGTTTGAAAGCTCAATTCTGGCACATGTTGTTTTGAATTTAAGTACCAATTACTTTCTTCTTTGGACAAGTGCCTACCAGCTAAATTCTTGCTACCATTTCCTACAGTCTTCCTATTAACAATTATGAGTGGGTCCAACTTTCAATTTAACTAGCTAAAGTGTGTACACATTTCACATACACTCATGACAAACATGAAAATACTTAATGTGTTTTCATGAAGTAAATAATGTCTGTGTTGTTTCTGTCTGTGAAACATTTAAATATTTCACCTGCTTCAGTTTCTAGTTCTGTTTCCCTAAATTATTTTCTTTCTCTGTGTTTACCACCCATTAATAGCATCAAATGTATCTCAACTAATTTACAACATTTAAGAGCAACTTATATAAACCATTTAAAAATTCACACCATCGAAGTAAGATTCCAAAGAATACAAGTGCTGCAGAAGGCTTTTTGTAGACTTTGTTATCTTTATTACATAGAGAGTAATAAAATTCAATGAATTTGTACAATAAATGCCACAATGAAAGAACCAAACAAAAACTCCAGCTTTTCCAGACATCTAATCTACAAATTCATTCATTCATTCATTCATTCATTCACTTATTTTTCCATTCAAAAATTTAAACTTATTCCCTCCTCCCATTCCCCTCTCTCCTTAAGAGGGGGCAGGGAACCCTGCCCTGTGGAAGTTCATGGCCCTCCCCCCTACATCCAGGCCTAGGAAGCTTTGCATCCAAATAGACTAGGGTTCCAAAATGCCAGTACATGCAGTAGAAACAAACCCCAGTACCTTTATCAATGGCTTCTCAGCAGCCCCCATTTTCAGCCACATTCAGAGAGTATGGTTTGATTGCAACTCATTCAGTCCCGGTCCAGTTGGATTTGGTGAGGTCCCATTAGAACAGGCATACTGTTTCAGTGGGTGGAACAACCCCTCACGGCCCAGACTTCCTTGTTCATCTTCTCCCTCCTTCTACTTTTCAGCTGGACCTTGGGGGTTCAGTGTGTTGCTCTGATGAGGGTCTTTGTCTCAAATTTTAATAAAATTGTCCAACAATGGCAAAGCTAGTGTGTATATGGAAACAAAATAGAAATATGCACTGTGAAATTGAAATTTCAATCTTTAAATGATGGAGGAGGGCTAACTGTCTATGTGTTGCTTTCATTGGTTAATAAAGAAACTGCCTTGGCTTTTGATAGGACAGCAGCTTAGATAGGTGGAGTAGACAGAACAGAATGCTGGGAGGAAAAAGGCAGTGAGGCAGATGCCATGCAGCTAGCCCCCAGGTCAGACATGCTGAATATTTCCAGGTAAGCCACCACCTCATGGTGCTACACAGATTACTAAATATGGGTTAAAGCAAGATGTGAGAGTTAGCCAATAAGATGCTATAGATAATGGGCCAGACAGTGTTTAAATGAATACAGTTTCTGTGTAATTATTTTGGCTGTAAGCTAGCTGGGATCCGGGTAGTGGGAAAGCAGCCCGCCGTTCCTTTTACATTTAAAAATCTTCAAAGCTGTGCTTGTTTCAATATGAAAGCTTATACTGTGCCTCTGGAGTCATTATAATGTATGCACATATGCACTATGCTTTAAGGGTGCTATTTTTTAAGCCACTAATGTGATAACAGTATTCTCTTGTCTTTGTGAAGGTTACAGACAGTTGTAGAAGAGAGATCCAACTTTATGTTGGAAGAACCACAGACATATAAGGCTGTTTGAGATGCAATTGCATTTTAATTTAGGTTAATGAGAAAATATCCCCAAGTTGGTTTGTCAAAAATTTGGCCACATTTTTGATGACTATTTTAAAAGTACTTCTAAATTTTCACAAACTTTAAAAAATATTATTTTTATTTAGCATTATGTATATTTAATAACTTTGAGTTTCCTCAAAGTTTTCATAAATTTTATGTTCTCAGTTGAAATTTTACACAAGCTCAAATCCCATGAGCTAGAAATTCAAAAATCAAGTTGCTAATTAGATAATGAAAAGGAATTTTCTGCATTCTTGCCTGTTCTGATTAGAAACTTTTTCAGTAGGTATTATAAAGTGACTGACGTGCATGAAAATTATACATTTTTGAATTTTTTTCCCAATGTAAGACAATATAAAAGTCTTAACTGTTGTTCTGTTTAACTTTTTGTGCCTAAATACCACAGTGATCTCAAAATAAATACAGAAATTTAAAATGCCGATTTTGTTGTTGTAGTTTTTTATTCTATTTATTTTTAATTTTAATTAGATTCTCTACTTGTTAATTAACTATAATAAGGTTAGGTCCACTTGTTCATATTTTCCTTTAACTACAACATACATGTAATTTTTTTTGTTAGCAGGTAACTCTTTTTAGAGTAGCAAGAAGTTTTAAGACAGAGTTCCCATTGTTATAAATCTTTAATTTATGATTTTATTATTCAAATAAAATATTCAGTTAACTTTTAACAATCAAGAGTGAATTAAGTCACAAGAGGTTATAGTGGCAGCTCTTAATTGACAGCTTGTTTTAAGCAAAATATAAAAAAGGGAAACTAAGCTTTGTAAAATATATTTACAGAGATAGTATTTATTAGAGGACTTTGTATGTGAGTGTCAAACATTTTGAAAAATATGATAGTGCATAGTATCTGAGAAAATTAAAAAGTGGCATTTCTCAAGCTATCCAAAACCCTCATAAAATCTTACATAGTTTCCATCTACAATGACCACTTTTCTCTACATAGTGTATGTTCTTTCTGTTTATCTTCAAATGAGTATCTCTGAGTAGCCAGGGCTTTCCTGGAACTTTCTTTGTAGATGAGGCTGTTATGTACTCAGAGATTAAACTACCTCAGCCTCTGAAGTGCTATGATTAAAAGCATGAAACATTACACTTGGTCATTCTATATTTTGATTATGTTTCTGACTTACATAGTGACATTGGATATATGACATAATAGTTTTCAAAATCTTATACAAATTTAAATAAAAAGTATATTTAATGTATTCAAATAACTAATAATAAAAATTAATGTTCAAAACTATTTTCACTCCTAGAATTAAAGAATATAAATAAATAGCCAAACTTCTCTTTTCTAAATAATACCTTTATCAACAACACCAAGACAGTGACAACACAGCAGATTTATTAATGATTCAGGTTTTAGCAAAATGCTGTAAAATCCTGAAAATCATTCTTGCATGCACAATGTACAGAAAAATACTTTATGTGTATGTGGAACAAAGTTTCACCATGTAGTGCTGGCTTACCTGAAATTCACTTTAGGCAAAGCTATCCTCAAATTCAGAGAGATCTGCCTACTTTTTATTCCAAATTATGGAACATGCCATGGCATTCTAACCATGCCTTATCAGAAGCATGTACCTTTGTTTGATTAAGTTATATATGACAAAGATATATTAGATAAAAATTAAGTCAAACTTTATATTTAGGAATTGATTATAACAACTATGAAATTTTAAGTAAAATAAGAAGATTGTAATCACCTTCAACATAAAACCCAAAATTCTTCCCTTAAAATCATCAACAAAACATGGCAATTACATTGACATATAGCATTCTTCAAAGAAACTTGCTATTAATACAAACATCTTATAAAAATCTTTTAATTTATTTAAGATTAATGTAAAAAAATCCTAAATACTAAATGCCAAAAATGCTAAACATTTGTTTATTGTTAGACTTTTTGATATAAACAGTTCTAGTGCAGTTGTTTATAGTATGCTTCTCTGAGAAAGAAAATTGGAATAATCACTGTTTTTGACATTTTTCCAATGCTATGTTAAAACATATTCAGAGACAAAGAGAGAGAGACCATGCCAGTTTTATGTGAGAATTTATAATGCAAGAGACCATTTCCAAGTGAAGTGGTATCTTAAAAGCTATTGGCTAAAGTAGTTCCCACAGAGCTACCCCAATTGTCCAAATAAGAGAGTTCTAAGTCTAATACAAGACTAAATACAATCAGAACAAATATCAAGTATAAAAATTAAAATTACAACCAGCATAAACAATATCAAGCAATAAACATATACTAAATGTTTTAAAAAATTATCCTATGCAAAGAAGTCTAAGTCTTGTATTAGAAATGGCTTGACTAAGTCATGAGCGGGAAGTAACTAAGATTATTTAGCCTCAACACCATTGAAGACCTGAGGAGGTAAATAATATTACTTGACTAAACAGGAAATGCAATCATGCAATTTTCAAAATGTGCAATAAATGACAGAGACAACTGGCTACCTGGGTAATCACCCAAAGTCTCATTTGCAATGTTGGAGCAACCAACTTTGGCTAAGGCCTATAGTAACTGGCATGCCATTGTGAGAGGCAGGAAAAATTTCAAAACCATATTACCCTGTCTTGGCAAGGTTTGGCAGTTCTTTTTCTTTTATCCTGCTTGTCCTGTCCAGACACTGTACATTTAGTTAGTGGTCCAGGCATGGACAGTTCTTTGCCCAAAGGCCAGTTTTTTCAAAAGGAAAATAAGCTTCAAGTGGAGTAAATTCAGTGCCCAACATTCTCTCAGGAAAAGATTGGTGCTGCCAGAAGCAATCATGTCTCATATCCACAAAACCATAAGTTATTTAAATGTCATATTCTACAGTTATTTGAAGCAGTTGAAGATTGCCTATCTAGGCAGAATACACTCTTTATGTATCTAAAACACCTGATTAGTCCAACATAAGTGTGACAAACATGTATGACTTTAGATTTACAACTCTTAAAGAATAAGGCCTCATATTAAAATATCAAAAAATCTATAAACAACTGTGCAGTAAATGAGGACAGTGATTTCAAAATGTAAACAAAGTATACGTATTTTGACCAGAGATATAAATGTATAGTGTAATATGATAAATTTATCCTAAAATTATGTCAATATACAAAATATTTTAAGCAGAGGTAGAAACATGTATGCAAAAAATGCAAAAAATAACACTACATAGGTGTACAAAATTGTAAGCAGAAATAGGATTATATTTAATATTACAAACATAATTTGAATTTGCATCAATATACAAGAATCAAAAACAATGTATATTGTCTATAAATTATAGCTCACAAGTTTTCACTCTAATACTCATTATTATTGTTCACACTGACCTACCTATTATCCCATCCAATTTCCCTTTTCTTTCAAAGAAGGTACCTGAGCCTACATAACTCCCCCCAACCCACAACCTCATACCAGTTAAAAATAATCCATAATTGATATCCCTAACCCTGAAGACAAACTTTTTTGGGAGAGGGGACATCATATTCTAGAATTACTTCCAGAAATGATGGGGTAATGTTCCTTCTTTGGGATTCTGTAAAACCAAAATGATGGTTAAGGTTCAAGATTACATGAATTAAGTACAATTCAAATAGTCTCTTATTATATGGTAGGATTTTTCTGAATTCTTATTTAAAGTTCTGGCCAGAATGCTGTAAGAAGAAGCACCATTTCAGTTAACCAAGCTGGAATCATATTGAACAACTGGTACCCAAAACCGATTTGAAAGTAGTGCTATCATTATCATGACATGATATCAACCAGATGGAATTGTTGTTATGGGGCCCATCTTCTTCCTAGAAACTTCAAAGATTATTGCAGGAAAATTTATTGCTCAGTGTGGGAAATTTAGACATTGTTCATATAGACATTTATTCAATAAGAAATACAATAAAGACAAAAGTAGGTATGGAGAAAAGTAAAATGTTTCCTAAACTCTTTCTTTTTCTGTCCCATACCGGCTCCTGATATGAGACAGAAACTCTGAATTTTTCTTTTAACAACACACTTGGATTTATAGAAGGTTAGCAATTGTCCAACTACAGCTTTAATTTATATGTGTCATTACTCCCGTTTCTCTTTGCTTGGTGATTCTTTCTGGGTACTCATCTTTTCTCTTTTAGGCATATAGATATCCAAGGTCTCTCCATTTTTTGAGATGAATATTTACCTATAAAGACAAGAACAGAAACATGCCACAACCATTTTGAGGTTTCCTTACCACCTATGTTGCTGTCAGCTCTATGGATGAGCTGTCATTTCTCTTTCTCAGTAGTTTCTCTTTTCCAGACCAAATCTTTATTAATTTTGATGGTGTCCATAGATTATTCTTCTCCAGTGGAAACAAAAGCAAAACCAATCCCCCAACACAGCACATTTCCTGGTTTCCATTCTGAGGTCAACACATCCTTGATATATACTGACTGATTTAATTCAGAAGTGTTTTCTATTACCCAATGTCTCTCTGCTGCAGTTGTTCCTTTGTGATTAGCGAAAAATTTTTTTCTAGGTTAATAAAGCATTATGCAATCTATTTCTAGTGGTATTCTTTGTCCCTTTCTGTTTGTTTAACAAATCCTTCATAGTTCAATTTGATCTTTCTATAACTGTCTGACCTGTAGAATTGTTTAGTATACCTGTAACATGCTTTATATAATAATAAGCAAAAATAAAACTGCTTCATTTTTTTAGAGACATATCCTGGACTATTGTCTGTGTTTGTTTGTGCAGGTGTACCCATGATGGTCATAACTTCTAATAAATGTGTGATTACTGAACCAATCATTTCTGTGCTCAAAGCAGTTGAACATTGAAAACCTGAACAAGTGTCAATGGCGTGGTATACATTCTATAATTTTTTCAAATTCTGAAAAATGGAACACAATCATCTGTCAGATTTCATTCCTTTTAGTATCCTCTGTATTATTTCCTACAGGTGATAGTAGTGTTTGGTTAATAAAGAGCAAGTAGGACATCTCTTTATTATCTCATGTTGCCATGTAATAGAAAACTCTTTCCTTAAACCATTGCTATTAGCATGATATTTTTTAAATAAAATTCTGAGGCCTTCAGCACATTTCCAAACAGTAATCGATCAATTTCTGTATTACCTGTGCTAGAGGATCTGGCAGACCCACATGTGATCGAATGTGTATTATGTATATCAGACAAGATTATTTCTGATTATATCATGAACCTGAATGAATAATGAAGTCAATTCTGCATCATTTGATATACATTCCAAAGTTTCAATATTGAAAACAACTCTTTCTGCCTATTGTGAATCAGTAACTTTATTGAGAGGTTCTTTAAAATCCCTTAGCATCATGAGAATAACCTATAACCCTGCCTTTTGGACAAAATTATAAGATCTTTGATCCACCTTACTTAAGTCTTGTGATTTGTAACCTGCCCCTCTTGTTTATCTGCATCAGTATAGAATGTACAGGCTCCAGTTATTGCTGTGTCATGTGCAATGCAGAGAAGGATCCAAGTAGTTCTCTTTATGAGGTTAAATGTATCACTTTTAGGATAATTGCTATATAACTCTCATTAAAAATTGCACACATTCTTTGTCTGTGTTCGTTGTCTTTTCAAAATTTTATAATTTCTTCAGTAGTAAAAAGCACTATAATTTTTCTGGGTCTATCCCTACTAGTTGTCAAAGTCTCAATTTTGCTTTTATAATGAATTCAAAGACTTTTTCCATATAAGTTTATAATTTTTTACTCAGTTTCTGTGGTAAAAAGATCCATTTTTAGCTAATATTTTCTATCTACTTTAAAACTCCTATAGGAAATTCTGGATGAATTATAAGAACAGGTGTTATGCCAAAATTAGGTAGCAGAGTGGAAATATTTCTTAGCAACATTTCTTTGAAAGTCATTAAGAGTCCACAATTTTGTGATCTAATGTTCTTTAACCCCATTTTATAACTAAGGTAATTTGTAAAAACTCTTCATTTTTTTTTTCAGAAACAAATTGTAATCTCCATTTAGGCAAAACTTTCTTTACTTCTTCAAACATTCTTTCTAAAGCATCTACATTTGAATCAGATAACAAAATGTCATCTGCATAATGGTAAATTATAGATTTAGGATATTCTTTATGTATTATTTACAATGGTTGACTTACAAAAATATTGGCACAATATGGGGCTGTTGAGCATTTCCTGTGGACTGATAATCCATTGATATCTACTTATAGGCTGAGAATTATTATAAGCAGGCACTGTGAAGACATATTTTTCTCAGTCCTTTTCTTGTAAGGGTACAGTGAAGAAACAAATCTTTTAAAACTTATAATAGGCCAATCTTTAGGCAATAGGGTGGGAAAAGTAATTCCAGATTGTGTAGTACCTATAGGTTCATTTACCTTGTTGACAGCTTTTAAATCTGTCACCATTCTCCATTTTCAAATTTCTTCTTAACAACAAATATAGAAGAATTAAAAGACTGGTTGTTTCTTCAATATGGTAAGAATCTAGTTGCTCCTCTAACAGCTGTTCTAAAGCTTGCAGTTTCTTTCTGTTAAAGACCATAGTTTAACTCATATTGGTTTCTCAGTTAACATTTTAAAGGTAGGTCCATTGGTACCTCTGAAGGCTTGCTAGTTGTTTTGTGTTCTTGTAAGTCTGAATAGTTTGTGACATTTTTTATAGTAGCTTAAAATATTTTCCCAGAAACATAATTTCTAGGACTACAGAACATTAATCTGTATATTCCATTGTTGCAGTAAGTCACAACCCCATAAATTCACTGCCATATTAGCCACTTATGGCCTCATTCTTCATCTCTGTTCTTCTAGTCCTATGCATTTAATGAATTTTATGCTTTGTTCACTTGAGATAGGGTTGCAGTTTTTAGGAATTGAACATCTGCTTCTTGAGGAAACCAGTTCAGATGCCAAGATTCTGAAGTAATGATAGTTACATCCACACCCATTTCTAGTAACCCCTCAATTACAATGCTATCTATACACACTCTTGCTTTTATCTTTATAGAAGACTGCCAAAATATACATTTCCTATTTTCTGTTGGAATTTTTGATTCATCCTTCAGGTTTAATCCATCATCCAGAACAGTATGGTTTTCTATAGAAGGCACTAGATTTTTTTTTTTATTTTCCTGGTGAGGCATGTCCTCCACAGTTACTGGGAATGACTGTACCATGTTTGACCTGAGGGCCTGTGTTAGTTGCCTAATGGTATCAAATTGCCTTGTTTTTGCCTTGTTTGCCTCCTTTGCCACATCTTCTACATCATCCAGAAGTTTGAGATCTACTTTTGTCATTCACAGAGGAGACATTATTTCTAGGAATGCCTTATTTACAATTACTTCTCAGATGTTCAAGTCTACCACAATAAAAACATTTTTATCATTTTTATGTCTCCTCATACCTTTGGAAATTCCTTCTCCTAACCAAGCCTCAGTATTTTAGTCAAATTTATCAACATTCATTGTATGCAGGATACATTCATCCATTGGTGATAATCTGACCTTTAAAGGCCCAAGTATATTTTTGCATTCTAAGTTGACATATTCAAAAGCCGAAGATTCAATAAGTACTCATAGAGCTTCTGGGTCTGTTACCCATATTTGTACCATCATAGTTAATCTTTGTAAAAGTTGCCAAAAGTTTCTCTTTGATATTGTTTAATCCTAGTATATGATTTAATTCTTTTTCCTAATATTTGAATTCTGTCCCAAGCATTTAAGGCTGCTGTGTGGCATAGGGACAAGATGTGTTCTGTGTAAAGAGGTTGATCTTGTGGTTCACAATAAGTGCGCTCAGAAGGAATTTGATCTTTGGAAGCCTCAAATCCTTTTTGTATCAAATATTTTTTACCACTGTCTTTTGTAAAGCCTGAATCTATTGACCTATGAATATATTTAATGATTTCATTGATGCATATAGCCTCTGGTCCTCATTTTGCAATATGATTTCAAGGTATGAAATTATTCCATTAAGGATAACTTCTCATTATTGGATATTATTTGGCTGGTGCTCAGATTGCCTTCCTGGCAAGATATTCTACCTGCTAACTTATCATAAATTTTAACAGATTTTAATTAATTATCAAATCCAACAGTATGAATTCTTTCAGATAATTTCTCAACACCCTTTGACTTTAATTTTATTTTGTTTCTCAAATTAGTTATTTCTTTCAATGATATTAATTTTTTGAGCTAACTTTTTATATTTGATGGTATTAATCCTGTCAGCTAGCTATTCATTATTACTCTGATGTAGTCTTTTCTTAAGGATCTAATATGAAAATCAAAGTGAAGTATCAGCTATATCAGAAAATTATATGAGACTTATGAAATACCATCCATAGTAGAAGCAAAAAGATTATTAATTTCCTGGTTGGTAATAATGTCTACCATTTTATAACATTGAAATTTATTGATGTATTTATTGATCAAATGAAATTACCTTTATTATGAAATTTCAGTAAATTGTTGAAGGTGTAATAATATTTATTGGTCATAAGGTGTTGTAGTTGTGGCTATATGGCAGAGATATGCAACTTGTTGGGGCCTGAATAGTCCTGCTTGTTTTGTTTTTGGTGCCTGCTTAAATAATGACACATATGCTTTGCTTCAAAAGTTAAGAGCAATTAAACTGATTCTGTACATTGAGAGAGTTTGTTGATGCCAGGAATATCAAGTAACCCAGAGCTCTCAGTCCAGGAACACAAACCAGAAGCTGTGCATGTTGCCATGTGGCAGGATAAGTGGGGTGGGGGAAAGAGGGGAGGACTTTGTGCAAGCCTGGGAAATTTTCTAGGTGCTGCCTGGAAGGACCACCGAAGGGTTAACTTTGCTGCACCTTGGTAGCTAAAATAAATCTAAGCACCAGGGGTTGGAGACCTTATGGACCTGTTAGGCATGGAGTTGGGATTCACATAGGGCACCAAATGCATATGGATGCTATAAAATAGTCACACACTAGCTCAGAATTGAGTATAGTAAAGGGTTCTTTATTTAGGGGTAGACTCACAGATCACAATCCTTTGCATGAGTGGGTAACAGGAACCAAATCCAGTAGGCAAGAGAGAGACATAAAGTCATGTTTGCTTTATGTCAGCATTTATAGTACAAGAAACTAAACCCAAGTGGGCTGGTACCTTAAAGGCAATTGAATAATGGAGATCTGACAGCATAGTGGGGTGGATCCTGCTTTTGTGTCCATTATAGTAGTCTGTACCTTTCTAAAGGTGAATTGATTCCATTGATATTAAGTGACAGACCATTACATTCCCATCTCTTTTTTTATAATAAAAGGGTGGGAAGTTAGACATAGCAGGATAAAGGAACTGTGATATAATGATCTGTCCTATCCCTTTAAGAAACAACCCCCACCCACTTACTCCACATTCGGCTGAGGCAAGTAGATCTTTCTTCTGCTTCCAGCCTCAGTTCCTTTCCTTTCTGTCTCTCTCCTGAAGGGGCAACTTCTGCCTCTCTCCCTTCCCCCAACTTCTTACCTTACCTCCCTCTCTATTTCTCTTTCTCTCTCTCTCTCTGCCTCTCTCTCTCTCTGCCTCTCTCTCTCTGCTCTTTCCTCTTCTTCCCTTCCCCTCTTTTTATTTCCCCCTCCATAAACCACTAAATAAATACCCACCTTCTCTTCATGGCATGTCTCTGTCTCTCACCTACCAAGCAACACTCACCTGCCATGTGACACCCTGTCTGGGACTAGCTGTAGCCTTGTGCCCGCTGCCACTCAGAGAATGGCACCATTTTATTTTTACTATAACATTGGTGCTTGAGACTCAGTCAGGCTCCCTCCACATTCCCTCCTGTCTGCAGGAGGCCTGGATGAAGAAATGTGGAACCCTGGGCTCTGGATCCAGGTTTTTTTTTTTACAACAGCTCTGCATCCTAACTGCCTAAACACCCACAACTACACATACCAGCGACTTCAGTAGTGAGTTTTCCCTTTTCAGTCAGTCAACCACAGTTTTCACAGCTACAGTTGAGCCTTTCAGTGACATTCATCTCTGATTGCTTCCCATAGCTAAAAACCTAATCAGACAACCCAAGGTAGCCCATCCACACTAGCATTGCACATGCTATGCGGCGCATTCGTTTTGAGGCCTCAGGTCCCTTAAATTTTTCTTTCTCTTTGCTCTCCTTTTGGACCACTTAAAAATGGTCCCACTCATGAAACAGCGCTTCAAGCAGCCTCTAACCTCTGGCTTCCAAGTTGCCCAGACCGTAGATGCTTTTAACACCTTGCCTGTAGAGAAGAGACATCCTTCTATAGTCCCTGTGGTGTTCATTTACTGTTTTTGCAGTTTTCACATTTTCAGCTATGGTATAAACCCTCAAACTATCAGCCACCCACCTGAGCATGCTCTGCCAGTGTCCCACCAGCTCCACTTTTCATCAGACTATCCCTGCCACAGCTACTGCTGGTCCTGTGGAAACTGACAAGATCAGACAGAGCTGCACGGCAACTGTTTTTAATTCCAGCCTTTGCTCCCCACTGCGACTTGTGGTGCAGTGGCTTGGCAACAGGGCAGATCATGCCTCTATGTCTCTCTTGTTATTATGTTTAAAACTCCCATGGCTTAAAAAGGTGGTGTCTCTACACTACATGTTGCAGCTGCCATTTTAACTGAGGTCAGTTGACCTTACTGCTATATTAACTGAGAGCCTTGTGACTTCACCACAATCTTAACTAATGGTCAGGTCAGGTGACCAAATTCTGCCATCTTTACTGAGGTATTTGCTGCCTGGTTCCCTGGTTTTGACTCTGCTGAATGTGTGTTTTGTGCAGTGGCATGCATTTAGTAGGATCCACCAAAGCATTCACTTGTCCAATTCCTATTCAGTGTGTATGTGCATACATATAACTTAAATAAACCTATATTTACTGTTAAATATTATAATTGTTCATTTATTTTATCTCATTCCAGACTTTAAAACAATAAGTGTTATGTTATAAATTGCTATGTACTTTTATTTTTATTTTTTTCTCAAAGTTTATTAAAATACAAAAGTCTCCATTTCCGCCCCTCCTCCCAACCCCTCCCACTCTCCCCACTCCCTCCCCTCCTCCCTCTTCATCCCCAAGAGCAGTCAGGGTCTCCCTCCCTGTGGGTAGTTCAAGCTCCTCCCCCGTCCCTCCAGGTTCAGGAAGGTGAGCATTCAAACAGACTGGATCCCAGAAATCCAGTATATGCAGAGGAAACAAGTCCCAGTGTCATTGTCAATGGCTTTTCAGAAAGACTCCGGGCCAGCCACATTCAGAGAATCCGGCCTCATTCAGAGAATCTGGCTGGATCACATGCTCGCTCAGTCCCAGTCAACTGGCCTTGGTGAACTCTCATTAGATCAGTCCCCTTGTATCAGTGGGTGAACGCATCCCTCGCGGTCCTGATTTCCTTTTTCATGTTCTTCCTCCTTCTGCTCCTCATTTGGACCTTGGGGGACTCCTTCCAGTGCTCCAATGTGGGTCTCCGTCTGCATCGCCATTCATCCTTAGATGAAGGTTCCCTCTGATCTTGCCTTCCTTGCTCATGTTCTCTTTCCTTCTGCTTCTCCTTTGGATCTAGGGAGTTAAGTCCAGTGTTCCAATGTGGGTCTCCGTCTCCATCTCCATCCATTGCCAGATGAAGGATCTATGGTGATAAGCAAAATATTCATCAGTATGGTTATGGGCCAAGGCCAGTTCAGGCACCCTCTCCTCTGTCCAGAGAACAATCTGGGGATCTCTCCTTGGACCTGGGATCCCATTTATAATCAAGTCTCCTGTAAACCCTAAACTGACTCCCTTAGTTGAGATATATTCTTCCCTGATCCCATATCTATCCTTCCTCTCTCCCCCCCTCCCAGTCCCCCGAGCATTCCCCATTCCTCCCCTGCTCCCTTCTCTCTAAACCTCTCCCCTTCCAACAACCCTCCTACCCCCCCCCCCATGCACCCGAGGATACCTGGGACTCTTGTCTATTTACAATCTCCAGGAGGAAAACTACCTGAATTTTCTTCAGGTTCACCCTCCTATCCAGCTTCTCTAGGATCACGAATAATAGGCTCAAAGACCTTTAATTATGGCTAGAATCCATTTATGAGTGAATACATACCATATTTCTCTTTTTGGGTCTGGTTTATCTGACTCAGTAAAGCATTTTCTTTTCTTTTTTTTATTTTTTTTAATTTTTTATTTATTTATTTATTTATTTTTTTATTTAATTTTTACTGGGAACCCCTCCAGAATCAAGTCTCTTGCAAACCCTAAAATGGCTCCCTTGGCTGAGATATAAACCTCCCTGCTCCCCCAACCATCCTCCCTTCCCCCCCATTCCCCCAGGCCTTCCCCAATCCTCCCCCTCTCCCCTCTCCCTGACCATCTTCGCTTACATCCACCCCCCCCCCACCCATGCACCCGAGTTTGCCTGGCAATCTTGCCTAGTTCCACTATCCAGGAGGATAACTATATGATTTTCTTCAGGTTTACCTTCTTATTTAGCTTCTCTAGAATCACAAATTATAGACTCAAAGACCTTTAACTATGGCTAGAATCCACTTATGAGTGAATACATACCATTTTCCTCCTTAATGTATTTCACAATATAGAAACAGAAGAGTCATTGCCAAACTCTTTTTATGAAGCTACAGTTACCTTGATACCAAAACCACATGAAGACACAATCAAGAAAGAGAATTACAGGCCAATCTCACTCATGAACATCGATGAGAAAATTCTCAATAAAGTACTGGCAAACCGAATCCACGAACACATTAGAAAAATTATCCATTATGATCAAGTAGGCTTCATCCCAGAGATGCAGAGCTGGTTCAACATACGCAAATCTATCAATGTAATCCATCATATAAATAAACTGAAAGAAAAAAACTGTATGATCATTTCACTGGATGCTGAAAAAGCATTTGACAAAATTCAACACCCATTTATGATAAAGGTGTTGGATAGACTGGGGATACAAGGATCATACCTAAATATAATAAAAGCAATATACAGCAAGCCGACAGCTAACATCAAATTGAATGGAGAGAAACTCAAAGCCTTTCCACTAAAATCAGGAACACAAGGCTGTCCACTTTCTCCATACCTCTTCAATATAGTGCTTGAAGTTCTAGCAATAGCAATAAGACAACATAAGGAGATCAAGGGGATTTGAATTGAAAAGGATGAAATTAAACTTTCGTTATTTACTGACGATATGATAGTGTACATAAGCGACCCCAAAAACTCTACCAAAGAACTCCTACATCTGATAAACACCTTTAGTAATGTGGCAGGATACAAGATCAACTCCAAAAAATCAGTTGCAATGTACTTTTAAATCTCTTAATCAAACCCTGATTTTAGGTGAGAGCCAGTACAGTCAAGCTCAAACTCAGCTCTCCATGCAAATGCAGTAACTTATCTATACCCAGTAAACAACCCTCAACTGCTCAGAGGTATGGGGAATAGGGCTTTTAATATTTAATTGTTAAAAAAGTTTCATAACGAAAAGAGACAGATTGGTTCCTAACAGCAGCATTCTACTTCCTCCAAAGAAGACAGAAGACAAATGGACACAAAATAACATCCATCTGCAATTCATTTCAACTACCAAGCACTGACCAGTGGGTAAAAAACTGCCTTTTATCTAAACTGAAGATCACCAGACAGTGGACAGAATCACTGGAATTGACTGTCTAGCTGCTCAGGTCAAAGTAGGCTTGTCTTCCTACAGATTTCTTAGCCCACAGGATTTTTTGGAGCCTGGAAGACCCTGACATAAACAGCAAAAGAAAATCACAACCCTCCACGACCATGGAAGACCCTGAAGAGTAGCTCTAAATGCCAACCAATTAAGTTCACCATCACTTTTTAATCAATAACTCAAGTAAAATTCTATTGTTCTCAAAGATCTCTGATGCAGTTTGACAGCTGAAAGGTTTTATCATTTAAAAGGACAACCTCACCAAACAAATTTCAACAAGTACAAGTTATGAAATCTTTCTCATGTTGCCTTCCATATTCTTAAAAAATATTTTCATTGTGCAAAAATATCTGTCACAGTCATTCTGATGTGAATATGCTACTGTTTATATAATGTATATGTCAAAAACTTATGTTTTCACAAACTAAAAGTATTCTTGTGAGTTCCAGGGAGCCTAAATATAACCCCAGCAGCACAGACATTGAGAGAAACAATTAATAAATAGGATCTTCTGAAACTGAAAAGCTTCTGTAAAGCAAAGGATACACTCAACAAGACAAAAAGACAGCCTACAGAAAGGGAAAATGTTTTTACTTATCCCACATCAGACAGAAGTCTGACCTCCAAAATATACAAAGAACTCAAGAGACTGGTCATCAGTTGAATTTAACTTGGCATGGGGAACTCTCAGTGGCCCCTCAAGGCGTTTCTCAAGGGCAAAGGATTATCTTGACTGTACTTTGTTTATCTAAATTCATTATGTTAATATCTGTTCTTGCCATAACTTCTGCTTAATACAGAAAGTAGGTGCATTCTTTTTGGGTTATACTTAGAAAAACATTGTTTCTAAGAATGCCCTGTTTGTAATACCTTTTTAGGTGACCTGTTTAGTACAATTGAAACACTTGTCATTTCTATTTTTGACAAAGCTCTAGACATTATCTCTCCTATCCAGGCATCATCATGATCATGATAATCAATATTGATTATATCTCAGATCTGTTTCTCCAAGAGTACTGATTGTGCCTTTAATGACCTGATTATCTTTTTTTTTTTTGTATTGTATATTAGCATATTGAAAAGCCATTGATTCAATTATTATTTGTCTATCTTGTGAATATGGTATTTTTCTATTTAACACTGAGGTCAATCTTTGTAAGAAATCAGTGAAGGTTTCCTTTTTGTCCTGTATAAGTGTAGTAAATGACTCATTTTTCTCTACTTCTACAATTCTATCCCAAGCATTCAGAGCTTCAATGTGGCTTACAACCAAGATGTGTTCATCATATAGAGATCGCATTTTTACATTAAAATAATCTCCTTAACCCAGAGGAAAGATTTCTATACCTATTGCCCAACTTCATTGTTCAATGTTTATAGCTTCATCTGTCCACTAGGTTCTCCATTATAATTGAGAACTAGGCTACAAGACTGCTGTAACCAAGTCTATCCAGTCTTGAGGAATAATTCTATTACAAGTTACCATGAGTTTAACATCTGCTTCAAAAGTGGTGAACACATATCATATGAGACTATTGCTTCCTTGAATCTCCTTAAATATAACATTTCCACAGATTTCAGTAAGCACTTAAACAATCTTGGAGAAATAAGCCATTTGGTAGTTTCTGTAAGGGGACTGGACATATTAAGATTTATCGTTGAAAACATTAGACTGTTTATCTCTAACCTGATAATGTAATGCTGAAATTGGTCCTCTTAAATTTCTCTTGCTGGATCCAAATATTTCTATGATCTGTTTTAGTAAGTCTTTCTAAGTCCTGTATCTTATCTTGGCAGTCATATCAACCAGCTTTTTAAAGTAAAAATAAGAAAATTAACAAAATGATAATTAACAGTATGTAAATTTCAGTAAAGTTAATTATCTCTTCTTTTAATTATTCTAATTTTAAACCATTCATCATGCAATCATACAGAGACCTAACTTCCTCCTTGGTAATACTGTTTTCTAATTTTTAACATGGAAAAAATTCTCTCTTTTAACTAATTCCTCCCTTTCAGAATTCCCAATGTCTCACCAAATCTGCTGAGGATAGAGATAAAGATTTGAGACTGACTGCTACTGTATATAACCCTGACTGGGTTTCAAGGCAACTACCTAGTTTTTCAGCATCCTGAGAAAGCCCACAACCCCTTGAGACAGAAGAAAGGAAAACCTAGCAGGTGGGCAATGACTCTGGACATGTGTAGCTCCAGTCTATGTCAGTGGCTACAAAGCCATAGTCAAGCAATATTATTTTGTGTGTGTGAATTTGTGCCACAAGGGATGGATGACAAATGTGGCACAAATTCTAATTGGTCTTCATAATGAAAACTTAGATATCAAGGGATGAAAGCCAAAGGATCACAGAAGCAGAACAGCCAGTCACTAGTTTTTACCTCTACTCAATTTTCAAACTGAAAGGGAGAGAGCTTGTCTCTATGGATTCTCAGATTAAATGGGCTATCCTGTCTCTACAGGTCCTCAGACTGAATGCCTTGAGCTCCAGTATCCTCCTACCTTATATTCCTCTCTGTGCCCAGCTATATGCCTTCCTATCTCCATTTTCCTAGTGTTGGTATTAAAGGCCTGTGACTCTGAAGTACTGGCATTAAAGGCTTGAACACTGATCTTATGGTTCTGTTTCCTTTTGAGACTAGATTGTATCAATCTAGTGTACTCCCATGTGGCCTTGAACTCACAAAGACCCTCTACCTCTGCTTCCCAAGTGCTGGGATTCAAGGTATTTGTCACCACTGCCTGACTTCCTTGACTAACTAGCGACTTGTTTCACATTCTGATATTCATGTAAGCTTTATTTATTCAAGCATAAATAAAATCTCTCTCTCTCTCTCTCTCTCTCTCTCTCTCTCTCTCTCTCTCTCTCTCTCTGTGTGTGTGTGTGTGTGTGTGTGTGTGTGTGTGTGTGTGTGAATGTGTGATGTAAATGAAGTTGAGCAGTTTGCCATATAACTGGGGAAACAGAGTCCCAGCTGGTCATATTTTGCTACCAAACAAATCTCCCAACACTGTAATTGTCTCACATCGAATTGAGTTATTGGCCAGAGGGATCCCATGAAAATTCTCAAACAACCCATGGTGTTATTAAAGCTATACGGTACTCTACTTGAGCATACTGCAAACCCTATTGCTGAACACAAGACCTACACAAGCTAGTTCCTACAAAAACAAAAACAAAAACAAAAAAATCCACCTATAACCTTATGCTCCAGCAATTCTTTTTTACAGGAATATATACTGTCTGATATGAAAATAGAAATGTATTTACCAAGTCAACCACAAAATCTGTAGTGATCGTCAGCTATCCTCATAGATCACTGCTTTGTTCAGCCATCATCACAGAAGCTTCTTCCTGCAGCAGAAGGTAAATATATAGATTCACAGTCAGACACAGAGGGTAAGAGACTCTGGCACATTCAGTCACAAATATGAGGTCTCCATCAAATCCCTTCCTTCAGAGCTTATAGAACCTCCAAAAAAGAGGACATGAAAGAATATAAGTGCCAGAAGACACCAACAGAACAAGGGTGTCTATACTATGATGAGTAAAATTCACAGGAACTCACAAAGATTTAAGCAGCACATATAGGGCTTGTACCACATCTGTATTAAGTCTTCTGAATATATGTTTTTGAATATATGTTTTTTTAATTCTTGAATATGCAAACAAGTCGATTTCTAATTCTTGAATATTCTCTAGAGTTATTTTCCACCTATTGTTAGTTCTTGCACTAAATTGATATGATTAGTCTTGTTTTATCTCATAATTTACTTTGCTATATCTTATTATTACCTCTTAGAAGCCAGTTGTGTTCTAATAGGACACAGATAGGGAGTGGATCTATATGAGAGGGAAGCAGGGAAGGCACTGTCCTGAGTAGAAAGGTAAAATTGTAATCAAGATATTATACATGATAAATATAATATGTGAAAGTATTTTCTGTGTGCATATATTCCTTTGCACTGTCTTAATACTATATTGGGATAGAAGGCTTCCTGTTGATTTGTTATTTATCATGTTGTGTTTAATTTTCTCCTTTAATAACTCAGAAGCTATTTGCCTATGATTTTTGATTTAAACATTTAGCTATTTTGTTTTGATCATTGATAGTTTATATTTCTCTTTTTCTGTCAGATAGAGTCTGGCTTAATACAAAAATTTGTTTATCTGAATCTGGCAGTGATTACTAATAAATTTTTCTCTTAACTTTTTATTTTGATTTTTCTTTCAGATATCAATTTATAAACCTGAGAAATTAACATTGCCCAACATTCTTTCTTCCAATACTATTACTTTTTACTTGAAAAACATAAAATTTTGATAAGAACTTTGCATTACAATTTGAAGCCTAGTGAATATAAATCTTAAATATTATTCTATTATTTGAAAACAATAAATGATGATTATTTTGTCCATATAAATCTTAAAATAACCTAAACATTTACTTTGGATATATATTCATAAATTTTAACCAGAATACCATTAAAGTATAAAATAATGTCATGCTTTTACATAACCAGTCTTTTATTAGACAATTAAAGATAATTTTTGAGCAATCAATTGGGATGCAGAGATCAATGCAGACATAATTTTTTCACTTCTATAAATGAATTATTGAGATCCATAAATATCATTGTAGATAATAAAGAAAAAAATAGCTACTAGTTTGCTGATATACTATCTTAGAGACACCAGTCTGCTAGTCTTCAAAGACTGGTTTTAGGATTCTTTACCCAAGAAGTCATGTTTTTTGGCAGGAAAAAATAAGAATGTTTTCCGAAAAATAAATACCCACATATCTGTTGGAGGAAAGCAGATTGCTTCCAATTCTTTGCTCTACTTTGTAAAAGATGCAAAAACCATGGGTTTGCAAATAATTTTGGATTTGCACATGGAGTTATCTTGGGATTTTCACAAAAGTAAAATAGCTGGGATATGTGATAGTTCTATTTTAAAAGAATTTTGAGGAAGCTCTAAACATTTTCACAACAGCAATACTAAATTTCACACCCACCAAAAGGTTTCTTTCATTCCACATCCTTCCAAATATTTGTCAAATTAGTTGACAATAGTCCTTGAGACAGGGTTGAAGATAAATCTTAAAGCAGTGTTGATTGGCTATGTATACTATTAAAACATGTTGTTTGCCATTTATTTTGCTTTATATTCTCCATTTTTAATGTTTTTTGCATCTTTTTGTTTGGCTTTTTTGTGGGTTTGCTATTAAATTTCAGTAAGTCTTTGTAAATTATGGTCATTAGCTTCTTGTTGGAAATGGATCTGATAAAGATCTTTTTCTCCCATTGATAGACTGTTTGCTCTGCTAATTGTTTCAATTGTTGTACAGAAAAAAATATTTTTATTTACTCATCTGTTAATACTTAAAGTCAGTACCTATACTATTGGATTCTATTCCAATAATTTTTTTTCTACCAAAATCACCTAATAAATATTCATTCTGTTTTCTTATAGAAGTTGCATAAATAGGAATTATAGTCTTTCATAAACTGAAATTGACTTTTTTGTACAGGGTCAAATAAGAATCTAATTTTTTTCTTCAGGTAGAAATCTAATTTTTCAAGCACCATTTGTTAAAATTTTTGGTTTTGTTGCTTTTGTCAAAAATTTAGTGAGCACAGCATTATCATTTTATGTCTGGGTCCTTTGCTATGTTTCATTGGTTTTCCTGTTTATTTTTCCACAAATACCAAGGGGTCTTTGAAACTCCAGACCTAAAGTTCAACTTAAAGTTGCTTGTTAAGACATCTTAAATAACTCTTTTGTTCTTTGGCTTTGGTTTTTTTTAGGCTCCATATAAGGCTTTTTTGTTTAATAATCTAGTTAAATATAATATCGGTATTTTAATAGGTATTCCATTAAATCTATGTGCTGACTTGAAAACTTGACTATACCTAGAAGGAACTACAATACAAAAATGGAAGTCACACCTGTGAGCGATTGTTATTGCTTGATTGAATCCAATTCTAGTACAGACTTTTGAAGTAGGAAGGCACACACCTTTGATCTTGATCCTGAGGCAGAAAAACACAAACCTTTGATTCCAATCTTGAGGTGGGAAGAAAGCTTTAATCTGGACCATACCTCTCCTGGAAGTGTACATAAATACATAGAAAGATTTTCTCTTTCCCTTCATGTCCTTGCTTTTCTAGGACATCTATTTCTTTATTGACATTGAAACATACTTCTTTGGGATCCAGCATGTACTGAAGAATGGATGAGACATGCATCCTTGTGGAGTAAGAAGTTAACCGGATTATTGGACTTTTTGTGCATAGCCATTGTTGGATTGTCTATACTGAAGTCTGTAAATCATTCCAGTAAATTACATACATATATTAATTCTATGAGTTCTGTTAGTCTAGAGAACACTAATACAATCTTTAATTACCTTTTGAAATATAGCAATTTTTTATGATATTCTGCTAATTAACAAGTATGGTAGAAATTTCCATTATTTATTATCTTATGTGACTTTCATTTTCACCATCTTGATGTTTTCACTGTATAATCCTTTGATATAAGTGTATATATCTGTGCGTACAAATAGATATTTTCCTATTTCATATATATTTGTAAATATATATGAATATTATTCAACTCTTTAAAGAGATATCATAAATATGCGGGTTGAAACCAGAAGGTCATGCTGAGATGATCCTGCCCTTCACTGGCCCTGGGATAGCTCTTCTTCCCCTCAATGTACACTGTAGCTGGAAAGCTGGATCAACCCCTTATAGAGAAGCTGGCTACAATTGCATGGGTGTAGACAATCTGGCTCTACCCATACCCTAAGGATGCAGTCCCAGCAGGCAGGAATGACCATGTCAGCTAGAACTAAGCCCACATCCTGGAACATGGTTTGGCCCATCTAAGCATCTAATCCATCTATGACATGTTAAAGCATGTGATGGGGTTGGTCCTGTGGAATGATAGAAACAGGATATCCATGACTCCAGGCAACAAAAACATATCCAAGAGGAGTATCAGTGAGGGTCCAGTGATATAGTTGTGCCAGAGGTCAGAGCCCATCAACCAGACTCAGACATGACCCTTTGCAGAAGCTTGGGCCATAAAGTCAATGGTCTTGTGTATTTTTTTAACAAATAAACCATACCTGAAGATCAGAGGGCAGAGCCAGGCATTAACTAACTATAGATGTCAAAGGTATGTATAGACAGACAGAACTGTTGGAGTGGGCAGAGAGAGGAAGTGATAAGATGGGAGGAGACAGGTTTTCATTCTCTTTTTGACTGTGAGTTTGAGTAGGTAATGTGGCTGCAGTTTTGCTCCTTTGTCTCTCTGTTCTCTCAGCATTTTCCCCTATAATGATTCTGGGCTTTTATTATTAAGAGCTATTAGAACTCATGCTGCAGCAGGACACTCAGATAGGCATGACTCTAATGGTAGAATGACCTTTGGACCCCAATATGGCCATAGATTCTGCCTAGACTCCATGAATATATTTAGCCTTTGTTGGCAACATGTGCCATAACCATCAACACAGACCCTGGCTGTGGAGGACCATGTACCCAGACATGATCTTCAACAGCAGCCTGCAATATCACTACATCCCCAGGTAGAAGTGCAGGGCTCTCAGATCACATTGTCTCAGTGCCTTCGGATAGAAACATGGCCTCTCTTTGGGGCCCAAACACCTGAAATTGGCATGGCCTTTGATGGTATCAAGAGCCATGTACATCAATAGAGACACCATGGGTCATGAATTTCAAAAGAAAACTTGAGTATATTAGGACCAATAACCCAAATGTGGCTCTTGGTTGCAGCCTAGGCCTAGATGTCACCTTAGGCCCAGGGGGCAAAGAGGCTACCAACATCAGTCCATTCATTCCTCACAACTTTCACTTGTTTAGTTCTGCTTCTTTCCACAACACATGAACCATTCCCTTTAGCTTTCACTCCCATTTCTCTACCACACATTTACTCATCTTAATTGCATCTATGGATAGACTTGTGTATATATCTTTTCCAGGCCTGGACTATGAGAACCCAGGGTGGCCTGTCGGTATCTTTCACATATCCTGGCTGAGTAGCATCAGGAGGAGCTGTGCATGAGTTCAATAAACCTGGAAGGTGATGGTGTGTAGTTTTTTTAAATCCTTTTTTTAAAAAAAGTTGAAATTTTAAAGGGGAAAGTAAAAGTAAAGACATTTAAAACAACAAAAATTCCAAAATAACTGAAACAATTCTTTATGACCAAGAACCTTCTGTAGTCATCACCATGCCTGACTTCAAGCTGTACTATAGAAATATAGAACTATAGAATTAATAATAGCTTGGTATTGGCATAATAATAGACATGTTGACAAATGGAACTGAATTGAAGATTCTGATATTAATCTATACACCCATGAATACCTGATTCTTTTTATAAAGAAGCCAAAATTGTACAATGGAGAAATGAAAGCCTCACCTACAAATAGTGCTAGCATAACTGAATGTTGACAAGTAGAATGATGTAAATAGATACATATTCTTCACCCTGCACAAAGCTCAGGTCCATGTGGATCAAATATCTCAACATGAATCCAGTTACACAAAACTTGATAGGAGAAAAATTTGGAAGTAGGTTTGAATACACTGGCACAGGAGACCATTTCCTAAATATAACATTAGTAACACAGACACAGAAAGCAACAATAAATAAATGAAAATTCCTGAAACTAGGAAGCTTCTGTAAGGCAAAGGGCACAGTAAATGAGAAAAAAAATGACATTTTACAGAACGGGAAAAGATCTTCACCCCCCATATAACAGAGGGCTGATCTTCAAAATATGTAAAGAACTCAAGAAACTAGACACCAAAAATATCAAGTAATCCAATTATAATGGGGGTACAAATATAAACAGAATTCTCAACAGAAGAATCTCAAATGATCAAAAGGTATTTAAGAAATTCCTCAATATCCTTTATCATCAGGCAAATGCAAATCAAAATGACTCTGAGATACCGTCTTATAACTGTCAGAATAGCTAAAATCGCAGTCACTGATGACAGCTTATGTTGGAGAGGATGTGGAGTAAAGGGAACAGTCCTCCACTGCTGGTGGAAGTACAATCTTGTCAAGACACTTTAGAAATCATTTTGGGGGTGTCTCAGAAAATTGGAAATTAATTTCAAGACTTGGGAATTTTATTATTTAGCACATACCCAAAGGATGACCAATTATACCATAAGAACACTTGATCAACTATGTTCATAACAGCCAGAAACAGAAAACAACCTAGATGCCTCTTACTCAAAAATGGATCAAGAAAATGTGGTACATTGCACAATAGAGTAATGCTTAGGCAAAAAAAAAAAATTTGCATCATGATATTCGCAGGTGAATGGAGGGAAGTAGAAAAAAAAATCATCCCGAATGAGGCAATACAGACTCAAATAAACAAACAAGGTACTTATTCACTAATTAGTGCATACTAGATATAAAGCAAATGATAACCAGACTACAATCCACAGCTCCAGAGAAGTTATTTAGCAAGGAGGACCCTAAGAGGGATTCATGGATCACTCTAGGAAGGGAAATAGATGAGATCTCCTGGGGAAGCAGTGGGTGGGGAAGCAGTAGAGGGGATGGAAGGTGATAGTATAAGATCTCAAGATGGATGATTTGGAGAAGGTATGGGGTTCTGAAGCATGATTACTAATAACTCAGAGAGAGAAATTGGGGTTCAACCTGAAGATCTGAAAAGCAAAACAGCTAACCGCTGACTCTTACCTTTCCCTCAGTCTGAAGTCGTGATCTTGCTTCTCAGAAACTCAGAATAAGATTGTGTGTCTGAAAGCTGTCTCTCCCAGACTTATATTTCTTTCTAGAGCTGGGATTAAGGGCATGTACCACCAGGATTAAAGTTTCACGTCATTCTGAATACTGGAATTAAAGGTGTGTGTTATTGTGGCTACTGGGAATAACGGTGTTTGTTACCATAACCTGGTCTAAAAGAGTTACCAATTGCATTATTTTATTCTCAAATCTTCAGACAGTCTTTATTTATTAAAATACAATTGAAATGCCACTATATTTGTACATACATGGGTAGGGCTTTCCAAACATTGTCTACAGGGACTAAAAAAAGTTCTTCAAAAATTAGTATGATAAATATAGAAATGAATTAAGACAGAAAGGAGTATTAAAACTCAGACTAGTACCAAAGTGTAAAAATTATTTGAAAACTTAGTTATGAAAAAGAAAGGGAAGATTTTAGAAAAAGAGGTCAATGTTGTTTCTATTTTCTATGTTTTATGATGTAAGGAAGATCACTTAATGTAAAATATAATTCACTAGGCTTCAATATAGTTTCAATATAAGTTTCATAATAAATGACCACTAATTGAAGCCTTTTAATCTTTATATGTTAAAGTAACTATAAATACTTTCATAATATTTGCATATTGCTATAATTTGTTCTAGAGTCTATGGTTGTCCAGCACAGCATTATGGATTATTAAGAGAAATTCAGTTCTGCTTAAGGTACTGGAAATGTCTTCTTCAAGTATATTCTAAACAGTGACATTAGAAACACTACTACAGTAGATGGGAACAAACACAGAGATCCATATTCACACAATTTACCAATTTATACACACACACAAACATAAAGGGTGTATGGAAACATGTTCTCTAAATAAGATGTCTCCATCAAATCCTGCCCTCCAAAAGCTAAAGGAACCCCATGGAAGAGGAGGTGAAGAGAATGCTTAAGAACTCACAGAGCCTGAAGCAGCATACACAAGGCCTTCACTGGTTTGCACCATGGCCTCTGTATTTATATTACAGCATTTTGTTTAGTTTTTTAATATACTCCTGAGTGTGTGAATGAAGGGATCTTGAATTTTTGTTTGTGCCTATTCTTGGGCTCTTTGTCTTCTGTTGGTATGCCTTCTCCAAAGTCAATGTGGATTTTTAAATTTTATCTTGTTTTTGTTTTATCTTGTTATATTTTTGTTATGTTTTGTTGTTATCTCTTAGAAGCCTGTTCTTTTCTAATGAGAAACAAGTTGAAGTGGCTCTGCATATGATGCGAGGTAGGAGGAGCCTGGAAATAATAGAAGAGGTGAAACTGTAATCAGAATATGTTGTGTGATAAAATAGTGTATTTTCAATGAAGGCAGGTTAAGCAGTAAATGTTTTAAATATTTACCGAAGTGCTCTAGAGAGAAGATTATGGAATGTGAGATGGCACACATTGTTATATGAAATACAGGTGACTATATCTTTTTAATTTTAAAACTATGAATAGAACTATGAATTTATGCTGATATGCAGCAATAAAGCTACTAAAAGTGGAAAATAAAGAAAACACCCATTTATTGTTTAGATATACTTCTTTCAAGCCATGAATCAGAGTATTGAAACATACATTCTTTTCAGTTTTCTCTTTTCTGTGTGTGCTTAAGCTGAAAACATAAATTGTCTCTACAGAAAACATCAAAAGATAAATTCCCTTAGGTGCATTTTACAATTAATTTTAATATCTGTGAACTAAACACATAAATCCTTCCAGTTTTAACATATGCAAATGAAATTTTGAATGTCTTTGAAGTTGCTGTTATTAAATTTAAATGCAGATATGATCTCTGCTTAGAGCTGAGCATTAAAACTTTTATTACAAAATAGCAAAAGATGCTGCATGTTATTTTCTGGATGGTTTGTTTTACTTAATAAACTTCCTTAGATAGGAAATGCAAAACACTACAACAAATTTCATAAATTTTATCTATGAATTGTAAGTCACTGTATGAACAAAGGTAAGTCAATATCTGTAAGCTCAAAAGAAAAATAGGAAATATAATTAATCCTATGAATATTCCATCTTTAATCATAAAAATCTTCTCAAGAAAATTGAATTAGTTATATGATAAAATAAATTACCTCAAATAATGAAGTATGTGCAATTTTTTATTCATCAGTGTCTTATTTTTAGTAATGTCTCTAGTTCATGTAACATGAAAATTATTAATTACATATTATCCAATAAAAAAATTGAAGAGATTTTCATATCAAAATATTCTTTTGGGTAAAATGAAATGATTCAACTTTGACCTGATTCATTCTAATAAATAAGTAATCAATAAGATAGCAGTCTAGCTAATCTTTAATGCAACAATTACTCATTTTAATTTGAATTTTAATGTTAATTTTAAATTAAAAATGTCTTGCCAAGTACACAATGCATAGTTTATAGTATAATGCACAGTTTTAGCTTCGATATTTACAGTGAAATATTCTTTTTCAATACAAAATTAACTGCCAATGAGTACAAATGTTGAGGTAAAGGTCAATCATGATATTGATTTCTGGGGAATTATGTTGAATAGGTTAAACATGTGTGTGCTTTAAATTTATTCTTGACAATGATCTTTAAAAGATAGCATAAATATTTTATAAGGAAAATGCATGCAGAGAAATTGAAGAATAAAGTATGCACAAATTGTGAAACACTATTTGCAAACCGTTAGAGGTACTCACTAAGTAGGACATCCGGAAAGCATTTATCCTTTGGGTTCTTTCTGTTTACCAGGAGTAATTTATTAAAGCATCAAACAAAGGACAATGCTAAATAAATTTTTACAAAAGATATGAAATCAATATTTCTGGCAAAAGAGAATCTAGCAGAACATTCTAATGAATAAATGTAATAGTTTTAGAAAACTTTAGACTTTCTTCATTTCTGTCTTATTTATAAACTTTCTGCTAAACAAAACTGAATTATAGAGGGGATATTTAGCACAGAAGTAGATTAAAAATGAATGGAAAGATTAATTAATGAGTTTCAATAAAAACAATAAACAAGGTTATTAAACTTCAATAATGCATTTCAATTAAATAGCAGCAAGCACACTCTTTTTTTCAAATGTCTAGGCTGTTAATAAGTAAAATTATTGTTGACTTCTGGTTAAGGGATAATAATCTATACATATTTGGAGTACATAGTTTAATACACTTTTGGAAAATATATATGATTAAAATCTCACCACATTCATTAAAGGAATGAATATATTAATCTTGTAAAACCCTTTACTTGGCAAATTCTCCCTTATTTCCTTTCCACACTTTTTTTCTGGAGCCAAGCACAGCTTTATTCTTCCATTACAGTTTGCATTTTTGTAAAGTTTTGTATGTGAAACATGCAGCCTGTATTTTCGTATGCAGTATCTTCAGTAAGTCTGATTACTTTGACATCCAAAATATTAAATTGCATTTCAGTAGCTCACTCTCCTATTACTAAGAAATATTCTTTGATAAGCATGTAATACAATTTATAGTTTATTCATCACTTGAGCAGATAATGGACATTTTGGTTATTGTTTGATTGTGTCAGTTACAAACAAACCTGCAATAAATAATTATAGATGAATTTTTGTTTGGAAACATGCTTTTCTATTACTTAAACGTGGGCTTAGGTACATAATAACTGTATTATGTGCCAGGAGTGTATTCGGACATCATAGAAATGCTGGCTTTTTCCTAGAGTGGTTGTAGGATTTCATAGTCCCAGTGGCATGGAATCAAGCTTAGCTCCTCTACAACCTTGCCAATACTTTTATATCTGTATCTTTTAATTTCAGCCATTTTGATACTTGCATACTGGAATCTCATTTTGGTTTTAATGATCAGTTTTCTAATCACTAATGGTGTTGAGCATCTTTTCATTTGCATATTTGCCATCTGTACATATTTTTTTCATGATGGTTGTGTGCTCTCAGAAAATTGTTGAATCCAACATGAAGGTCATTTTAATCAGTTTATTGGTTTGCTACCTATCCTACACTGACTTTCAGAGTCTTACTACACAAAAACACATGCACACATAAAAATCCATAGAGACACACATAAAGTGTGCCTTTGAATATAACATGCACATATTTAGTATGTATGTATAGTATAATATATATAATATGCATATAATTGTATACACACATATATAGCTTCTTTGCTGGAAAATATGACACATATGAGATGAAAATAATAGATGGGAGATATTGAAATCAACAGTTTTGAACGACTAACTTTTCCTTCTATCTTGTGTTACACTTTCTGGTTTTCATGTAATCTGCAAATTTTGCTTTTAGATAGATATTATGACTTTTAGTTTTAAGACATTGCGAATTTCTAATGACTTTAATAGTATTGAATTAATTCTCAAGATTAAGGCACCTGGAAAATTTTATCTTCTCAAGTGTTGATTGCTTCTCAAATCGAAAGTGGTGTTCAGTCTGAAGACATTTTTTCAATAGCATGGAGTCTGGATTGTTTCTGTACTCTTGTTAGTGTCCTGGATTGGAGTTGTTTACAATCTGACTGTGAAAGAAAAACTATTTTTCTTCTCTGTGCTACACAGACTACAATTTCTTCAGTTTAAAGATCAATTTACAATATATATATATATATATATATATATATATATATATATATATATTATATATAATGTGGTATGTATGAAGCATAAATTGCATTTTCACAAGTAAATAGCAATTATGCAGACTAAAATTTTAATTGTGACATTTCCATACAGTCATATAAAATATTTTAATTATGTGTTTCCATTTACTACTGTCCATTAATGTATAGAAACAAAGCATTATTTTAAGAATTAAAAATGAAGTATTAAAAGTTGTCCTAAAATAAATTTTAAATAAAAATGATTTTACCTAGGAAGCTAAGCAAACCAAGAAAAATATGCATTATTTTCAAGTACTTATGATTTCAATTGAAATTTGAGTGAAAATCAGTTATTAAATACTTCAAAAAAATGAAAAAAATATATTCACAATTCTGAAGACAGAAATACTTTTTTTAATTTATAAAAAACACAACCAGAATGATATATTAAATCACATTTAATAGGAAATTTATTGATCTTAATACATGCTTAGCAAAGCAATCAGAGTGATTCCCAGCATATCAGTAACGATAAAAGTTTTCATCAGATACGTCCTATATCTATTGATGTAAAGGACAAGTACAAAGTTTTGCTAAAAAGTAATATATAAATAATGTTTATCTAGTCTAACAGAAACTAAAAAAATGATGTAAAATATCATTTCGAATAAAATAGAAATCAATTGATACTAAGTATGATTAATGATTTCCCAACATTATGAAATGCATGTTGGAGCTACAGTTAGAGTGCTTTTTATAGCTTAAGAATGTTACAAAGTACAAAACGTTCCTTTAAGTGTTCAGAACAGGAAGAAGTAAAATAGTTTTCATGAAAGTTTAGAAATTGCCACTTGCATGTGATAAGACAACTGGGAAGAAGAAAATAGTAAATAGCGATCCACTTACCGTGGCAGGAAATAGTGATATCTTCACTTTAAATGACCAGATAGTAAGACCAAGGATATATTTAAAACTTTAATTTCTCATCCATTTCTATACTCATTTCTTCAAACTTTTTGTTATACTTCTCGACCAGTTCCTTAAGGGAGTTATTCATATCCTGTTTAAGGGACTCTATTGCTTTCATAATGGCACTTTTTTCCACTTCATCTGGGTTAGAGTGCTCAAATCCTTCTGTTGTAGGGTCGTTGGGATCTGATATTTTCATGTTGTTTTTCAGATTGTTGGAGGAGGTCTTGCCTTGGCGTCTGCCCATCTCTTCGATCCAATGCTCTCTATTGGAACTTCTGGTATCGGGTCAGGTTCCCTTGTTGAGCAGGGAGTTCACTGACAGAATGCCTACCTTTCCCCAGGCAGGGTATTGAAGCACAGGCACTCCCTCTTTCCGGGATGCCCCTACAGAGCAGGCCCAGTGTGCAAGGCAGCTGAACTGGGGAAATTTTATGGCCTCAGTGGGAGGGGAGAAATATAGAAATTTGTACCTGGATGGAAGCTGGGATGGCAGGCGGGAGAGCCTAGCAGTGTGGACACAGCACTGCAGGCTGACCTGGGAGTCTATGGGGTCGGGGAAAGTCCTAGCTCCTCCTCGCTGGGGCCCTGCCGCGGGCCCGAATCAACTCACCACTCGGAAGGCCCTCTGGATGGAAGCTGGGATGGCTGGCGGGAAGCTAGCAGGGTGGAGCCAGCAGGGCAGGCTGACCTGGGAGTCTATGGGGTCGGGGAAAGTCCTAGCTCCCCCTCGCTGGGGCCCCTGCCGTGGCCCGAATCAACTCACCACTCGGAAGGCCCTCTGGATGGAAGCTGGGATGGCTGGCGGGAAGTTAGCAGGGTGGAGCCAGCAGGGCAGGCTGACCTGGGAGTCTATGGGGTCGGGGAAAGTCCTAGCTTCCCCTCGCCGGGGAACCTTCTCGAAAACTGACCACATACTCGGTAACAAAGTAAACTTCCACAGATACAAAAAAATATTAGTAACTACCTGTGTCTTGTCAGATCACCATGGACTAAAATTAGAATTCAACAACAATGCTCCCCCCAGGAAGCCAACAAACTCATGGAAACTGAACAGTCAACTACTAAATCACCCCTGGGTCAAGGAAGAAATAAAGAAAGAAATTAAACTCTTCCTTGAATTTAATGAAAACAAAGACACAACATACTCAAACCTATGGGACACTATGAAAGCAGTGCTAAGAGGAAAGTTCATAGCACTAAGTGCCCAATTAAAGAAAGCGGAGAAAGCACACATTGGAGAATTAACAGCACAATTGAAAGATCTAGAAAAAAAAGAAGCTGATTCACCCAGGAGGTCTAGAAGACTGGAAATAATCAAACTGAGGGCTGAAATCAACAAAATAGAAACAGAGAAAACAATCCAAAGAATCAATGAATCAAAAAGCTGGTTCTTGGAGAAAATCAACAAGATTGACAAACCCCTAGCCAAGTTAATCAAACGGCAGAGAGAGAACATGCAAATTAATAAGATCAGAAATGAAAAGGGGGACATAACCACAGACACAGAGGAAATTCAGAGAATCATTAGATCTTACTATGAAAGTTTATATGCCACAAAGTTGGAAAATGTAAAAGAAATGGACATTTTTTTAGATAAGTACCATATACCAAAGTTGAACCAAGAACAGGTGAACAATCTAAATAGACCTGTTAGTCGCGAAGAATTAGAAGCTGTTATCAAAAATCTCCCTACCAAAAAAAGCCCAGGACCAGATGGTTTCAATGCAGAATTCTACCAGAACTTCCAGGAAGAGCTAATACCTATACTCCTTAACGTATTCCACAATATAGAAACAGAAGAGTCATTGCCTAACTCCTTTTATGAAGCTACAGTTACCCTAATACCAAAACCACACAAAGACACAACCAAGAAAGAGAATTACAGGCCAATCTCACTCATGAACATCGACGCGAAAATTCTCAATAAAATACTGGCAAACCGAATCCAAGAGCACATTAGAAAAATTATCCATTATGATCAAGTCGGCTTCATTCCAGAGATGCAGGGCTGGTTCAACATACGCAAATCTATCAATGTAATCCATCATATAAATAAACTGAAAGAAAAAAACCATATGATCATCTCACTAGATGCTGAAAAAGCATTTGACAAAATTCAACACCCATTTATGATAAAGGTGTTGGAGAGACTGGGGATACAAGGATCATACCTAAATATAATAAAAGCAATATACAGCAAGCCGACAGCTAACATCAAACTGAATGGAGAGAAACTCAAAGCCTTTCCACTAAAATCAGGAACGCGACAAGGCTGTCCACTCTCTCCATACCTCTTCAATATAGTGCTTGAAGTTCTAGCAATAGCAATAAGACAACATAAGGAGATCAAGGGGATTCGAATTGGAAAGGATGAAGTTAAACTTTCGTTATTTGCTGACGATATGATAGTTTACATAAGTGACCCCAAAAACTCTACCAAAGAACTCCTACAGCTGATAAACACCTTTAGTAACGTGGCAGGATACAAGATCAACTCCAAAAAATCAGTGGCCCTCCTATACACAAAGGATAAAGAAGCAGAGAGGGAAATCAGAGAAACATCACCTTTCATGATAGCCACAAATAGCATAAAATATCTTGGGGTTACTCTAACCAAGGAAGTGAAAGACCTATTTGACAAAAACTTTAAGCCTTTGAAGAAAGAAATTGAGGAGGATACCAGAAAATGGAAAGACCTCCCCTGCTCTTGGATTGGGAGAATCAACATAGTAAAAATGGCAATTCTACCAAAAGCAATCTATAGATTCAATGCAATCCCCATCAAAATCCCATCAAACTTCTTCACAGACCTTGAGAGAACAATAATCAAGTTTATATGGCAAAACAAAAAACCCAGGATAGCCAAAACAATCTTATATAATAAAAGAACTTCTGGAGGCATTACCATCCCTGACTTCAAACTCTATTATAGAGCTACAGTATTGAAAACAACTTGGTATTGGCATAAGAACAGAGAAGTCGACCTATGGAATCGAATAGAAGACCCAGATATTAACCCACAAACTTATGAACACCTAATTTTCGACAAGGGAGCTAAAGGTATACAATGGAAGAAGGAAAGCATCTTTAACAAATGGTGCTGGCATAACTGGATGTTAACCTGTAAAAAAAATGAAAGTAGATCCATATCTATCACCATGCACAAAAATCAAGTCCAAATGGATTAAAGACATCAACATTAATCCGTCCACTTTGAACCTGATAGAAGAGAAAGTGGGAAGTAGTCTACAAGATTTAGGCACAGGAGGCCTCTTCCTAAGTAGGACCCCAGCAGCACAGACAATAAGAGAAACAATGAATAAATGGGATCTACTGAAACTGGGAAGCTTCTGTAAAGCAAAGGACACTGTCAGTAGGACAAAAAGGCTGCCTTCTGACTGGGAGAAGATCTTCACCAACCCCTCATCAGACAAAGGTCTGATCTCCAAAATATACAAAGAACTCAAGAAACTAGGCACTAAAACTCTAATTAACCCAATTAAAAAATGGGGGGTACTGAACTTAACAGAGAATTTACAACAATTGAACTTCGAATGGCCAGAAGACACTTAAGGTCATGCTCAACCTCCTTAGCGATCAGGGAAATGCAAATCAAAACCACTTTGAGATACCATCTTACACCTGTCAGAATAGCTAAAGTCAAAAACACCAATGATATCCTATGCTGGAGAGGATGTGGGGTGAGGGGAACACTCATCCATTGTTGGTGGGAATGCAAACTCGTGCAGCCACTGTGGAAATCAGTGTGGCGGTTTCTCAGGAAACTGGGAGTCAACCTCCCTCAGGACCCAGCAATTCCACTCTTGGGAATATACCCTAAAGATTCCCGATCATACTACAAAAGCATTTGTTCTACTATGTTCATAGCAGCACTATTTGTAATAGCCAGAACCTGGAAACAGCCTAGGTGCCCCTCAATAGAAGAATGGTTAAAAAAGGTGTGGAACATATACACATTAGAGTTTTACTCAGCGGTAAAAAACAATGACATCTTGAATTTTGCATGCAAATGGATGGAAATAGAAAACGCTTTACTGAGTGAGGTAAGCCAGACCCAAAAAGAGGAACACGGTATGTATTCACTCATAAGTGGATTCTAACCATAATTAAAGGTCTTTGAGCCTATTATTCGTGATCCTAGAGAAGCTAAATAAGAAGATGAACCTGATGAAGATTATTTAGCTATCCACCAGGAGGTAGGAAATAGACAAGAGTCCCAGGTAACCTCGGGTGCATGGGGGGGAGGGAGGGTCGATGGAAGGGGAGAAGGTTAGAGAGAAGGGAGTAGGGGAAGAAAGGGGAAAGCTTGGTGGCCTGGGATTGGGGGGGAGGGAGGAAGGATGAATATGGGATCAGGGAAGATTATATTTCAACTAAGGGACCCATTTTAGGGTTTACAGGAGACTTGATTATATATGGGATCCCAGGTCCAAGGAGAGATCCCCCAGATTGCTCTCTGGACAGAGGAGTGGGTGCCTGAATCGGCCGTGGCCCATGTCCATACTGATGTATATTTTGCTTATCACCATAGATCCTGCATCTGACGAAGGACGGCGATACAGTCGGTGACCCATATTGCAGCACCGGACTGAGCCCCCCGAGGTCCAAATGAGGAGCAGAAGGAGGAAGAACATGAAAAACGAAATCAGTACTGCGAGGGATGCTATCACCCACTGATACAAGGGAACGGATCTGATGAGAGTTTACCAAGGCCAGTTGGACTGGGACTGAAAGAGGACGTGATCTAACCAGACTCTCCGAATTTGGCCGGATTCTCTGACTGTGGCTGACCCGAAGTCTTTCTGAAAAGCCATTGACTATGACACTGGGACCTGTTTCCTCTACATATAATGGAGTTTGGGGATCCAGTCTGTTTGGACACTCACCTTCCTGGACCTGGAGGGAGGGGGAAGGAACTGGAACTTCCCACAGGGCAGGAAACCCTGACTGCCCTGGGGGACGAAGAGGGAGGAGGAGGGGGAGTAGGGGGAGTGGGAGGGTGTTGGGAGGGGGGGTGGAAATGGAAACTTTTATAATTTAATAAAATTTACTAAAAAAAAAAAGAATAAAGTGAATCTTAAAAAGCAGATTATAATACGATATATACCTATCAAAAAAAAAACTTTAAACATTTTACGAATTAAAAAGATTACCTGTGGAAGAATTTTTTTTTTACTTTGTATTTACATATTAAACAAATTTACAGAGAGAGATGAAAATTTTGCCTAATGAGGGCTAATAGTTTTAAAAAGACATGAAGTGTTGTCTTCAGATGTGAGATATATAGTATCTCCAAGATCATTCTGACCACAAAACCATTAAATATGTATTTATAATCATGTATATGTGCATATTTGAAGACAGATTTGGCACAATAATTGGAACAAAACTCATATGGTGCTCCTGCTTAGAGTATACATAGGAGATTCTCACCTGATACAGTTTCTCTGTAAATAGAGATTTATATCACATTATCCCAATGCTCTTTTGGTATTGATATATACTGTTTGAGTATTTAAACAGAAATAAACCATCCTTAGGTAATACTGACTTTTACAAAATAATTTACTGTTACTCAAAATCATATCTATGAAGACAACCTCACTTGCCCTGTCCTTCATCATTTCTGTGGTACCTTATTGTCCTTCAGGGGGCCTGAGTTCATGGTTGACCATGAACAACTGATTTAGAGTAATAATTTTCATAGAGAAGCAGGCATGTAGAAGATACTTGTGTCACTTAGACTTTTATTAGTTTTGTGAATTTGTCTAACTCTCCCTTCTATATCTACAATATAGAATTTTGCTCCCAATGATGTGAGGGTAAAGTGACAGAAATCTTGGCATCTTAGATAGAAATTATCACAGAGTGAGACTTTTTAGTTCAAGAAACTAATCTCCTTCCTCCTTCCTTCTCTTTCTCTGTGTCTCTATCTCTCTTCCTCTCTCTCTCCCTCTCTCTCTCTCTCTCTCTCTGAGTGTATATGCACATGTGTAATAGACAGACAGCTATGACAGTACATAAATTCTTAAAACCTGGCATGTTCACAATCATTCAGATTCTTTTCATTGCCAAAACCTGTGACCATGATGGGCATACACTTCCATGCTATGGTTCCTATTGGATACTTTTCAGCCAATAAAATGGTTCATGATTTGGTGCAATCCTAAACTTATCAGGTTATTTCTCCTTTCATTCCTTATATTTAATATTTCCATGCAACAAGGTTTTTGAAAAGGTATTTTATACACCAGAAAATCATACATATTATATATGTATGATATGTATGTACATATCAGAATGTATTTTTATACACCAGAAGACCATATACATATTATATAAAATACAAACATATAACATATGCATACTATATATAGTCCCAGGTATATATATATATATATATATATATATATATATATAACACATATATATCCGTATATTGGAATAATATATATTTCAGTGTAATATATTTTTTCACAAACACCACACACTAGGGAAATATTTTGGGAATTACAAGTCTAAAATCAACCCACAGATAAATGCCAGGCAATTACAGCAGCATCTGTTTATTCTATGGCTACAATAAATTAATTATGCCAACAACCACATGTGGTTCAAAGATAATCCATGTTTCAGAAAAGAATTGGGCACATTAACTTCTGACTTTTGAAACCCCTCCTGACAAGAAGCATATGCCCAGATTTGAGACCAATGGAGAACGGGAGATAATAAATTTATGTTTTAAGCCATGAGATTTAAAATGATTTGTTAAGAAGAAAGATATTAGTTGTAAATTGGAAAGTCAAGGTACTTTACATATTCATATAGGTAGGGAGTCCCCGTTTACAATGTCTACTGATACCTTGTAGCTTCTCCTCTTTTGAGTAGAGATAAACTGACACAATTTCATGAAATGTTTCAGAGATTTCTTTCTGTATTATCCTTTTCATCTCTAAAAGTATTTATTATTTGAGCATTAATGCCTTTCAGTTTTAATATGTATCCTTACATATTATACAGCAATTATGTAACATATTTATATTTAGAAGTTTACTGAAATTTTCAAGCCTTTTATAGATTCTTATTTTCACTACTAAACATAAAAATAATGCAGGAAACACATAAATATTTTTGTGCAGAATACAGTATTTCATTTGCTGAAGATGAGCTTCTAGATACCTCCAGTCAACGGTGAGATATAGGAGCATAGTTGATGCTGTTTTTTAAACACTAATTATAACCTTTACTTTTTGTTTTCCCTTAAGATATTATATTAATATTAATGGCTCAATATAATTCACTCCCTGTAAAGCACTCAAAGTCTCCTTCAAAGCTTTAGGCTCTATAGTAACAAAACAAAACAAAAAAATTAAGTCATTTCTAATTTTGAAAGCAAAGAACAAGACAGAATTACATCAAATCAAAGCAAAGGCAAAGTTCAGCAATGTAAACATCAGTGACAGTCTCCTGAGACTCACAACCTTCTGGGGGGTCAACAGTCTTGAATAGGTTCACCACTCTTGCTCCTACATGTACAGAACCAATATTTCATCTCGTTGGTGCATATAAGCCTCACTCCAAAGCTGCTGCTGTCCTTGGCAGTCATCTCATGGTTCTAAGATCTTCAAAATGTTGATGTCTCCACAGAAGCTGGACTGAAACATCAACAATAGCCTTTTCTGGGCTCTCTTCAGGTGGAAGCTTCAACTTTACTCAGTCCTCTTCAGTCCCGGATCTTCTGAAGTTGCATTTTCACTAAAAGCCTCTTTCTGTGTTCTAAAGCACAAAAGCTGGACGATTTCCATAACCGTGCCATAGTTTTAAAATCAGAGGATCCTAGGAAATTATGTCATATAATAAGTTTCGTTGCCAGTATGAGCCACATCATTGGCCTCTTCTGGACTAGAACTTCCACATGCTGACCTTGAAGAAAACTTTCCAGAATATTTTGCTTCAATGCCTTTTTTATCTTAATCATAGCTGTTTCTTCATCCCCAACTAACGAGTACCAATCATGATAGCAAAGCAATTGTTTTATTTTAGTGGCTTTTAATTCAAATTAAAAATTGTCTTGGTGGAATGTGCTTCTGAAATTTCAAAAAACAGGCCTGTTGTAGAGAGGCTGCTTGTTCTTTTCCTGGCCACCCAGACTCCTGAAATAATTACTCAGAAATTTCATTATTTGCAATATTGTTTGGCCAATAGATTAAGTGTATTGCTCACTAACTCTTACATCTAGAATTTACACATTCACATTATTTTATATTTTACCATGAAGCTAATGAACTACTGGCCAATCCATGGCATCTCACATCTTTCCCCTCTGGTGAATCCATGGCATCTTGCTTACTCAATCTTTTTTCTCCCAGCATTCAGATCAGTTTTCCCTGCCTAGCTCTATTCTACACTATCACAGGCTAAAACTTTCTTTATTCATTAACCAATAAAAGCAACACATATACATGACTTCCCACACCACAACTCTCTATAATCTGTACCATGATTTTCATATTATCTCTTTGAACATCCCTCAGAAGAGGCCTCTGAGTTCTTTTTTTTAAAATTTTCTCATATATGATATTCCAACCTTAGTTTGTCCTCCTTCTTCCCCTCCCAGTACATATCTCCCATCCTTTCCTCCTCTTTTTCATTCAGAAAAATGAGGCTTTCCAGGATAATCAACCGAATATGGCATATCAAGTTGCAATAAGATTAGGTACTTCACCTAATTTTAAGATTAGACAAGGCAACTCCATAAGAAAAACAGAATTTTAAAAGTTAGTGAAGAGTTAGAGATAGCCCTCACTTTCACTGCTACAAGTTCCACAAGAATACCAAGATATACAACTGTGACATATATGCATAGGAAATAGATCAAACCCATAAAGGCTCCCTGAATAGTCATTCAGTCTCTGTGAGTCCCCATGAGTAACTTGACTCTGTGAGTTTTCTTGAATCTTTTGGCTTCTTTTTCTCACCCTTTCACAGGATTTCCCAGGTCCTCCTCATCTTTGACAGTGGGAGTTAACTTCTGTTTTATCTGTTTCTACATGAAGCCTTTCTGATGATAATGATCCCAGGCTCCTGTGTACAAACATAACAGAATATCACTAGAAATATTTCACTGACATTTTTGTTGGGTTGCTTTTATTTTCCAGTTGTGTTTGTTTCTATCCTAGGTATCTGAACTATCCTGCCTCTGGTTTCTGACACTATAGGCAGTGTCAGGACTGGCCCAGTCATTGGTGGTCACTCCGACAATTTCTGTACCACCTTTATCTCATTACACTTTTCAATAAGGACAAATTGTAGGTTTTCTGTCTGGGTTGATATCTCAGTCTCTACACTGAAAATCTTACCTGGTTACAAGAGGTAGCCCGTTCAGGCTTCTTATCTCCCACTGCTAGGAGAATTTGCTTGGCACTCACTTGTAGATTTCTGAAAGTTTCCATTGCATTAGATTTCTAGCTTGTTCCTGAGATGTCCCCCAACTCCTGTTGTTTCTTTTGGTACTCCTTCTCTCTGTCCTTCCCCTACTTCATCCCTTTTATTCTCATCCCAAATCCCACCACACCGGTCTATCTAAAATATCTATTTTAGATATTTTAGATATCTAAAATATCTATTTCCACTTCTCAGGAAAATTCATGCATCCTCCTTTCAGTCCTCCTTGTTACTTAACATTTCCATGTCTGTGCATAGTTAGTTTAATTATCCTCTAGAGTTAATATCCACTTATGAATTAGTACAAGCCATGTTTCTTTGTCTGAGTTTGGACTATATTGTTAAAGAAAGTTTTTTTACAGTCCCTGAAATTTGCCCACAAATGTTATGAGGGTATTTCTTTTTAACTGCTGAGTAATATTCTGTTGTATAAATGTAACCCTTTTTTTTATACATTCATTGGTTGAGGGAGGTATATATTGTTTTCTGTTTATGGCTATTATCAATAAAATTACTATAATTTTATTGAGAATTGTCCATGAGGTAATGTTCTTCAGGTATACACCAAGAGATGGTATACATGAATCTTGGGATGGATAAATTTCCAATTTTCTGAGAAACCACCCTATTGATTTCCAAAGCATCTCTTTAAGTTTGCACTCCTATACACAATGGAGCAGTGTTTTACTTGTCCCAACATACTCTCTATCATGACCAGTCACTCTTTTTTTTATTTTTTTCATTTTAGCCACTCTGTCAAGTGTAGAAGGAGCAGTGGACTGCTTTTTGTCCTGCCCGACTCAGGCACGGCTAGCTTTATACCCAAAATAACAACACACAAATTGTATTCATTTAAACACTGCCTAGCCCATTATCTCTATCCTCTTATGGGCTAATTCTCACATCTTGTTTAACCCATTTCTAATAATCTGTATAGCGCCATGAGGTGGTGGCTTACTGGGAAAGATTCAGCATGTCTGACCTGGTGGCTGGTTCCATGGCGTCTGCCTGCCTCTGCTTTCTTTCTCCTACAATTCTGTTCTGTCTTCCTTGCCTACCTATGTTCTGACCTATCAGGCCAGGCAGTTTTCTTTATTAATTAACCAATAAAAGCAACAGATAGATAGAAGACTCTCCTGCATCATTTCCCCTTCTTCTGTTGAAATAACAAAGATGGCTTTAACATAGCAAAATTACATATAACAAAAACAGTTATCAAGCAAGAATTACAGTAACAATATTTATATCTATTTTATCTTTTATCATAACTAAAGAAAACTATAACTATAACTAACCATTCTTCAACTCTATCAAAGACTCCAGAAGGATATCATATTACCTAAGTAAACAAGAAGTAAGCAACTTTCAAAACTAGAAATGACAGAGACATCTCGCTGCCTAGACAGTCACCCAAAGTTCCTCTGTACCATTGGGGCGTCTATCTTCAGCCTTCAGGCCCATATTATCCAGAAGACATTTCCATGAAGCAGGAAATTGCAAAGGCAGTTTAGTCACTGTCTGCTGTGTCCTGCAGAATGTCTCATAGACTCTTTTATGAATCAGGAACCCCAAAAGACCAGCCCACCTTTAGGCAAATTCAGCAGTCCTCTCTCTGCAGGTTCTCCAGTTTATGCAACAGTACAAGCAAGAGCTGTTTCTTGCCTAAATGTCTATCAAACTCCATAGGGAACCTCTCTGATGCCCATCTTTCTCTTGAAGTAGATTGGTCCTGCCAGGAGCAGATGTGTCTCATTGTCATGAAAAGCCCTAAGTTATTAAAATATTAAATGCCATATTCTGTAGTCTTTGAAAGATATGAAGAATGCCTATCTAACTGAATATATCTCTATATATCCAGAAAATCCAACTAACATGACTATAAGCTTGACTATTGATGATTATCCATTAACAACCTATATTTCCTAATTATACATTACATTTTTAAATAAACTACACAATCACAATACCTTAATCAAGATCAGAAATACATATACATATAACAAGATTGACCTTAAAATTTATACCAATGTAAATTATTCATATCTATATCATATCCCCCTTTAAATGTAAAAGAACATTTATAAACAATATCTGGGAATATGGACGCAGGTATTTCTCTCCAAAATGCTTCATGCTGAATGAGGACGCTGTTATTCAGGTCTTTCATGGTATAGCCTGTGTGCCAGATTCATCTCAGTCAGCAGTTGAGCAAAGTAATTTCTTGAGGGTATTCATAGCAACCTCTCAGGAGGATTGGTCTATCACACCATATTGGGATAGAAGGAATGCACAGGGTCTCATCCTCTGTTGAAACAAAAGAAGAACTTTTCCAAAGCATCATAACCTTAGATCCAAATTTTGAAGTCAAGGTATTTTCAAAATATCTATCTTAGATTAGTTCATCAGCATTTATAAACAAATTATTTTAGCAGCTGTTATTCCTTCTTCAGCATTCAAACAATTCAAAGAGAGTATAATAGCATACAGTATCAAGATTCTCTGTGTATTTTCCATCTTTGTGTGGCTTTATTTTAACTTCTATTTTGTTTAATTTTACTTTTTGAGACAGGTTCTTTATATATCTTTGTCCTGAAATAACTCTGTAGACCAGGCTGTCCTTGAACTCACAGAGATCTACTTGTCTTCGCCTCCCAAGTGCTGACATTAAAGGTGTGTGGAACTACACCTTGAACTCACAGAAATCTGTTTGTCCCTGCCTCCCAGGCATTGGGATTAAAGGCGTGTGCTACAACACCTTGAAGTCACAGAGGTCAATCTACCTCTGCCTCCCAAGTGTTGGGATTAAGGTGTGTACCACCACACCCAATGACTTCCTTTTTATCTTTTTTACTTTTAAGAACTTTAACCTTTAGCCTGCACATATTTTTAACACACTGTAAAACATTTAGAGTTTTTTTTTTCCCTTTGAGTCTCTCTTTACTGTTTATCTCTCTTTTTTCTGAATAATGAGTCATTAAGGGGAGAATTAAAGCCGTGGCTTTGATAGCTAAATCCAGCACACTCCTTAGCTTTCCAGCCTCATGATGGAGGTACCGGCTGTAGCCATTTTTATTACCACAACTCTATGGTGTTTCAAGGTCCTTGCCAGCAAGCAATCTGCAGCATTCTGCTTACAGACCACACTCAGTCAGACCACCTGCCTGAAAGAGTCAGAGTTTTCCCTGGCAGGATCACCCATAAAGCCAGCATTTTAAACAGTGCAGCTTTTTCCTGCTACAGCTGAAAACTGAGAAGCATGCAGTCAGCTTTTCATCAACACCATTTAAGTGTTTCATGGAAGGACCTCTTAAAAAGAGCTGCAGGGTTTTGCAGCTAAAGCTGAGTCAGGAAGCCTCTCTTAGATGAAAGTGCTTGCTTGCCTCTAGGAAGCAGAGCAGACCCAAGAAATTGCTGCTACCAAGAAAACATGCTTTACTCTATTCTTTCCCAAGCTTTCTCAGGCTTTCTGTGGATTCAGTTATCCACGTGGGTGCCAATGGGTATGATACTTTGGAGAAGAGATTTTGCTTTTGTTTCCACAGAAAATGAGAAGCTGTGGATTCATTCTGAGATAAGAAAAGTCCAGTTTGATCAAGGAAGACCACCTGAGAAATCTCCAGTAGGAACAGATGGCCCAGATGTCAGAGTTCTACATCCAGAACAGATTCAAGACTGCTGCCTGAGATGATCAAGACTCACAGAATACTCCAGTCAGGACTTGATTATAACTCTAAATTTTCTTTCGGTCCTCATAAGATTGTCAACACCGCAAACCAGCTGGAAGTAGCCTGGAATACTATGCCCACGTTCCCAAAAAAATGGACTGTGGATATTTTCTTTTTTTGTTGTTTGTTTAAAGAGGGGGAAGTGGTTTGGGAGAATTGTCTGTAATCTGTCAATCATGTAAATAAACCCTGATTGGCCAGGCAGGAAGTATAGGTGGGAAAACCAGACAGGAAGTAGTGGTGATGCAATGAGAACAGGAAAATTCTGGGAAGGAAAAAGTTGATTTCTCCCTGTCCTGCTCAGATGAACGAAGAAGAAACATGTGAGCTGCCATGCTGAGAGTGTTGGACTAATAGTCCAAATATCAGGAAGAAGTTCCTCCAGATTTTCATAACCACAATTGGTGCAAAAGCAAGAGGATTTTTATTCTGTCATGAGAGAGCCCTTCAGGTTCGGGATATAAAGAACATTCGAGAATTGTTACAGTCCATCTTTTAAAGCAAAAAGCCACAGACACAAGGGGGGAACCTGTAAGTTGTTTTCCAACTTATTGGATTGACTTATTCAAGGGGTTACTAGCAGTGATTGGTCTATTCAAGGGAAGGAGAATAGCCGTGTGGTCAGGTGAGACAAATGGAGAGCATCTTTAGCCTTCCTGACCTTGTTCTAGTGACTAAATCAAACTTCAGGAACTGAGTCATTGTATTGGGTTGTCTTTGTCTTAATTCCCAGAATGGAGTTATGTTTAAAGATTATTCATAAGGATACAGGATGATGAGCAGTCCAGTATGTGGTTATTCACAAGGACACAGGAGGACAAGCAATCCAGCATGTGTGTGTGTGGTGGTGGTGGTGGGGTGACTGTCCTGTTTCCAAGAGAGAGTGAGTATAAGATTTTAGAAAAATGTCTTAGGGTTGAGGGGGCTTACAAATGCATTTGGAGTCTCTCAAAAGTACTGAGCCATGTGGCTAACATAGATAAAAGCAATGGGCTAACATAAGTTATAAGAGCTAATAAGTAGCCTGAGCTAATGGGACAATTAGTTTATAATCTTATAGAGTCCTCTGTGTGATTTTCTTTGGAGCTTGCTGGCTGTGGGGAACTGAGCAGGACATAAACCCCAACAAGCAGGCCCCCTCATGTTACAGACAGGTATAATATAGAATATTAGAGTCATTTTGATTTTCATTTCCTTGATGGTTATGGATATTGAATGTTTCTTAAAGGGCTTTTTAGCCATTTGAGATTCCTCTGTTGACAATTCTCTGTTTAGATCCGTTCCTTATTTTTCATTGAGTTCTTTGGTTAGATGATGTATAGTTTATTTTATTCCTTTTTATATTTTCCATATTAGCCCTCTGTAAGATGTGGAGTTGTTTACAATTTCTCCAATTCTATAGGCTGCTGTTTCCTCATATTCACATTGTCTTTTTCCTTAAAGAAGCTTTTCACTTTCATAAAGTCCAATTTCTTACTTGTCAATCTTGATGCCTGCACTATTGGTGTTCTATTCAGAGAGTTGTCTCCTATGCCAATGCAATCAAAGATATTCCACACTTTCTCTTAAATCATGTTCAGCGTATCTAGTTTTATTTTGGGTCTTTGATCTACTTAGACTTGAATTTTGTGCAGGGTGATTTGTTTTGTGCAAAATTGGATCTATTTGCATTCCTCTACATGCAGACATCCAGTTAGAAAAAAACTTCATTTGTTAAATATGTTCTCTTTTCCTCTATTGTTTAATTATGTTTCATTGTCAAAATCAGGTGTCCATAACTGTGTGGATTTATGTTTGAGTTTTCATACTCAAACATAAAAATCAGACATACTGATTCCATTGATCAGTATGTCTGTTATCATATCAATACCATAAGGATTTTGTTGCTGTAATTCTGCAATAGAGCATAAAATTAGGGATTGTAATATCTCTGGAAGGTTTTTTTTAATTGTATAGAATTGTTTTATCTCTCCTAAGTTATATATTTTTTAAAAATTTTTCCATATGAAGATCAGTTCTGTTATTTCAAGGTCTGTGAAAGCTTTGTTGGAACGTTGATGGGGATTGCATTGACTGTAGATTGGTTGTGGTAAGATGACCATTTTTACTATGCTAATACTATCAACTCATGAGCATGGGAGATTTTCCATCTTTTTATATTTTCTTCATTTTTTTTACAAAGATGTAAAATTTTTGTCAAACAGATCTTTCATTTGCTTGGTTTGAGTTAACTCAAGATGTTTTATATTATTTATAGCTACTGTGTAGGGTGTGGTTACCCAATTTCATTTTTAGAACATTCATCTTTTGTACATAGGAGGGCAACTAATTTTTATAGCTAATTTTATATCCAGTAATCTCACTAAAGTTGTTTATCAGCTGTAGGAATTCTCTGGTTAATATTTTGGAGTCGCTTATGTATACTGTCTTATGACCAGCAAATAGCTATATACTTTGAATATTTCCTTTCCAGTTTGAATCCCTGTGGTTTTCTCCAGTTGTCTAATGTCAAGCACTGAATCGAATAGATATGGTGAGATTGGACAGCCTTGTGTGATTCCTGATTTAGTGGAATTGCTTTTATTTTATTAATATTTGATTTGATGCTGATTATTATATTGCTGTGGATTACTTTTATTATGATTAATTTTCTTCCTTGTATCTTTTATCTCTCCAAGACTTTTTTTAATGAAAGGGTGTTGAATTTTATAAAGGAATTTCTCAATATCTAATGAGTTGATCATATGTTTTGATTTGTTCTGTTTTCAGTTTGTTTATAGTGTGGATTACATTGACAATTTTTTTTGTTATGTTGAACCACCCCAAAATATCTGAGATAAAGCCTCCTTGATCATTTAGATGTTATTTTAGATGGGTTCTTGAATTTGCTTGTGAGTATTGTATTGAGTATTTTTTAGCAATGCTCATGAGACAAATTTGTCTGGAATTCTCTTTTTTTGTGGAGTCTTAGTGTAGTTTTGGTATCAGGGTCATTATGGCCTCATGAAATGAAATGGGGAATCTTCCTTCTCTTGCTGTTTTCTGTAATCTTGTGAGGAGTATTGGTCTAGTCTCTTCTCTGTAAATTCGTAAAATTCTGCACTAAAACCATCTGGCTCTGGGGGTGTTGTTGTTGTTGGGAAGCTTTTAATGATTGCTTCTATTTTCTTATAAGTCTATTTAAACTGTTTATCTGATCTTGATTTAACTTTGGTAAGTGGTAGTTATTTAAAAAAAATGCCATTTAAAAAAATTGCCATTTTTTTTTTTAGATTTTCTTCTTTTGTGGAGGACAGGCTCTTAAAGCATGACCTAATATAATTTATGAATTTTTTTCCATTTCTGTTGGTATATCTCCTCTTTTCTTTCTGATTTACTACATTTAGATACTGTATTTCTGTCTTTTAGTTAGAGTTAGTTTTAGATAATGGTTTGTCTGCATTGTTGATTTTTCTCAAGGCACCACTCTTTGTTTCTTTGATTATTTTCTATTTTTCCTTGATTTTATTCTATTGATTTCAGCTTTCAGTTTTATTACTTGTTGCCATTTACTACTCCTGGGTATACTTACTTTTCTTTATTCTACAGATTTCAGGTGCATTGTTGAGTTGTTAGTATAAGATCTCTCCAGTTATTTTCTTGCTATTGCTACTCTTTTTATGTGCTTTACAGTTGGCATGTCATGCTATGAACTTGCCTCTTATCATAATTTTTATTGTATTACATTAATTTAGTTATGCTCTATATTAATTTTCATTTGAAATCTAGAAAGTTTTTTTATTACTTCTTTATTTTTTTGAACCATTTTTCTTCCAGCAGAGAGTTGTTTAGTTTCCAGGAGTTTGTGATCTTTCTGTTTTGTCTGCTGTGTTGATATTTAGCTTTAGACAATGGTGATATTAAAAATGCAGGAGGATAGTTAAAGTTTTTTTTTTTTTTTTGTAGAGACTTGCTTTGTGTCTAAGCATGCTTTCAATTTTGAAGAAAGTTCCATGATGTGCAGAGAAGAAGAAATGTTCTTTTGTGTTTAGGTGAAATGATCTATCAGTGTTTTAAGATCAATATGTGGTTAAAGCTGTAGTATTGTTTTTTTTTTTTCTACTTTCTACTTTCCATGTAGATTAGATCTATGTAAGTATCTCTTAGTGTCCTCATTGTTGTTTAAATTCTCTGGGATTATGGTTTGTAGGCTTGTTTTCTTTGATTTTTGTTTAAAAACCACTTATGAGTGAGTACATGTGAAAATTGTCTTTCTGTGTCTGGGTTACTTCACTCAAAATAATATTTTCTAGCTCCATCCATTTTCCTGCAGAATTCAAGATGTCGTTAATTTTTTCTGCTTTGTAGTACTCCATTGTATAAATGTATCACGTTTTCTTTATTTATTGTTCAGTCGAGGGACATTTCGGTTGTTTCCAGGTTCTGGCTATGACAAACAAAGCTAATATGAACATAGTTGAGCAGATGTTTTTGTGGCATGATTGAACATTCTTTGGATATATACCCAAAAGTGGTATTACTGGGTCTTAAGGAAGATTGTTTCCTATTTTCTGAGAAATAGGCACACTGACATCCAAAGGGGTTGTACCATCTTGCGTTCCTATCAGCAATGCAGAAATGTTCCCTTTTCCCCACAACCTCCCCAGCATAAGTTGTCATCAGTGTATTTGATCTTGGGCATTCTTACAGGTCTAAGATAGAATCTCAAAGTTGTTTGATTTGCATTTATCTGATGACTAAGAATGTTGAACATTTCCTTAACTGTCTTTCTTTCATTTTAGATTCCTCTGTTGAGAGTTTTCTTTTTAGGTCTGTTTAAGCCAGTTCATGCACCCGGGGTAAGTCCTGGTCCCACTGCCAAGGGCCCACAAACAGATCAAGCCACAAAACTGTTACACACATTCATAGGGCCTAATTTGGTTCCATGCAGCATCCCCAGTTGACAGTCCGTGAGCTCCCTCTAGCTCAGATCAGGAGTCTCTGTGGTTTTCCTTATCATGTAGAGAAAGTTTAAGTGAAAGGTCTTCATCAAATCCCCTCAGAGCTCAGAGAATTCTGCAGACATTGTTGAAACTAGAAGGAAGCAATGACCTATGAATTGAGAGACAGAAAGAGAAAAGATCCCAAGAGAAGGGAGGGAGGAACTGAGATAAATTGAGGGAGGGAAAATTTTAGTCATGTTTTAGTCATATTGAATAAGAAAAAAATCTCCTTTTATTAAAAGGAAAAAATTAAAAAACTATTTATAGGAAAAGAAAAAAAACACTGGGTTTTCTTTTTAATTAATTTATTAACTAATTAATTAATTAAAATTTTCCACCTCCTCCCATCCTCCCATTTTCCTTCCACTATCCCCCTCACCCTCACTCTCCAGTCCTAAGAGAAGTCAGGGTGCCCTGCACTATGGAAAGTCCAAGGCCCTCCCCCTCCATCCAGGTCTAGTAAGGTGTGCATCCAAACAGATTAGGCTCCCAAAAAGGCAGTGCATGTATTATAATCCAAATTCGGTGTCATTATCATTGGCTTCTCAGTCTGCCCTCATTGTCAGCCACATTCAGAGAGTCTGATTTGATCACATGCTCCATCAGTCCCATTCCAGCTGGCCTTGGTGAGCTCCCATTAGATCAGTCCCACTGTCTCCGTGGGTGGCCGCACCCCTCGAGGTCCTGACTTCCTTGTATATGTTCTCCCTCCTTCTGCTCTTCAACTGTGCCTTGGGAGCTCAGTTCAGTGCTCCCATGTGGGTCTCTATTTCTATCTCCGTCCATCGTCAAATGAAGGTTCTTTATCAATGGCTTCTCAATCAGTCCCCCACATTCAGAGAGTCCGGTTTGGTCGCATGCTCATTCAGTCCCGATCCAGCTGGATTTGGGGGGCTCCCACTAGAACAGACACACTGTCTCAGTGGGTGGACCAATTCCTCTCGGTCCAGACTTCCTTTCTCATCTTCTCCCTCCTTCTACTCTTCATTTGGATCTTAGGAGCTCAGTCTGTGACTCTGATGAGTGACTCATAAATAGTCTAATTAACCCAATTAAAATATGGGGTACTGAACTGAAAAGAGAATTCTCAGCAGATGAAGTTCAAATGGCCAAAAGACACTTAAGGTCAAGTTCAACCTCCTTAGCCATCAGAGAAATGCAAATCAAAACAACATTGAGATACCATCTTACACCTGTCAGAATGACTAAAATCAAAAACACCAATGATAGCCTATGCTGGAAATGATGTGGAGTAACAGAAACACTCTTCCATTGCTGGTGGGAATGCAAACTTGTGCAACCACTTTGGAAATCAGTGTGGCAGTGTCTCAGGAAATGGGAAATCAATCTACCTCAGGTTCCAGTAATACCACTCTTGGGAATATACCCAAGAGATGCCCAATCATACTACAAAAACATTAGTTCAGCGATGTTCATAGAAGCATTATTTGTAATCGCCAGATCCTAGAAACAACCTAGATGCCCCTCAATGGAAGAATAGATAAAGAAAATGTGGAAGATATACACATTAGAGTACTACTTAGCAGTAAAAAATAATGACATTTTGAATTTTGCATGCAAATGGATAGAAATAGAAAACACTATCCTGAGTGAGATAACCAAGACCCAAAAAGATGAATATGGTATGTATTCACTCATTAGTGGACTCTAGTCATAAAACAAAGGGCATTAAGCCTAGAGAAACCAAATAACAAGGTGAACTGAAAGCAAAACACTGGATTTTCATGAAGGAAACGTCAGTTTAAATAGTAACTGAATGCTATATTTAAGGACCAAGATAAAAGTGACACCCCCCAAAAGAAAGACTTCAGTTAGTGGTGGAGAGAAAGTGATAAATTTCAGAAATCTTTACTTTGAAAGGATGAAAAACTCATGAGAAAGAGATTCTTTAAAAACTGTAAAATAGTATCTATATCTTTTTTATAAGTGGAGGAAACTTCCACTTACAGGTGTATGGAATCAGCACTGTTTAATGTGTGATTTCCTTTGAAAATAATCAGAGGCAAAACTACATGCTAAATCTTTTATTGGAGGTGGAATTTTGGGCAAGAAAGACAATATGTTATTGGGAAGGAAGCTAGTAAGCCCATGAAACTTACTACACATACATACACATATACATGAGTAAAACACACATACACACTCATACATACACAGAACCACACTCAATGTGTGTGGACACATACATACACATACGAACAGATACCTATCCAATGTCCATATAAAATTTATATACTATATCTGTGTGTGTTTATGTGTATGTTGTCTGTCTGTAATTGTGGTTGGATATCTGTTTATCTGTGTGTGAAGAGTGATATTTCGTTTCTTTCTTCCGTGGTATAGAAGTGCCAATGGAAAGGGTAGAAGCATAAATAAACTAGATGGTATTGACAAACTTATGTTTTCACCTTAATGAAGAATAAAGAGGAAAAAAGGCTATCAAGATCACAAATATTGTGAATTGATAAGCATGAGACAGATATACTGATGACTAGAGATCAACAAAATCTCTACATAGATAATCTTAAATAAAAACAGGTGAGCACTTTCATTATTATAAAAATAACTTATAATTACCTGAAAGCTATCAGGGTAAGTTCATAAGGGAGGTATGTGTGTTTACTTATAATAGTGATTCTCATAAGCATGTATTGGACTTTAACACTTAATAGTGTGGTTAAGCATTTGATTTTGGTCATACTGTGTTTAAAATTGTATTTTAAGGACTGGTGAAATGGTTCAGCTAATCATTAAGGCAATTGTTGTCAAGTGTCACCACCTGAGTTCAAACCCAGGGATTCACATGTTGGAAGGAGAGAATTAACTCTGATCTCTATCCATCAGGAATAGCACATGTCTATTCCACAACATAGATACTCATTTAATTAAATGATTAATTAATTAGTTAAACATTGTGAAATGCAACATCAGCAAAAATAATGTTTATACAGCTTGCCTCTATTATTGTGTAACCATAACGATTTGAAAGCTAAGCCCTCCTTTCAACAAGGAAATAAATAACATAACTTCATTTCTGTAATATGAAGTTCAATATGGATCTCTGTGAATATCCTTAAGAGCTGGACATAAACTGACATATCAGTTTGCCAAGCAGTTCATAATTATTAATAGTACAGCACTCACTCTCAAGCATGTCCTGGTATAGATGATAAATGAGAGTACTCAAAAATGGGTCCCTGAATAACACTATCAAGAAACTGAAAATCATAAGAGTCATGGAATGTGTCAAATAAAAAATACAAACAGCACAGACAAGGACACATATATGAGGACATCTGTTTGCATAAGATATAGAAAGCTCTGAAGTCAGATTGATGACTGTCTTAAATGTCATCATAGAACCAACATCCAACATAATGGAACAGAGATCCACAGAGAAGCATTGGGTTGAGCTCCCAAAGTCAAGTTCAAGAGTGGGAGGAGTAGAATACCAGCAAAGAAGTTAAGACAATGATGGGGATACCCCACTAAAACAGATTTTCTAAACTAATGGAAGCCTACCAACTCTGGCCTCACATTGAGGGAAGCAGCATAGGACCGAACTAGTCCTTTGAAAGTGGGTGATAGTTATATTGCTGGGGCCACTGGTAGCGAGATCAGGATTTATTTGTACTACATATTCTGGCCTTTTCGAATCCATTCTCTCTGAAGGAATATCTTACTCAGCCTAGATACATTGAGAAGGGTCTTTGTCCTGCCTCAAAGAAATATGCTAGACTTTATTGACTCCCAATGGGAAGCCTTACCCTCTCTGAGGAATGAATGAGGGTTGGAAGGAGCAGAGGTAGAGGGGATGGGAGGAAGGGAAGGAGTGGAAAATGGATTTGGCATGTAAAATGAGAAAAGATAGCTTTTTAAAAGGGTAAAATAAAATAAGATGAAAAAGTGTAATTCTAAAAAGGGAAAAAGAAATACCTTAGACTCCATAATCTAGTAATGTTATCAAACTTATTTTGAAAAATTACAGGGCACTAAATTTACATTTAACATTTGTATTTCTATATGTTAACAATGAAATTTCAGAAATTAGACAAACAATTCAATTATCATACAAAGTAATAAACTATGAATAACCTAGGAGATGCTCACTAACACTGCATACAATGAGATCGTGAAAAGAAAGTCCAGACATCATTTAAGTCAATGAATAAAGTTACTTAATATGCAAAAATGTATGTGTGTATATATTGCTCTAATTTAAAAAAGTTACAGTGATATTATAATAAGAGTTACAAAGATGGTTCTATTTAATTCATATGGACCACTAAATGCTGGAGTGGTCAAATCAGTACTGTAAAAAACAGAGTTTGATATATTCTACTTCATGATTTAAAAATATACATCCTGCACAATAATAAAAATACCATGGCACTGACATAATAGAAGGACATAGACCAACTGCATGGTCCCAGAAGTAAATCCATATACATTGATATTAGATAGAATGACATATTTTATAGTGATACCATTGCTGGGGAAAGGAGAGTCTCTTCCACAAAAAAAATATTTGGAAAACCATGAAAATAATGAAATTGACTCATTTTCTTCCAGTACACAAAATTTTCTGTTGCTATGATAATACACCGCAATCAAGAGCAAAGTATGAAAGAATGCATTTACTTTGATTTATAGTTCCAGAGACAAAGTCTATCGAGGCGAGACAGTTAAGTCATGCTGGCAAGAAATGATCACATTTTATCTATACACAGGAATCCAGAGGGAGAAGGAGACTGTCAGTGGGAAAGAAAATGAGAGAGAGACAGAGACAGAGAGAGACAGAGATGAAAGGATGCTATAAACTAAAAAAACCTGCTCCCACAGATATAGTTACTTCAGCAGTGTCCTGCCTCCTAAAATTTCTGTAACATCCTCAAGGAGTGCCACCAACTACAGATTGTATTCCAAAACACAAACTTGTGTGTGACATTTCTCATTTAGACCGCCACATTCAGCCACTTGACCCCTATAAAACCTTTTTATAATGAGTAACATGTTTAGTGTAATTTTAAAAATCCCCATAGTCCTCAAGAGTTTTGACACTGTTCAAAATTCCAAAATCAAAGGTCTCTCTGAGGCTTAGGGCAATTTCTTAACTGTGCTCTACAATTAAATTTAAATACTAATATCTTTCCAACATATGAAGACAGAGATTGTATACTATGTTTCCAAAAGGGATAAAAGAGGATCATGGTGACGAAAGACTGGACTAAAGCAAGACTAAACCAACAGAACAAACATGAAATCATATAACACCATGTCTAGTATCCTCTGTTTTAGTTTCTAATTGCGTAGATGACTCTGACCATCCATATTTGGTCTTTATAACACATTTTTCTTTCAAGCTAGTTTCACAACAAGTATGTAGTTCTCCTTGGCAAATTTCTCAGGGTTCTTTCATATCCAATATCTTGGTGTGGCTCTACCTAAACCCAGGCTTCACAGTTCATACAATGGCATCTTTAAATCCCCATGCAAGAACTGCAATCCTCCACACATTGCTTAGCTTCAATAACTCTCTGAAATGATGGAGGAAGGATCCTCTGACTACTTAGTTTTTTTTCCCTTTCTCCAAAACCAGTACCTTAGAAGCAATATAGTCAAACTTAGCAGCCAGTTTGGGATGAACCCTTGCTCCCGTGTACGACAATAAAATAAGCTTTTTTTAAAGTTTTTTTTTCCAACAGGTAATGGAAAATAAGCTTTTTTATGGTATAACAGGGTATTGAACCTTTTAGATTGTTTCCTTTAACAAACTAGATCTTCATCCAAGTTGGGTCATGTCCTGAAGCCCCACTTTCTATTTTGCAACAGAACAAAAGGCTCCTGATAATGCTGTGAATCTCAGATATTACCACTTCTTTCTCAGCACAGCACTCACTGTAGTCTTAAGCTCTCTAGTGAACTTTTCAAGGAAAACCTGAACAGTTTTTATTTATTTTTTTCCACACTTGCTACTTTGTTTTATTATAGAGTTATATAAACATACTCAGTAATAGTAAAGCCACACATCCAATTGCATTCTTTCCGGACATTGTTTCTACTGAAGGACTTAGTCCCTTACTTTTAAATTTAGTGTAAGGTAAGTTCTCTGGATAAGTAAGGAATGAAGCCAAATCCTTTGACAAAAGGATAGCTATTAGCAAAATTTCCAAACCAAATGAAAGAGAAATGAACATCCATATATTCTGTTGACGAAGAAGCTGCAAAATAGTTAGAACACTCTCAAGATGATATGGAAGTGCCTCAAGAATTTATACAAAACATCACTATATGTTCCAGAATTTCCCATTTTGTTCATTTATGTAAAAAAATGAAATTAGTCTAAAAGTTATTAGTATCCCTCTGTTTACTAAAATACTACTTGTGATGACAAAAATAAGAAAACATTATAAATGTCCAATAATTGCTCAATGGACTAAAAAAATTATATGGGAATATAGTAGAACTGCTGGAATCCATTAAACAAAGAAATACTTCAGTACATTTGAGAACATCATGGTAAGAAAAAATAACCTCATGACAGAAAAGAAAAGTGTTGCATTAATACACTTGTCTTGAATTTTTAAAATAATCATTCTTAGATTTATAAACTGCAGTGATGGTTTACAGTGGCAGTTATGAAAACAACATAGTAGACAGTAATAATCAATAAATATGAATCAAACTATACTTAGATACAACAGGTCTGTATGTGTGTAAGTGTTCATCCTTATAGGAATAAAATGAAACAAGCAAAAGATTGAATTATATTGAATTTATAGAAATACCTACTTCTTAGTGGATAATAGCAGTCTAGAAAATTAAGTCACAGATTTTGCTGATAGAAGCATGGCCCAAGTATGCTCATATCCTGGATCTTTGTTTTTCTCTAGCATTGCAGCTACTGTAGGAATTCACTTTGGAAATCTTATCCTAGGAATGAAGATGGATATACAGCACAAACATAGTACAGTGAAGTTAATAATCTTGATAGCTTTTCTTTCTGTTGCCAGCATTATTTTCATTAAGCAGTCTTATTTTTTAAAGATTTATTTATTTTATGTGAATATATGTTTTGCCTGCATGTATTTATGTGCTTTCCTGGTGCCCTCAATGATCAAGAGAAGGCATCTGATCCCCTAAACAAAAATTTCTGGTGACTTTATGCAACCATGTGTGTTTGCAGAACCAAACCCCAGATCTCTCTCAGGAAAACATGTGCTTTAAACTCTGAGCCGTCTTTAGTCCTTCAAGCATTATTATAATCAGCCCTTTGGTTGACAAAAGTGTCATGAGGAGTTGTATGTTGACATATTTAATATCTTTTGTTGTATTAGGAGTTTTGATTATGGATAAAGAAGAATAAATAGCAAGGAAGAATAATTTGCAAATGAAGTATTACTTTCTCATAGTAAATAGTCTAAGCAAAGAGTTTTATATTTAAAATAGATTGTTCAGTAAGTGAAAGATGTTTGCATTTTAATTTAGAGAGGTGAGGTATATGGACACAGCAACACCTCAGATAAAAGAATAAGGCCTTAACTGAAAAAAATAATTAAACTGGAAATAGAAGAATATTCAAACTACATGTGAAGTCTTTTTATCTTTAGTCTTGAACAATGGCTACTGACTCTGTCCAAACATTTTTTTTCAAGCAGCCCTTCTCCTCTACTTTGATTGCAAGCACACTTGAACACATTGAAACACAATATTGATTTCTCCAGGACTTTTTAAATGTCGTTTTCTTTATGAAGTTTTGCATTTTGAAGTTATGAAAGTCATGAAGCCATGCATTTATGCTAATCTTCATTGCTCTTAAATTTTACAAAATAAATGTATGTCTTTAACAAACTTGATTATTTTAATTGTACGGCAATTCTGGCAATCCAGGAAGTGTAAGGGCTGGGCTGTATTATGCATATACATCCTGACCACAATTCATCATCAAGTGAATCCAAGGCAGGAACTCAAGGAAAGTACTGAAGCATAAACCATAGAAGAATGCTATTTAGTAATGCCTAGGTTGTTTCTAGTTTCTGTCTCTTATGAATAAAGCCTTTCCTTATGCTTGAATAAAACTGCACATCCTCCGATTCAACAAGAAAATTAATATAGTATTTAAAACTCAATAGGTGATAATTTGGAACAATCATTTTCAGTGCATAAAGTGCAATAATATTAAATACTATTAATGAATGATTATACTGTATAAATCTTTATTTTTATGTTGTACAGGATATGTTTCTGGTCATTGTTTTAAGGCTTCCTACAGTGTAATATGTAAATGTAACTTAGCTATATATTTTGATATTACATAATTATATGACCTATGATTAGGACAAAATCTTTAAATAGCTTGTCTCAATTTAGAAACTGTGTGTTGTGGGATTTCCCCCTGTATGCTGTGATTACCACTGTTAAATAAAGGAACTGCTTTGGGCCTATAGCAGAGCAATAGGGGAACAGATCTAGACAGGGAAAGCTAAGCTGAAGGCTGGGAGAAAGCAGTGCTGGGGACAGACACGCTAAAACTTTGCTGGTAGGCCACGACTTACTGGTGATACACAGATTAATGGAGATGGGTTAAATTAAAGTGTAAGAGTAAGCCAATAAGAAACTAAATGTAATGGGTCAAGCAGTGATTTAAATAGTATGGTTTCTGTGTGATTAATTGGGGCAAAGTGACTGGGAACCAACAAGCAGCCTGCTCCAACAAATTGGTGCACATGTGGACCATTAAATCCACTTAAATGCTGAAAAGGCTTGCAAAGGAATTCTAGACATAAAAGAACAAATTTTAGCCAACAGTTTCCTGGTGGTGTGTCACAGCTTCCTTAAGAGAAGTTTTCCTGATTCAGCAATAACAGAAAAAAATAAAAGCTGTGGCGATTTTGAAATGCTAGCTTTCTGGGCCCTGCAGCTAGCATGACCTCTGGCTCTTTCAGGAGACTCAGCATTTAAAATTGAATGTTGTTTGTGAGCAACGTGATACAGTTTGCTTGGTGACAACATGGACTAGCTATGTGACTAGAGATGGGGTGTTGTGCATGGTTCTTGGAGGCAGTGAGCAGCTCTACCATGACAGACTGTGTGCAGTAAGCAGAGTGTATTGTATATACCCTAAAAACACTGCAGCTTACGTTTTTAAGAAATACTTAGCATTTTAAGAAGTTCTCCTGGACAGTAAGGAATTACATATACACAATAGGACAAATTCAGACATAAAAGACTTGTAAATGGGTCAGTGTTGGATAAATGTATGTAGGCTTGGGAGAGATAAGAAAAAGAGTATATAGCGTTATAAAAAAAAGTAAATGGTTTATAAAAAATTAAAACAAAGGCTTTAAAGAGACAGAGTATGGAAAAAGTAATAGAGTAGAAATGAATAAGACATGCAAAAGTGGAAAATTCACAAAGAATTGTGTCTTCTTTGAATTTTTTGACTGTAAAGGAGTTAAGTACAGAGAGACATTTTATTGTACAGTCTGATGAGCTAAACTAACATAATTATTGACATAATTATAACTGACTTTATAATTTGAGTCTAAGGATAGGTTGCTTTGGAAAATAGGTTCTTCTTTTGTTTGGACAGAGGATGAAAACCTATAGAATCATTTTAGACTAATATGGTTTGATAGACCAAGACCCTCTGAAATGTTGCCTTGAACACTCCTCAAAAATTACTTCACCCAATAAACATCAGGAAGAAGTTTAGACAGAACTAAACCCATATTCCAAAATATTGTCTATAAATATTTCTTTACATTTAAAAGGGGATATGCTATAGAGATTTGTATTGCTATGGATCTTGGTTTATTGATACAAAGTTAAGGTCAATGTTGTTATACTGTATATATGTATTTCTGATCTTGATTAAGGTATTGTGTTTGTTCAGTTTGTTTAAAATGTAATGTATATTTAAGAAATACAGGCTAATAGACAATTATCTATAATAGTCAAGCTTGTAGTCATGTTAGTTAGATTTTCTAGAAGTACAGAGATGTATTTCAGATAGATAGGTATTTTTCAATCCTTCAAACACTACAGAATATTGCATTTAAAATATTTAAGGATTTGGGGCTTTTCATGATAGTGAGACACATCTGCTCCTAGCACCACTAATCTACTTCAAGAGAAAGATGGGCACTGAAGAAGATCTTTATCTAGTTGGTCAGCCATTTGGGCAAAAAGCTACTCTTTCCTGGACTGCTTGATGAACTGGAAATGCAGGACCCAGGGAGAAATAACTGCTGAACTTGCCTAAAGAAGGTGAGACTATCCTTTGTGTTTCTGCTTCATAAAAGAGTGTGCCAGACATTCTGCAGGACACTGGAAAAAGTGACTGACAAACTGCCAATATAGGCAGAACTGTCTTTGAAATTTCCTGCTTCATGGAAATGTCTGCTGGATACTTTGGGCCTGTTGGTTGAAGATGGATGCTCCAATGGTATAGAAGAACTTTGGGTGTCTATCCAGGCAGCAAGATGACACTGTCAATTCTAGAGTTTTGGATATTGCTTAGAATGAACTTCTAGTTTACTTAGGTAATATTATACCCTTCTGGAGTCTTTGATGGAGTTGAAGAATTTATAGTTATAATTATAGTTTTCCTTAGTTATGACAAAAGATAAAGTAGATATAAATATTGTAACTATAATTCTTGCTTGATGCCTGTTTTGTTATATGTAATTTTACTATGTTAAAATTAAAACCTTCCTTTTTATTTAAAAAGAAAAGGGGAGGTAATGTGGTATTTCCCTTTTTACCCTGTTATTACCATTGATAAATAAAGAAACTGCTTTGGGCTTATAGCAAAGCTATATGGGAACAGAGCTAGGGAGGGAAAACTAAGTTGAATGCTAGGAGAAAGAACGCAGTCTCAAGAGAAGCCATGGAGCTGCTGCCAGAGACAGACGTGTGAAACTTTGCTGTTACGCCACAACCTGGTGATGATGCACAGATTAATGGAGATGGGTTAAATTAAGATGTAAGAGTTAGTAAATAAGATGCTAAAGATAATGGGCCAAGCATTGATTTAAATAATATGATTTCTGTGTAATTATTTGGGGGAAAGCAGCTGGGAACCAACAAGCGGCCTCTACCAACAAACAGTGCCCTTATCACATCCTTGTAGCAATTTATTAATTGAGAACTGATGTATAAGGCCCACCCTACTGTGACAGCTGCATTTGTGAGCAAGTGAACCTAAGCTGTATAAGAAAAGTAGCTAAGGAACACAGGAAAAGCAAGCCTATAAGCAGCATTATAGTTTCTCCTTCACTTCTTGCTTCCAGGTGCCCACCTTGAAATCTTTTTTCAGGCTTCCCTCCATAATTAATTTATTGTTGATATAGGTTTCTGACTCTCTCTGTCCAATAACTGTTCAGGCCCAAAGAAACACACAGAGGCTTACATTAGTTATAATCTGGTTGGCCTCTTAGCTCAGGCTTATTATTAACTTCTACATTCTACATTAACCCATAATTCTTGTCTATGTTAACCATGTGGCTTGGCATTTTATCAGCGAGGCATTCTCATCTTGATTCCTCTGTGTCTGGGTGATGACTACAGACTCATCCTTTCCTCTTCCCGGAATTCTCCTGTTTTTGTTGCCCTGCCTACACTTCCTGCCTTGCTACTGGCCAATCAATGTTTTATTAAAGTAATACAAGTGACAAATCTTTAAAAAGTTCAAGACCATTGTATGACAGCAATTAATTGTAAATTATAAAGTGTAATTAACTCTTTGTGCTGCTGTTTTGTCTAGTGTTTTATCACAACAACATGAACCAAATGAAGACAGATGTGAATTTTAGTTTAGTTTAGTTTCTGAGTTGATATTTTTGCTGGAACTTTTTGTATAAGATATACATAAGATATTTGAGTTACTACTTTAGTTGTAATTTTGGTTTTTGTTGATTGCTTTTGCTATTTTGAGATAGTCTCACTCAATATCCCAGGCTGGTGTTTACCTCACTCTATAGTCCAGAATGACTTCAAACTCAGGATGCTTATATCGTAATTTTGAAAAAAGTGTGAGCCACTATCCTAGTCTTGTTTTCCTTTGATTCTTGCTTTCACATTTTCTTGTTTAATTTAAGGACAGAAGAGATTATCTAGGTCTAATATTTATTCACTTCTAGTAAAAAGCAAACCCATTACCAGTACATAACTACTAAACTTTGTCTAATTACATGGAATTTATTTAAAAATAATATATAATTACATATGACTGCTGACACATATTTATCTTTATTTATATGCATTTAACTATGATTTTATAACACTTTGTATTACAAAATTATTTTTAACTTCATAGTTTCTCCAAAATATTACATAGGTCACATTTTACAAACAGGCAGAGCTACCAAAGTCAGGTCCATACATTCCCTTGAATTACAATGTTTCCAGTTTAGCAGTTAGAATCAGGGATTGTTTTCCTTGGTAGAAACGAACACCCTGTTTTCTATAAGTCTCACGAATGTTCCTTTATCCTTTGTTACTCTTTTTAAACTATGTTGATTATCCCTCAGTTAGCTAAAAGGAGTGGGGGGAGGCTCTAGCCCTCATTTATAGCATATTCCTACATTTAATCATGGTAGACAATGATGGGTCAAAAGCAAAATGGAAATGCTTTTCTGATTCCACGATCCTGTGTGACCACCTGCAGTGTGTTTGGGTTAGAGGTGTTTGACGCTGAAGCAATGCATTTCTTTGTATGTACGTTCAATGCATACTCTGGTATGATTGGTTTCAAATATCTAGACTTCTTTTTGCATGAAGTTGATGCATCAAGCACCATTGTTTGCATACATTTGACTCTGCTATTCAGAGTATATTTTTCTTGAAGGTTTCTTCTTTGTCTTTTCCTGTAAAATTAATTTACATCTTATAACCATGTCATATCTTTTTTCTCTATGCTGGTAGTTGTTTTTTTCAGTATTATGTAAGAAATCTCATTTAGTAAACTTTACCTGTGCACTTGAAAACAATGTGAAAACTACATCTCTCACATAAGATGAAGACTCAGCCTCAGACAAAGCAAATAGATTAAGTATCTTATTCATGTTTTCTCTTTCAGTGATTGTGTAGATGACTCTGTTGTCGAAGTGCTTGTTGTGAAAGCATAATTACCACAGATCAGGACTCAGGTACTCACATAACAGCTGAGTAGAGTGACACAATTTATACCACTGCAGGGAGAACAAAGAGAAAAGAACCCTTGGCACCTCATGACCCATCAGGATTAGGGAGTTGATCAATCCCAAACTCATTGAAAAAACTGATCACAAAATATAGAGTGAAAACAAACTAAAAAGATTCTAACATTAGCCTCTGAGACACACACACACACACACACACACACACACACACACAAATACAAATATTTCTCTGTTCTTAATGGGTTATCTACTTATTCCTTAATTATCATATCACATTGAAATGAATAACCTATTCATGATTGTTTAATTATTTGCCTATAATTAGATTTCTGAATAAGGGTTTAAATTTCTCTATGTTTTTCAATATTTAAGAAAATTTTGATATACATTTTTTTTCATATACATTTAATTTCATTACTTCTTCGTAATTTGTTTCTAAGATATTATCAAGCATTCCTCTTTGCCTCTAATGGTATTCTTCATTTTTAAATTCTACTGTATCTGAGAATATCTTGCACACATATTAGTTTTTGTTAAACATGAACTTTTAAATGTGTGAATATAAATTGGATAACTACATGAGTGTGTGCATATGTACCTAAATACAAACGTGCACATAGTCATACAGACCTATATGTGTATTCTCATCTTCTACTTTTATATGCCTTGATATTTGTCATGAGTCAAATTTGTGAGGTCTCTTTTTAATGTTGCTTTTACAAACTCAGGAGCCAAATTTGTATTTTGCACTCATAGTCTTTTTTATTTATTTATTTATTTTTTTTGAGACAGGGTTTCACTGTAGCTTTAAAGTCTTTACTGGAACTAGCTCTTGACGACCAGGCTGACATCGAACTCAGAGTTCTGCCTGCATCTGCCTCCCAAGTGCTAGGATTAAAGACAGGTACTATCACTGACCAGTAAGGTCTAGTAGTCTTAGGTAATCTGAAGTTGTAATTATGGTGAAACTGTAATGTATTTTTCCATTTCCTTTTTTTATTAACAATAGAAGTTGGAATTACATCTCTTTACTTTCTGCCTTTAAAAGAAGAAAAATCATCATATTATAATTTGTAATAGGAGTATTTTGTCTTTAATTTGAAAAATATTTATGTTTGTACATTTAAATTCCCTACTGTCATATCATATCATGCTTTTGAAAATTGAAATAAAATGCTTTGTGACTTTATTATACTATAAAAATTATTGTGTAATAGTCAAAACAATAGTAACGGAAAATAAAAAAAATGTTAATTTATCCCAAATTGAGAATCAAACTTTGTAATATTTATTCACATTATTATTTGCATGCTTTTTCTAGATGGCAGAGCCAAATGCTTACACTCAGGGATTTACCTATACATTTACAAGTAATTGCAGATTTTCACTCTGTATTTCCTTCAATGATTTGTCTAGAACATTTTGTTGCATTGGTCTATTTCAACATTGTATTTATTGCCTTGCTGGCATTACATCAAATTACTTTAGAGTCATTTAACAATGAAGAAGAAAGGAAATATAAAGCAATAAAAATAATAAATGTTGTACATTTAAAACTGTTTGAAATTACATTCAATAATATGAGTCCAGACAAACTGAAGAGAAGTTTTCTAAATATATTCCTCTAGTAAGCAAACAAACATCTTTTAAAAAAAGTATTGCCAAACACATTATGAACTACTGGGTAATATTAACAACTAAATTTCACTAAATACTAACATATAATATTAGAATTAAAGATTTTGCCAATTTTCTTAATCAATCCCTGCATATTTGATGTCAAATTTTTCTCATAAGAATACAGTAACATCTTCATAGAAGATACTTCATAATGAGATCTGTCTCTCTATCTATAGTTCTTTCCCCACTAACAGTTTTAGTACACAGCTCCCGGTTTTAAATTTTTATTACAATAATTAATAAGCCTTTATTTCAAGATATTGCTTTGAAGCATTTCCACAATCAAAATAAAGATAGAAAATAAAAATATACCTCTTCCCCAATATAAGATGTAAGGATGTTGTGCTAGGTAGCACAGCTTCTTGAAACTCTAAATTTATGATGTACAGAGGAGAGAAATGGGATTATTAAGCTGGAAAAAATCATATAATTAATATGTTGGATTTAAACTAATGAATATTATACTTTGAGGCCTCTTATATATTAAAATCTGTCCTCATAAAGGATGGAAAATAAATAATTTTGCATATAATCATTGAAAAGGCATTCTCTGTAATGTTATTCTAGAACCATCTGTATTAAAATTATTTTGAATACAACTTTATAAACAAAAGTACTTCAAATGATTGAATAATATTTGTTGCTGAACCCAAGTATTAATTAAGTACATGTTTATCCACTACCATAATATCCTTCTAATATATTGAGAAGCAGATATAAACCTATATTCTATCTGTTTTTAACTAAATATTGTTTTTTTCTTCTTATCAAGGAAATTTTTGCCTTTTTGTGGAATTAGTTTATTGTTAGTTATTTAGATTATTATAATTCACATATACTGTGCAAGTGTGAAAGCCTGAGTTTCAGTCTCCAAAAGTCTTATAGAGCTGGGTATGTTGGTCAAGACCTGTAACCGCTTTTTTTCTATAACAAAATAGGAGATGGAGGCAAGAAAAAATTTAAGTTCCCAGGCCAACTATCTTGTCATTTGTAACTGTGAACCACAATGTGTCTCAAACAAGATAGAAGGCAAAATCTGACACCTATGGCAGTCTTCTGACCTCCAAGAATTTGCTGTGGTGTGTATGTAACATACTCACATACACATACTTACACACATACATACACACATATATGTATCTTGTACTAATCCATATCACACACATTTTTTTAATTTGCAGAAGAAATTTCTAATTCAAAATATTTATTATCAGGCAAGTTACAGGGCTTTCATGTAATTGTTCAAATGTGATTTATGACTTATTTAGCCATGATCACAGATAAATTAGTTCCTACACATTTATAGTCTAATCAACTTACATTCACATATTGGGTGTTTATGTCATCTTTATTTCTCCTTCATTCAGAAACTGTGAAATTTGGAAATTCCCCATAACAGATTTCTCAAAATAGATTTAAAAGTTGAACATTACCATTACTGCTTGGTAAATATGAAATCATGTTTTTTCCTTAATAATTTCTTCTTAATCCTATTGTTTTTCAATTCATAACATTGCTTACCATAAAATGACCATTTCATTGTTCATTATATTTAAGTATGGATGCATTATTTAAAGAAAATTTGGCAATATTGATAAAATACAAAGCATCAGTCAACTTAATTTATTTGATCCAGCACATAAAAGTGGAATTTGAAGGTTAATAGTCTTTTTGAAAGCTTTTGAAAGGTAAGGCTCAACTTACTATATTCCTTCATTAACCTTTTTTAAATAATTCAATATTACTCAATAGTTAATAAACTGAAAGTAATATTTTTTTATTTGATCATTGACTTAATTCAAAAATAATTGGGAGATTGTATAGGTATAGACTTGAATAACACATTGGAAAGGCTAAGAACTTGGAGCTATCAGCAAAGACATTTTGTGTCTGGAAAGAAAGAATAGGATTGGTGCTACAGAGAAGTGAAAATGATTTGTTTATCTTTGAGGAAAGAAGTGTAAAACTGATTCTAATCGATTTTAGACGTAAAAAATTTTCTAAAACTATAGAGTGTATAAATAGATCACTCAGACCTCTGCCAGAGCTGGTCCAAGGCAGCAACCTCCACAGGAGCAGGTAAAAGGGAGCAACTGCCAAGGGAGCAGACCTGAGCCAAGACCTATGCAGGACTGGATCCAAACCAGGGAACCCCAACAGGACTACGCCCAAGCCAGGGACATCTGCGAGAATAGGCCTGAGCCAGCGACCTCCACTGGAGCAGGACCAAGGCAGTGACTTCCACAAGGGAACCATCGCTGAGGAACCAACCCGAACCATAGACCTCTGTGGGACCTGGTACAATTCATGGAATTCTGAGGGAGACCCCTGAAGACCCAGGCCCAAGCCGGGAAACTCCACAAGAGCGGCCCAAACCAGGAACATCTGCAGGAACAGGCCTAAAGCAGGGGCCTCTGCTGGAGAAGGTCTGATCCTAGAAACAAGTATAAGGAGCAACAGCCGAGGGAGCTGGTTGGTGCTAGAGACCTCTGCAAATCTGGGCATGAATCAGGGACCTCTGTTGGAGCAGGCCCAAGCCAGTGATCTCTGTCTGACCAGGTCCAAGGCAGTGACCTCTGCTGGAATAGCCCCTAGTAAGAAACTTCCACGGAAGCAGAGCTGAACAACCTCCAGGATTGCAGAGCAAGAACCATGAGTGTCAAGCAACCTCCATGAACACTGGGTGACCCTGGGGTAACTAGAATCAAGGCTCTGTCTGCACCATGAGAAGCAATACTCTGAGCCCTGGATCCACTGGCATCTGGAAGACTGATCAACAGAGACACAGTATCAACTACACCAATCAAAGGAAAAGATGGGTAGAAAAGGTACAAACACACTCAACATCACAAAGAGCAATACAACACCAACAAAAACTAGTGGCTCTACAACAACAAGACTTGAACACCCAAATATAGATGAAACAGAGGAAAATGACTTTAAAAATAACATAAACAGCAGGATACCAGAGATGGAAGACAGAATCTCAAGTACTGAAGATATAATAGAGGAAATAGTTTCATCATTCAAAGAAAACATTAAATCTAATAAAAGTTTAACAGAAAATATGCAAGAAATATAGGACAACATGAAAGACCAAACTTAAGAATAATAGGGGTAGAAGAAGTCCAACTGAAAACCACAGCAAATATGTTCAACAAAATCATAAAGAAGAAAACTTTCGCAAACTGACGAAAGATATGCATATGAAGATATAAGAAGCTTACAAAACACCAGACTGGATCAAAAAAAAAAAGTTCCCTTGCCATATAATATTCAAAGTGCTAAATATACAGTATAAAGAAGGAATAGTGAGAGTGATAGGCTTAGAACTCTTTTATTTAAACAAAAAAGGGAGGTGCTGTATGAATTCCTACTGCCAGTAGCCTTTAAGTTATCCGCCCACTTGGGTCTGGCCTCTAATACTATTTATGCCAATGTAAAGTGCTGCACATGTAGTCTTTTTTCCACCTATGGATTTGGTTGCTGTTCTCCATTCCAGCAGAGGATTGTGATTTGTGAGTCTACTCTAAATAAATAATCCTCTATTATTCTGAATTTTGAGCTAGTGTGGGATTTCTTTTAATCATGCTTCTTATTGAGAGCTGCAAAAGAAAAAGACCAAATAAAGGCAAACCTATCAGAATTATACCTGAATTCTCAGCAGAAACAATGAAAGATAGAAGATTCTGGTCAAGTGTTATGCATACATTAAAAGATCACAGATGCTAGCCCAGACTGCTATACCCAGCAAACCTTTCAATAACCATAGGCAAGCAAAACAAGATATTACATGAGAGAACCAGGTTTAACCAATATCTAACCACCAATCCACCTCCACCAGTCCTAAAAGGAAAACTCTAGCCCAAGGAAGTTAGCTACATCCACAAAAACACAGATATAGATGATCTCACAGCAACAAATCCCGAAGAAAGGAAAACCACACATAATATCATCAGCAATGAAAACTAAAATACCAGAAACTAGAAATCACTGGCCATTAATATCCCTTAATATAAATGGACTCAACTCATCTATAAAAAGACACAGACTAACAGATTGGATATGAAAACAGATTCCATCCTTTTGGTACATACAAGAAACACACCTCAACCTCAAAGACATCACCTCAGAGTAAACGGCTGGGAAGAAAAAAAAAACTTTCCTATCAAATGGACCTAATAAACAAGCTGGTGTAGACGTAGTAATTTCTAACAAAATAGACTTCAAAATAATATCAATCAAAAGAGACAAAGAAGGACATTTCATATTAGTCACGGGAAAAATCCATCAGGAAGAAATCTCAATACTGAACGTTTATGCCCCAAATACAAGGGCACCCTTCTATGTAAAAAAGACACTACTAAAACTCAAATCACACATTAAACCACACACACTATATAGGGAGACTTAAATACCCCACTTTTACTACTGGACATGTCTATCAGACAGAAAATTAACAGAAAAAAAGGGAACTAACAGATATTATGAATAAAATGGACTTAATAGACATCTATAGAACATTCCATCCAAACTTAAAAAAATATACCTTCTTCTCAGCACTTCATAGAACCTTCTCAAAAATGGATCACATACTAGGTATCAAAGAAGTATCAACAGATACAAAAAAATGGAATAACCCTATGTATCTTATTGAATCACCATGAATTAAAATTACAATTTAACAGAAACACTGATTTCAGAAAGTCACAAACACATGGTAATTAAACAATACTCACCTGACTGTTCAATGGGTTAAGGAAGAAATTAAAGACTTACTAAAATTCAACAAAAGTGACCACACAACATACCCATATTTATGGGACACAATGAATGCATTTTTTAGACATAATTCACTTTTATTTTTCTTGTATAAAACAACCCTTATGTGGTGGCCACAGCTGGAGCCTGGGCCCTCTGAACAGAGACTCTGGTGTGGGTTTTTACAAGATGGTCAGTGAATTCCTGATAAGGAGACTTGATGAACACAGTCTCTTTTCAGTGGTCAGGGGTCAGGTAGCTATAGGTCTTACAGATGTCATCAAAGGTAACCTTAGCAAACAAAGTTGCCTAGGGAGGCAATGCGGCTCCTGGCTGATGTATAGCAGTCATCAATTCCGGCCATCATCAGTAGCTTCTTGGGCATAGAAGCTGAGACTATGACAGTGCCTCTGGGGGCAGGGATGAGTTACACCCACACAGAACCACAGTGGCCTGTCACTTTGCATGGAACAGTGTGGGACTTGCCAATCTTGTTCCCCCAGAAGCTTTTTCACACAGGGATAATGGAAAGCTTGGCCAACATGATGGCCCCTCAGATGGCAGTAGTTACCTCCTTGGAGCACTAAACACTGAGACCAACATTACTATTGTAGACCACAATAGCAGCGAAAGCCTTGAACCTGGTCCACTGGCCTGCTTTAGTCTGCTTCTGCGCTGGCATGATCTTCAGAACCTCATCATTTAGGGATGTTCCCAGTAAAAAGTCAGTAGTAATCTTGGACTCCTTAATGGGCAGGGATAACAGGCAGATCTCCTCTAGGGATTTGATTTTCCTGTCTTTAACCAGGCAGCCTAGCTTGGTGATGGGAATTCACTCCTTTTCTTCAGCTTTACCTCCACTAGCCCTGTGGCCTCGGCCTTGGCCATGGCCTCTATCACGACCGCGGCCCCTAAGACCTGCTGAATCCTCCACAGAATACGCCATGGCCTCCTAATCCTGGGCCCTGTGTCCTCTGTGCCCTCTTGCTGTCATCTGATATTTGTTGTTTTCCAGAAGAAGAAGAAGTGAAAGCAACGTTAAGAGGAAAATTCATAGCACTAAATGCCTACATAAAAAGCTTGAAAAATCTCGCACTTCTGAGTTAACAGAACACCTAAAAACTCAAGAAAAAAATGAAGTAAACTCACTCAGGAGGACTAGATGGCAGGAATAATCAAACTGAGAGCTGAAATCAACAAAATAGAAACAAAGAAAGCAATACAAACAATCAATGAGACAAAGAGTTGGTTCTTTGAGAAAATCAACAAAATAGACAAACTGTTACCCAAATTAACAAAAAGGCAGAGAAGGAATATTCAAATTACCAAAATCAGAAATATAAAGGAGACATAACAACAGACACAGAGAAAATTCAGAAAATCATTAGGTCATAATTTGAAGACCTGTATTCCACAACATTAGAAAACTAAAAGGATTAAATATTTTTCTGAATAAGTATCACTTACCAAAATCAAATCAAGATAGATTAGCAAATTAAATAGACCTATAACTGCTAAAAAAAAACAAAGAAACAGTCATCAAAAGTCTCCCAACGTAAAATATCCCAGGACTGGATGGTTTTAGTGCAGAATTCTACAAGATTTTCAAAGAAGAACTAATCACAATACTCCTCAAATTGTTCCACACAATAAAAATAGAAAGAGTATTGCAAAACACCTTTTTTTAGGCTACAATTACCCTGATACTGAGATCACACAAAGACATTGCTAAGAAAGAAAATTACAGACCAATCTCACTCAAAAAAATGGATGTAAAATTATTCGATAAAATACTGGCAAACCGAATACAAGAACACATCAGAAAAAGCATCCACCATTATCAAATTGGCTTTATACCAGAGTTGCAGAAGTGATTCAACATAAGAAAATCTGTCTGTGTAATCAACCATATAAACAAACTGAAAAAAAAATACACACATGATCATCACACTAGATGCCAAAAAAGCCTTCGACAAAGTAAAACATTCCTTCATAGTAAAGCTCTTAGAGAGAGTGGCGCTGAAAGGAGCATATCTAAACATAATGAAGGCAATATACAGCAAACCAACATGAAGCATCAAGCTAAATAGAGAGAAACACCAAACAATCCCACTGAAATTAGGAAAAAGTCTCACTATTTGCTGATGATATGATATTTACATATGTGACTCCAAAAGTTCTACCAAGGAACTTCTAAAACTCATAAATAACTTTGGTAATATAACAGGATACAAGTATAACTCACAAAAATCAGTAGCCCTCATTTACACAGATGATAATGGACTGACAATGAAATCAGAAAAACATTACCCTTTGTAAGAGCCACAAATAACATAAAATATCTCTGAGTAACTCTAGCCAAACAAGTGGAAGACCTGTATGACAAGAACTTTAAGTCTCTGAAGAAAGAAATTGAAGAAGACACCATAAAATGGAAACATCTCCCATGCTGGTGTATGTAGAATTAACAGAGTAAAAATGACAATCTTGTCAAAAGCAATTTATAGATTCAATGGAATGCCCATCAAAATCCCAGCAAATTATTCACAGACTTCAAACGAACAATGCTCAGCTTCATATTGAAAAACAAAATAACCCAGGATAGCCAAAACAATTCTGTACAATAAAATAACTTCTGGAGGCATCACAATCCCTGACTTCAAACTCTACTACAGAACTACAGTACTGAAAACAGCATGTTATTGGCATCAAAACAGAGAGGAGGACCGATGGAACTAAATTGAAGACCCAGATATCACTCCACACACCAATGAACACTTGATTTCTGACAAAGAAGTAAAAAATATAAAATAGAAAAGGAAAGCATACTCAACAAATGGTGCTGGCGTAGCTGGATATCATCATGTAGAAGAATGAAAATCGATTCATATCTATCCTCATACATAAAATTCAAGTTCAAATTGATAAAAATCCTCAACATAAAACCAACCATACCGAATCTCAAAGAAGATAAAGTGGTATGTACACTTGAACGAATTGCCACAGAAGACCATTTCCTAAATATAACCCCAGTATTACAGACTGAGCACATCAATTAATAAATGGGACGTCCTGAAACTGAGAAGCTTCTGTAAAACAAAGAACATGATCAACAAAACTAAATGGCAGCCTACAGAGTGGGTAGATCATCAACCCCACATTGGACAGAGAACTGAACTCCAAAATATATAAACAACTCAAGAATTTAATCATCAAAAGAGCAAATAATCCAATAAAAAATGGCATACAGACCTAAACAGAGAACTCTCAACAGTGGGATTGAAAATGTCTGAAAGACACTTCAGGTTATGTTCAACATTCTTAGCCACTAGAGAAATGTATATAAAAACAGCTCTGAGATTTCATCTTACATGTATAAGAATGGACAAAATCAAAAACAGTTATGACAACTTATGCTGGAGAGGATGTGGGATAAAGTTAACACTCCTCCATTACCGGTGGGAGTGTAAGCTGGAACAGTTCTTTTGGTTATTATTATGGTGATTTCTCAGAAAATTAGGAATCAACCTACCTCAAGACCTGGTAATACCACTTTTGGGTATATGACCAGAGAAAGCTCAGCCATATCACAAGGACATGTGCTCAATTATGTTCACAGCAGCATTGTTTGTCATAGCAAGGACCTGGAATGACCTAAATGCCCCTCTACCAAAGAATGAATATGGAAAATGTGGTATATTTACATCATGGAGTACTACACAGCAGAAGAAAAAAATGTCCTCTTCAAATTTCCGGGACAATGGATGATTCTAGAAAGCATCATATTGAGTGAGGTAACCTAAACCCAGAAAGACAAATATTGTATATACTCACACAGAAGTAACTTTTAGACATAAACAAAGAAAAGCCAATCTACAATTCACAACTCCACAGAACCTAGACAACAAAGAGGACCCTAAGAGAAACACACATGGAACTAATCTACATGGAAAGTAGATAAAGACAAAATCTCCTGAGTAAATTTGGAGCATGGGGACCATGGGAATTGGTAGAAGGGGAAGGGAAAGGAAGGGATAAAAGTATATAGCTCAATAAAAACAGTTAAAAGAATAGAACACTCACCTAAGCCACAATGTGTAGTTAGGGCATTTATTGGCCTTTTGATACAAGCATGAATATTCAATATCCTTGACACTATCAGTAAGAAGACACATTGATTGTTCGTACTGTTAAAAATCATTAAACTATTATCTGCATCTGTGTTAACTTCAAGCCTTGTAACTTAACTAAATGTTAATTCTATGTAGGTTTTCATAAATGATAGAACATAACTGCCAAAACATCTTGTAATTATTATGCATTTCATTATAAGCTGGTTTTTTAGTTAAACCATAAATATGTTGTTTTTGATTGATTGTGTTGACTGCTGCAATCGAGATCTGCATCTCAGAATGGCTTAACTAATGAAGATAGTATGCCAGAATGCAGAGTCAAAACAGGATTTCATAAGACAAGCCATAGACTGTCTTAAGGTTAAGACAGAGACACAAAGGGGATTCTACAATAGATTTATTAGTCTAAAGGGCAAGTAAGTCTGACATACTGAAAATGCAAGACCCCCAAGTGAATCCAGTATTTGTTTCCTATCATCTATAAAGATTAAATATATAAAGAAAGAGGAGTGAAATAGTTATTCCTCAGTTAAGAACTGTATTGTAAAATAAAATAAGATATATGAGTATTTACTCTTAAAGTTAAAGAAGTTAAAATTAAATAGCAATTTCTCTTTACCATTTACACCAGTGATAACACAGTCCTTAAAGTCATGTGTGTCTCCTGGCTTCTTGACTGTAAAGTACAGGCTGAGTTTTTCCAGCATCACAGAATTCTCCTTCCAGACAGTGCCCCAGCAACATGATGGGGTCAAAATGCAAAGAGTAAAGCAATAGGTGTTTGCATGAATATAGAACCATGTTAAATTACAGTTTCCAAAGTCATAGTTCCAAGGATACCAATGAGGATAATTTATAGCACAGGTGAAATAACATTTCTATGCCTTATGAATGTTTGGCTCAACCTTTTGTGATAATAACACTCAGCACTTTGGAAGCAGAAAACCAGGTGGTTGCTGTTCTTCTCTAAAAATGAAAAATATACAAAGATTCCTGATAGTCAGTCATGGAATCTTTCATTTATTCACTATTCCAAAAAAAAATGTGTTCAGTAACCGTTTTTTGAGGAATGTGGTAAAAGCTCGAAATACAAATATAAGTAACTAACAGATCATTGTTGCAAGAACCCCACAGCACAATGCACAGTTATTTGAAATATAAAGAACATTGCAGTGTGTACTGTCATTAATACTATATTGAATATGGGAGATTTTTTGTTTATTTGCATATACTTTTGAGACAGAGTGTCATCTATCACAGACTTGTCTAGAACGTGCACCTCCCTTCATCAGCTTCCTGAGGGCTGGGATAACAGAGAAAAGAATTTTATCATTTCTAAATTAGAGGATGGTAGAAGTGAGAGAAAAATTGTGCGTGTGTGTCCTTATGAGTGTGCATTAAAAGTACCATCAAGGAAAATAAACACAAGTTGATGCCAAGAGCCAATATGGGGAATCTGTGAATTATAATTCTCATAAATTTGTTGCATCTAATTTTTTCTTCATTATAAAACATAAACTCTCACTGTCACATACCTGAAACTATCTTTGATGTTACCTGCATCTTCATGCATCATATCTTCTACCCTCTAAGCCCTTTAATTAGAGGTGCTAATTTTTCAGTTTGGCTAAACTTTTTCATCATTATTTCCTTTGATTTTTACAAGTTATTTGGTTTAGATGTTACTTGCAGGGATCTTATTTCCCTATTATATGTTTTTCTTGATGTGAATGTTTTCTCACACCTTTCTGAATCCACATACTGATTTGATAATTTTTCAAATTGTGAACACAGGCAAATGATTCCCAACAGCTCCATGGATAAATGAAGCTACTGTAGGATCTTTCTTTCCTCATTGCATTTATATGTGCAAGGCCATCTGCAAAATTTGGACCATACTTCAGAGTTCTCTGACTAAGCATGTTCTTGTTCCTTATACCATCTTTGCTTTTGTGCACATGTTCGCTACAGCAGTCACTGCTTATATGGCTTTGTGATTGGTCATATTAGGCATCATGTGTCACCTCAAGAGGCTACCACACTCCTACTTTCAAGCATTTCTTCTGAGTTAGACAATGTCTCTATAAAATTCAGACTTCTGTACCAACCTGTCAATATGTGAAAAAGACAACAGTGATGCAAAGTCTTGACACAATTTCATTCATTGATGATTTTATTCCCTTGAGCAGTGAGAATTGCTTAGAATATTCTCTTACAAATCTAAGAACTGTTCTGCAGTAGTTAAAAGATCTAAATCTAATTTTATTTTTCTTCAGGTAGTCCATACATTTTCCTGTGAATTTATTAACTATGTTAAACTGAGTATTGATTTGTACTTTGGGAAAATTTAATGTTTTTTCATGAAATTATGCATGATAAAAGGAAGAAATTTCATTTATGTACACTAAGTAGTAATTTAAACACATATTGTTTTTTTCTATTAATTAAATTTATTTATTTTTGTTACAACCCAATCCTTTTCCCCTGACTCCTTGCTAGCCATTCCTTTATGCCAACTTCTTTCTGCCCACCATTTCAATCAACTACTCCATTTCTGCTCAGAAATGTGCAGAACTTCCATGGATGTCAACAAAGCATGATATATCAAGTTGAGTTAGAACTAAGCTCCCCCAACCTTGTAGTAAGGCTATGCAAGGTGACACAGTATGAGAAATAGGTTCCCCAAAGCAAGTCAAAGCATTAGAGACAGTCACTACTCCCATTGCTAGGATTCTCACGAGTAGACCAAGTTACACACTGTTTCAGATATGTAGAGGGCATAGGTCAGTTCCATGTATGGCTCCCTGGCTGTTGGTCCAGAGTCTTTGATCTCCTTTGAGCCTAGATTAGTTGTTTCTGTAGAATCTCTGTGATGGGCAATATTGTTGGCATGATTTCTTAATCTAATTCCATTATACAGTGGTTTTCAACCTTACTAATGCTATGATAATTTAATACAGTTCTTTATGTTGAAGAGTCATTCTACCTAAAGGGGTTATGATCCATAGGCTGAGAACATGTACATTAAAAAGTTTAAAGTAAAAAAAATAAAAAATAAAAAAAAACCAAACCACCTAAATTTTCTTTCATCGTTTCACATAGTCATTGTGCTGGTTTAGTGATATCAATGACATTTTAATACTACATTGTTTTTTAATACTTTAAATTACTTTTTCTTGAAAGTTTTTATGTGTCTTCTAACTCTTTGGCACCAATGGGTTACCTGTACAGTCTTTTCCAAAACCACACAACCAGCTTTTGTTTATTAAAGCAACTAGTGGCTTTTATTTTTATGAGATGTCATTATTTGTTTATTTTTAAAAATGCAAGCTATTTTAACATCTCTGTTTATACACATAGACAAAAGCTACCTTCGTTATTTATATAAGAATCTTCTACTTGCCATGAGTATTATGAATTCAGAGACTCTTGGTTATTGCAGGAGTTACAATTAGAGTCATTTGAGTTTTTTGTCTTAAATAGAATTCATAGAACCAAAAATATTTTATGGAATAAGAGAAGAAAGAATATAAGAGGGGGAAGTAGTGTGTTGTGGAATATTATTTTAAGATATGCTATATTTATTTCTGCTGCTAAACATTGGATGAATGATGCAAGGATATGTTGCATTCTTTATGTTGTATCTGTTTAACTCTGTTAACCTGTGTTATTTTGCCTATCTAAAACATGTGATTGGTCTAATAAGGAGTTGAATAGCCAATGGCTAGGAAGAAGAAAGGATGGACAGAGCTGAGAAACAGAGAGATAAATAGAAGGATAAATCTGGCAGAAAAAAAAGGAACAAGGAAAGGAAGAGAAGAGGATGCTAGTGGCCAGTCACTCAACCTCACAGCAGACATGGAGTAGGAGTGAAAGTAAAATATATGAAGTAAGGAAAGAAAGAAATCCCAGAGGCAAAATGTAGATGTGGTAATTTAAGAAATACAAACTAGAAATAAGGCACACTAAGTCGGTAATTTATAAATAAGAATAAGGTTGCATATGAATTCTTTTTGGAGTTGAGTGTCAGGGCCTCAAAAGACTCAAAGTTTTAAAGAATAATAATAAAAAACAAACAAACTGAACAATAGTAGTGAGTGGAGCTTTGAAATACATCTTCTCTGTTTGGCACAGTTATTCTAATCACCAACACATAGCAGATAAATTTGCCTCCACCTGTTACCAGACACGAGTGGGGTGAATTAGGAAGCCTACCATTCCTTTCCAACTACTGACCACTGATGGGCTCTGAAAGCAGAAAAGTCATAATCTGAATATTATCCACTGTGAGGCTTTCAGGCTCCACCAAATATTTACAAACTTATGGTCTCCCAGACATTGCTATTTAAACCTAGTAGGTAACAAAATTAAAAAAAAAATACATAAGAAATAGAGAGGAGGAAGAGATGACAATGGTCGAAAAGATGTAAGAGGGAATGAGAGTAACATGTTTTACTGTATGTAAGTCAAAAACTTGTACCACAGGCACCAGAGAAATTACATCAAGAATTTGTAGAATACTATTGCACAGGTGAGAGAGATTTCTCCTCACAAACTAAAACACAAAGACTATTGCATTAAGTGAGAAAATCATCAGCCCATTTTTATTGATGTAGAGTCAGTCACTGAAATGTTTTATTGAAATCTAAAGCCTATAAAATGCACTTAGTGGATGTTTAATACTTTTTATTGAAGCAGTTTCAAAATTGAATTTTTAGACTGAAAGTAGCACAAATCGTTTCCCCTAAAACAATTTCAATTATTCTTATTGCATTAGGGAAGACACTGAATTGATCAGGTGAATATTGAGATTGTTAACAATCAAGATCAAGATGATAGTTAATTGTCACCTTCTGTCACAGGTTCCTCACTCAGGTTGTTCTGGATGTATCACCAAACCTACCTGTGTTGGCCTCCTATTTGCAGCTACCTACAAGTCTCTTTCCTTTCTAAGTCTGAGCTATTCTTTCTTTATACTTTGGATCAGGATCACAAAAGTGTTGCAAAAATGATTACTGAATTAGAAATTAACAACAACTAATTAAAATTTAATTTCTGAATTTGTGTTGTTTCTGGAAGGCTTGGGTGTGCAGTAATGTGTGACGTCAGTGCAGTCTTCATTCTGAACATGCAGTGTGCACACTCTGCACAAGCTCCCATGCCTTATAATGCTCACAGATGCATGTATAACACTTTGGCTGCAAGATCATTGCAAGGGGTGATAGTTTTTCTCTATACCTACAAAACTTTTGCTCTTATAGAACCATAATTGTTTTAATCATGAACACAAAATATTAATATTTTCTTATCTTATTCAGCAGAGATGAATCACATTAGCATATATTTTATTTGTTTCAAATTGAAATGTTTAAATTAAGACAACTGTTAAATTTTCTTAATTAGATTTCATGAAACAATACTAAATAAATTTTTACTTGATATTAGGGTAAGATTTCTAACAACTGATGAAGTAACCCTAAATGTATTCCTATAATTTGTGGTATATGTTTATGTGAGATCTCATTTTAATATTGATGATTTGAGACTAAATGGCCAACAATTTTAAAACCATTTAAAATACATTGTACATCTTATACAGTATCAAATATTCTGTAAGAATTAATTCCTTAAGTAATAATAAATGAGTTCTACACAATTCTTTGCAAAACTGGTTTATCACATTTAATAAACTACAATTTTATATAAATAAAAGAACTACATTACGGTATTGTTTTCTTTAATATATTATGAAAATGTACATTCATTTTTTACACACATACACATGTCTATCTCTCTCTCTTTCTCTCTCTCTCTCTCTCTCTATATATATATATATATATATATGTTATTAATAAATAAAACAATTTTGGGAGAGACCAAAATTTTTACGTAGTCCTCTACTAGTTCAATTCCAATTTTCTTAGAGTGAATTAATCTCAAAATTTCAGTCATTCTTAGCATTAAAACAAAGATTATTACTTACATTTATAAATTATTCTATTATGTTTTTTGAATATGTCTGTTGGCAGTGTGAAGAGTCAATTAAAAAGCAAGAAATAAGGAGAAAGAAAGCTAAGATAATGGTTTATAATTAGACTGAGCTGTATACTTTGAGGATCATGGAACATGCAATATTTCAAGGTCTTTGTTATTTTCCTATATGAACCTTTATAAGGTTGGTCTTTGGAAAAAGGCCATATTTTATGTTACTCTTTGTAACTTGATGCTTATCATAAACATTGAAATATAAGCAGTCCAGTAAATATTTTCTAAGTATATAATAAGTACATTAAATATATACTGTACTGGTGGCTGCAGGTAGGTACGGGAATTATTAAAAGAAGGTAAGCCTCCAAATGCAAGCTCAGAAAATAGATGGCATTCAATATGAATCTTAACCTTTTTTTATAATATTCCATTGTGTATATGTATCATGTTTTCATTGTCCATTGATAGGTTGGAGGATGTTTAGTTGGTTTTCATTTCCTAGCTATGTGAACAGAAAGCAATTGGCATGGTTGAGTATTTATTTCTGGAGTAAGACACAGCTATAATTTCATTTATGGTTCAGAGAAAATCACAGAAGAAGGGCTGAAGGAAGATAGAACCACAGAACTAGGATGTTAATAGTTGACAATGAAAGCAGCGTTGTAACAATAATAATTAAAGAAAAGGTCATGAATTTGAAGGGAATTATGGGAAGAATTGGAAGTGGAGAGGGTGTGTAGGAGTAACACAGGGATTATGTGCGAAATTATCAAAGAAATAAAATTGTTCAAAATAATTAAAAATTGCACTCAAAGGCTCACAAAACATTGTGGAAATGGGGGCAATAAGAATGTAGGAGCCAGAATACAGGGAGAAGGGATATAATAGACCATCTTCAAAGCACGGCATAGCTCTCTGTGTTATAAATGCACAGAAGTACAAGTTCCTGCACTAGGCCTGCAAAAACTAGCCCTGAAAATGTCAGTCATGGATCAGGGAAGCAAGAACTGATGGGCCCCACCTGTTACTGGCTGAGCTCATGATTGATGAGATATTCTGGGGAAGGAGGCATGATTGTCTATAGCTGCAAAATTACTGTGAGCTCACTAAGCTCCAACATGTAGCCCTGATTCCAGTTACACAGCCAGCCTTGGCTAAACTCAGGTTATTAAACAAATAAATAGATATTAATTTGTTGGAGATATTTTTAAGGAAAATCCAGAGGAGGGGGGATAGAAGGAGATGAAAAAAGATTGAAGAATAGCAGTAACTAGAATACATTGTCTATATGCATGAAATTGGCAATGATAAAACTTAATTTAATTTAATAAAGAGCAACTAAATAAAAGCAGCATTTAAAAACAGCATAATATGCTGACAATAAATCAGCAGTACAATAATTTAGACATTATAATTAGCAAATACACTTTAAGGAAAGTAAAATGTAGACGACATAGTAGTAAACGGTACTTATGGAAAATATAGCCAAATCATGCAAAATTAATCATATTTAGGCTCTTTGGATCTCTTAAAACATTAAATAAAACTTTAAAATGATTATTTTTTAGTAGACATTGTCTAGAAAAAGAAACACATACAAGAATTCAATATCCCACCCCAGGATTTGGTCTATATTGCCCAAGTTTCCTAAGTCAGCACCAAGTATGTAAGACACAGGAGTGAATTTTGCAATTTATGTATTATAGCAAAATCAGAGTATCTTTTGATGTGTGCTGCTTAATGTAGTGTTGGACTGGATGGTCCCAGAACCTTGTTTTCCTACATTAGTGCAAAATTTGAGAGTGAAGAAAAAAAAACCTACCCTCTTTAATGTGGGAGTCAGGTGTGTCTACAAGGAAGAAAGAACACTGTTGTCACTGTATTCCTATGTTAGCCATAGTCAAAACTCCCACCAGATTCCTATCTCAGGTTCTTCATATTTATGGCATGAAAGGCACTGATTTTCTTCTTGTAGTTAAGAGTAGTGGATTTTTAAGTTACCACAGTAACAAACCTCAACTTTTAGTGTGTTGGTCATTAGGGGCTATTCATGGATTCCTCTTAGGACAATGTGGAAAATAATAATTTTGAAGTATAATTCTTTGACTGACAGTGAATATTCCCCTTCCATCCATTTTCTACAATCATTTTTCCTGCTCAAATCAAAATATCAAAAAGTCAAAGACTTTCTTCTTGCTGGTAATGTTGGTTGAGCCAATGTATCTACTACATTCATGGATTTAGTTACTAGCAGTATCTCTAAGAGGGTACCTTTAAAAGTATCTATTTTTACTTATGATTTGAACTACAACTTGTATATACGTAAGCAATTTCTATAAGAATTTTTTTTGCTCAAATTTCAATGGTGCCCTCATCAGTATTAAAGTAAAAATACATCTCTTACTCACAAATCTAAGTTTTCCCCGACTCTATTCATTTTCCTCTTTTAATACATGAGAAGATCAACCAGAAAAGGGTTGAACATGGCAGAAGCTTTTAAAAACCCAAACTAAGTGGCAGTATTTGTTCACTGGAATCAAAGTTTCTCCTTTAAATGTCATGAAGTCTTGATAATAAACAAAGAAATACATGCAACTAATGTTATCAAATACTAAAAGTTCAGCTTTGAAAACATATATACAAGTACAGTGTGTGTGTGTGTGTGTGTGTGTGTAAACATTGACAGTTAATGAACAAAGAGGCCATGAATTTAATAGAGCAAGAAGGAGATTGTGGGAGGGCTTGATGTGGAAAAAGAGAAGATGATAAATGTAATTGTACGGTAATCTCAACTTTTTAAAGTAAAAATAAAAGAATAGATTGTATAAGCTTAATATGACTTGTAATGTTCAGGATCATGTCACAAAGTTTATAGATCCTACAGAAAGGATGTGGAAGTAATCAAAGAAGTAGCCATATGAGCACATTTTGGAACTAAGGGATTAAAACAACTTTGATTTTAAAAGAAAGCAATAGCTTTAGAAAATGTATTCAAAAACTACAATCAGCAATTTTAATAAAATAATAATTTTCAGGTTGGACTTTTTCTTCTAGCACCTTCTATAGAGCTGGATTTATAGATAGATATTGTTTAAAATTGACTTTGTTTTATTCACCTATGGTGATCAACAATTTTGCCAGATATAATTGTCTTGGCTGAAATCATGTGGTCTATCAGAGTCTGTAGCACATCTGTCTGTGGCCTTTTGTCTTTTTGAGTCTCCATTGAGAAGTTGGGTGTAAATCGAACATATCTGTCTTGATATGTTACTTGGCGTTTTTTTTTCCCCCTTGTGGCTTTTAATATTCTGTGTTCTATGTATTTAGTGGGTGGTTTATTATGTGGTGTTCTGTAAGCATCTCTTTCTTTAGTTTAGAAAGGTTTTCTTCTAGGACTTTGTCTTATTGCAGTGTCCCAGATTTCCTGGATGTTTTGTGTCAGGAACATTTTAGATTTAACATTTTCTTTGATAACCGTATCTATTCCTTCTTTCATATCTTCTACACCTGAGACCCTCTTTTCCATTTCTTGCATTCTGTTGGTGATGCTTTCATTTATGTTTCCTGTTCTCATACTTAGAATTTTTATTTCCAAAATTCCCCCTTCCTTCACATTGCCTTTCCTTGATTGCTTGTATTTCTTTTTCAGGTTTTGAACAGTTTTATTTGCTTCTTTCTATTGTTTATTTTTTCTTTTGACTTTCTTTAAGGAATTTATTCATTTCCTTACATGTTTGTATTTTCCTGAATTCCAATAACTGATTAAATCCCTTCTTATGGAGCCCAATCATCTTCATAAAGTTGGTTTTTAGGTCATTTTCTTGTGCTTCTGTTGTGTCAAAAAATTAAAGGCTTGTTGTAGAGGATAGGTTCTATTGGTGACATATTGCCTTGACTGTTGTTTCTTGGGTTTTTATACTGGTATCTAGACATCTGGGCTTAGGATAATTAAGGACAAAGTCTGAGGTTGTCTTTATTGAATGGGTGTTTTCTTCCCGGGTTTTTGTTTCATCTCTGGTCTTCTGATTTATTTCACATGGACTTCATCCAGGTTGTTTGTTCTCTGGTAAAGTGGGGAGGCTCTGACCCAGTTGCAATCTGAGAAGTATTGTAGGCAGGCAGCCTACCTGTACTTCTATTCTATGTGGTCTTTGATGGAGAAGGAAATCTTCACCCCAGTTGGGGGATGGTCTTTCTGTTGATGATCTGGTCTCTGGTAAAGCTGAGGATTCTCCTCCCCAGTTTTGGCATGGGATATGGTGATTAGGATGGAGCAGGACTGGCAATAAGGTTTGCGGTAAGCCAAAATAGTGAGAGAGTATGGAAACTTCAGGGGAGGGTGGCCATTCTGGATTTTTCCCAGCCTGAGAGGGCTCTAGTCAAACCTTTATTTTCAAAAGCCATTATTAATTTCAGTGACCAAGGGTTCATAAACATTGAGTTTAGACATTTATAAGACTATTGTCTTTCCAGCTGTTTCCTTATTTTTTTTAAATGATGATTCATTTTAGTCCTTGCCTCTTGGTCTTTATCAGAGAATTGGAGGAAGTCAGTCATTAAAAATTATGGTACAAGAATTATTAAGTCAAACTGGCTTTCAGTTCTTCAAATATATGTCATTCCTATTGATGTTCATTGGGTTTTCTATAAAACACTCAGGAAAAGTCATGATATAACAATTTTTAACAATCTCTGTATTGTTTTATTAAATTACCATAAATCTTTCCTTGTTAGATATTTAAATGTACTTCTTTATCATAATATTCAGGGTGATTATATTGTAATCTAGATTCCTTGGTGAATAATACAGCATAATAACTAATTTCATACCCACTTTATACCTTTTTAAGCCTTTCTTCAAATGGAAGACCTGATTTTCCTTATACACAAATTTTTCTTTAAGAGTTTTAAAATTTCTCACTGCTCTGTGTCCGAAGGCCAAGTCACAAGATCACTGTAGGACTGCAGCATTGTCTGAATTTTATCTCCCTTTTAAAGAATCTCGGTCACTCTCTCTACAGCTTTCATATTCTCAAGCACATATTGAGCTTTTGTAGATTACATGAACTTGATGTTACTTTTAGGGACTTGGAAGGCTTTCTAATTTGTTTCATACCTGTTGGTCACTGTTTCTGTCTCAAGGAAACAAAATTTGCAAGGAGTTATGCACATTCATGCAGGCTGAGCTTTTCATGGACTCTTACACAGTTTTAGGTCTATTATCTATTACTGTAAGAAATAGACTCAAGTGCACTTTCTTGTAACTTGGTGAACAACAGCTATTTTAACCTGATTGTATTTCACTCAATTTCAGTAAGAATGTTTTCAGTGTCCAAAATCAAGTTTTAGGACATTGTTTACTTCAACTGCTCAAAACTTCTGGAAAGCTTGAGATGAAATGAACATGTTGATTATTTCACCATTGCTATGTGAGGTCAACAGGAACATGAGTCACAAATGACATACTTAAAAGATTAGAAAGCAAGGCAAATTAATGATTTATACTTTGCACATAAATAAGAAATAGCCCAAATGAGTTACGAAGTATCAGTTACTAAAAGTATAATATACGCCTTTATACCAAAGAAAATACAATCAGCAATAATGATAATTGAAATTATGTATTTCTGTGAGGAATTGCATTGTGTCAATACCTTGTTTATCCTTATAAATATGTTTTTTATATTTTTCATTATAAAATTTTACCAGTTTGATTAATTAGCAAATGACATATCATCAGACAACAGAATCTGACTAAAGCAAGCTCCATTTGTAAAATCACTTTTCAGTTTGTGTATATATAATTAGCAGAATATTTTATTAAGGTCTCTCTCTTCTAAAACCATGACAGGAAACATCAAGATACATTTTAATCATCATCAGTACCACAAGTTCTGATTTTCAATACATGTTAGCTGGTTTTATATTTTTAAGTTTTGAGATGTTTATAGTTGCATAAAATATAGTTTGAGCACAACTGTCACCTACTTCCTCCTCTCCAACTCCTTATGGGCTCCTCTCTTGGCAATGGGGTCATCCATTGATGCATTACTAAATTGTCAGTGGCTACATCCCTAAAAATGTAACTCTTTCTCACTGAAATACCATTAATTAATCTCCAATAGCTCTTAAACTCAGGTTTGAGCCTTATTAAAGGGAATAAGCATTAGGAAGGTTGAGAATCACCGTGGTAGAGAAAGAGCTATAGCAAATGTGAAGTGAACCATTAAGATTAGAAAGAACTGATTAACTGAAGAAGGATCACCATAGAAGCTATAATAAGTAAGCAAAGAAAGTGGCCAGAAAAACAAGGCAAAGTTTGCAAACAGGATTGACATCCCAGAAATACCAGATCACAAACACTCTTCTCTATTTCTAAATTTTCTTCAGTGAGAGAGTCTTCAATTTTTGCCAGGATATTTCTGCTTTAATTAATGTCTACATTTTCCAGCATCTCTTATATGAAGATGATACATAACTAATTTCTGATTGGTAGAAAATATATAATGTTTAATAAGCATCCTCATGGGGATAAAATATATTAGTTTTTTCAGTACTACTTTTTAGCAGATATACAAATCTACACATACATACATACATACACACGTGTGCACATACATACTCATATACACATGCATATATTTCTCCTAGTAGATATATGTACATGCAAACACACGGGAACATAGACATACACATATATACATGACACACAAATAGATATAATTCTAGGAGTTATACATACACATATACACACATATAAACACAAAAGTACACATATATACACACTACACACATACACATGCACATACACATATACATGCCATGTGTAGAGCCACAATATTTATTTTAAACTGTGTAAAAATTCAAAGAGATACTGAACACACAAGATAAATAAAAATTTTTTAAAAATATATCAGTTAAATATGAGCAAAATATATTTTCTATTTAATAATTTAACTTCTAATTTTTTTCTAAAATGAAAAGTTCTAATTTTTTTTAGTGAATTAATAATGTTTAGTTAGTGTTGAATAGTGGTGGCACATGCCTTTAATCCAAGATCTCTGTGAAATCGAGTCCAGTCAGTCTACAAAGTAAGTTCTAGGACAACCAGAACTGTTAGACTGAGAAATCCTTTCTCTAAACACAAAATAATTATGTTTAATTAAATATTAAATTTTATAAATTAATATTACATCTAAATATTGAAATCTGCCAGTACTACAGTTTTAGTATAATGTGAGAATCTCCATTAAAATTTAGAAAATAGTGACTATTTTTTAGGAACAGCCAGAGATGTACAGTTTAAAGTTGCTTTTAAGTTGGGCTCATAACAAGTGTGTATATAAAATAGTGTGAGGAAATACATTAATTAAGATTCTTAAAACCTTGCTGTTTGTGGTGGTTCACAAGAATGCTTCCTAATATAAATTTTAACACGTTTCTTAAATTTCATTAGATAAAAATTCTAATGATTTGAATTAGAAATATGCCCTCAAGATATATATCACAGTGGATTTTAAATTAGCATTATTTGAAAGATACTAAAATATAAATATTTCTTTATAAGAAATGTTTTTGCATTCCATCTGATTGAAGTATTTCCTTAAAGGTAAAACTCATTTGAATTTTAAACATATTTTTCTTACACATAGAATTATAAAACATTTCATAATAAAGAAAAAAATATCAGAGACATATTCTTTCTCATTTTAAAACCTAAACCTATTCTGTACATACTTAATTTGAACACAGTGGGTACACATTTTATTTGCTTCAGAACTAGATTCCTAAGAAATGATTGTTAAAGAAAGAATTCTTTTTCCAGAAAAGAGTAAATGATATATTATGTGAACCAAATTTTACTCTGTATGCAACAATATAGTTTCAACAATGAGGAAGTTTTCAGTATAAAACATCAAGAACAATGGGGAAAAGACAATAAATGTTGGAAGTGAATGGCCATGTCAACAAGTGATGCACACAGAAACAGATGCAGAATTGTGCAAAGTATGGTGCAAAATGTTCTGAGCAAAAGTTTGGAATCAGTAAGCAATGTCACAAAAAGCACAAAAAGAACAGGAAAAAGCTAAACAGAAACAATTTAATATTACAAAAGAAAATATAAGAAGCCTTTCACTTGAAATGAACAATCATAGCTTTTACCTTTTTAATCTAACATAAAAATGTGTGTTTATTTTTAAATATTTTTAAAAGAGAAAAACACAGACTCCAGTGTGGAACATACCTAATATAATTTAAAGATAAAATCTGAGAACAAATGGAGCAAAAACCTGATTTTATTTACTGGCCATGCAGAATTTGGGGTTGCAATCTCTGGACTCTCTAGTTGCTGAAATATTAGTGGTCAAGGCTTTAAGGTTTTAGTAATAAAATTAAAAGACACCTCACAGAGAAATCTAATATGCCCAAAGTGTATGTGGGGGGGGGTCAGAGGTACTTTGAAGTATTTCTCAATAAATAGCCCACATAAATTCAGTACAATATCACTCAAGTTAGATGAGCATTCTCTTACAATAAACAATGTTTACAACTTATGGTTATTCTGCTTTACATCGCCATAAAGATGACAGTAAGAGTTAACTAATGACATTCTATAAAACAAGAGGCCTTGGAACACACACTCAATGGGATGTCTCCATCAAATCATTCCCCTTAGAGCTCAGAGACACCCTGTGGCAGAGGAGGTGGGAAGAGTGAAAGAATCAGAGAGTATGAAGGAGACCAAGAGAATGTAAGATGCTATAAAATATGATTCTCAACCTTCTTAATGCTGGAACGCTTTAATAAAGTAAACCATAATTATTTTTGTTGTTGCTTCATAACTGTAATTTTTTGACTGTTATCAATTGTAATGTAAATATCTGTGTTTTCCAATTTTCTTAGGCAACACCTGTGAATTCCAAAAGGGATCATTATCCACAGGTTGAGAACCTCTGCTAAATCAACAAAGCAAAGTGAATGAGTAAGTCTGGTTCTTGGGCCTTCTCTTGCGCTCTCTTTTCCTTCTGTTGATTTTCCTTCTCCAACTTCAATATGAAGGATTTTGTTTTATCTCATATTGCGTTCTGTTGTGTTTTATTTTTATTTCTTAGAAGTCTGTTCTTTTATATGAGAACCAGAGAGGAATAGATTGGAGGACAGGTGGGGAAGAGCTGGGAGGAGTTGAGGGAAGGATAAGTATGAACTAATGTCTCAATGAAACCTCTAACACATATAAATGAAGCAAAAAAATGCTGAGGTAGAAAATGTCTTTTGTAGAGGTACTAAATAGGAACTCAGAAATATTAAAATAATTTCACAGATGGGAGAAACACAAGAAATATTTTAGAACGAGGCTAAAATAATAGGTAGGGAAAAATAGGAGGAAAATACACTGAGTCTTCAAAGTTGATGATTTACAAGTCATAAGAACAGCTGTCTAGAAAACAAGGAAAAAGATGTAGAGAGGAAGATAGTGGAAAATTATTTTATATATTTTTCATGAAACTGAAAAATAGTAGCTACACTGAAAAGTCTAACAAGGGTTAGTACATAAGAAACACACAGATGCACATAAAGGATGAAAGAGAGAGCCAGAGATAGACAGATATCACCAGACACACACAGAGAAGAGAATGCATAGAGAAGGCAGGAGGGAAAATAAGGAGGAGAAAAAAGAAGAGAATTCTGATGAACTGTGATTGCCCATGACTTCAGGTTTTTGATTGCAGTGTGATCATTGAATGAGCAGATAAGGAAAATCAATCACAAAAACGAGGCTGAGGAGTAAAGAAGAGATAGGAGAGGAAGGCAGGGAGGGGAAAAAGAATAAATGTCTTAGTAAGATTTGATGCAAGGCCAAATTATTATGAATTACTTTAGAATAAAAGTGATTGTAGACATAAAACATCTAAAACCAATGGGCCTATTCAGCATTCCTATAAAAGCTAACAAAACTTGAGAATAAATAAAAAAATAAATTGATAAATGATGTGGAAAAGAATAGAATCATTGCAGCAATGAGACAAATAGCACCATCAGAAGACAAGGGAAAGAAGACTTCACAATTGAACATGCTGCCGGTCTGGTTTCGTTTCAGCACATAGTGGAACAAACTGACTCAAATTTTATATACATTTAGGACAGACATAACCCAAATTATCATTATTACTGTTCTACCTTTAAAATCTGACACTAAATCCCAAGTTTGTTTCTATACAATGCTCTGTACAGTCTATTGGCATAATTGAACACAGATGAGTTTATTATAGTTTTCATGGTCTAAGATTGCTACAACTTCTCTGTTAATTTTAGCCCTAAACTAGAGTACCTTCAGGGAAACTGGACTATATGACAGAACTGTGGCTAGCACTCAAATGACTATCCTGAATCTGTGAGTATATGTACTTTTCTCAACGTACAATGTTTCATAATAAACATACATCAAAAAGTGTCATGATCCTAAAACACTTTGGAGTCGGTAGTGTTTAATATACACAACACTAAATAATGGTGCTATGAAATTTGTATTCTGTTCACATATGCATTTATGTACATACAAATGAGCAACAAATTTTTGAAGCATTATCATCAATAAACTATTTACTCCATTTTATATATTTATAAACTAGACTATAGTCCCCTTGTGTTCCCATAAAGGTTAGGGTTGTCCAGTAGTAACTGTGTGTGTTTCTTTGGTCTTCCCATAGAGATTCAGGCTATTCAGTTGGGGTATATATGAGTTTTCATCTCTGTTGTCTTCTTCCTGATGAGTTTCTCTGGCTGCAGTTCATGTGCCTCCAACTATACTCTCAAGTCACAAGTTATGATGGTGAGTGCAGCAGGTGTTTCCTTTGATTTCTAAAAATTTTTGTCTAGAAAATGATGCTGTCTCTCATAGGCTTTCTTCTCAAAGAATTTCTTTTCATTGTTTAATATTATGTTTAAAAGTAATTGGGGATTTTATTTATTACAAACCAAATTAATATCTTGTATATGTATAAGCACCTAATAGTGAAAAATATCTGTCCATAATGTAAACATTCCTCAGGAATTAGAATTGTAGAGAATATGTATATTCTCTACAAGTCTAATATATACTAAAAATATCCAAAAATTTTCTAAAGTTAAAATGCAGCAAGCTTGTTACATATCTAGAAAACCATTAATTCAATATATTAATGAAAATGTCAAATTTTACTAGAAACCAAAGTCATTATCTTCTGACTACTTAACAATAAAGCTCTAATTTTATGCCAGTGTTTAAGATTAGTAAACATAGTGATCAATTAAAGCTTATAAAGTACTTTAAAATAAAATTAAAATATGATATATTAAAAATTAGCTTTATAACGTATATGAGATTATAAAAAATGGTTAAAATTATTTTTTAAAGCATGTTTAAGAAATGTCTGATGAGAATTCCTTTTTATTTAATGAACTGTTTTATATGACTATTTTTATTCTAATTTCTCATTGAATGTGTAAATTCTACATATCAGATTTTATATATTCATGGAATTTTCCTACAATATAAATACTTTAGATTTTTAATTGTAAAAATTAATATTGTCAAAAGAATTAAACTTTGCATTATAAAAAATACGTTTGTATTCTGAAAAGTTAATATCATTTATGTTAGTTGAATTTGTTTACCACTAAACATATCAGTACTGATATTTTTAGCAGTGATTTGTATAACTCTAAAATTGTAGCATAAACAAAATAGTAAGTAAAATATGACAATAATCTTAGTACAAAAATACTTAAAGCATCCATTTCTACAAATTTTCATTAAATTGTGGCAATTTGATTATATAATTATGAATATTTTTAGAAATAATTTAGGAAATTTTACCAGTGGTTTACTGTCATATGCTCTAATTATAATTTCACAAGTAGAATTATTTAATTATTCAGGGAAATCAGTTGAATATTACAAATTTGTTTTTCAAAGCATAAATGTTCTATAATTTGTGTTTTACAGTTTCTACTAATGCATTAAGATATACAATTAATTACTAATATACTGTCTCTCTTTGTTCCACTGGTGAACTTTATTGACTTGGCAATGAAGAAGAAATTCTTAAATTAGATATTAGTGGAACTTCAAATAGATAAGTGATCATTATACAGCACAACACAAAACAATAAATTAGTCCATTTCCAATTAAAAGTGAGATATTACAAGGGTTGCCACCTTCACAACCATCATTTTTCTCATACCACGTACCCTAAGTTTAAAAACAAAATGTTTGTGAATGTGCATGTTTGTGTGTGTGTGGAGAGAGAGAGAGAGAGGCTGAGGGAAGGAGGGGGGAGGGAGCGAGGGAGGGAGAGATACAAAGAGAGGGAGAGAGAGACTAAGAATTTTTGCTGACCATTTTCTTTTTGATAGAGGTTGAGAAGATACTAACTTGAAGACCCTAAGAATTCCTGATGTACACTTTCAATACCAAATCACATGTTACATCCATTTACACATGCAAGAGAAATCAAAGCCAAAGCTGAAAGTAAAATGGACATAATTTTAATGGATTTTTTAAAATTTTTGTGCATTGGATTCAAACAGCAAACTGTGTGCACTCAACTGTTTTCACAATGTTGTCAAGAGATCTGTGTCATTTTACCATTTTACACACAATTGTTCATTACAATATGTTATCCGCCTTGTGGGAATCAGGGGTGTGGCATGGTAAGCAGTGGTGGTAGTGCACCTAGCTTTTATATTATCTAACTTGAAAATATTTCTCTTCTATGATTCCTTTTTCGTGATAAAAATAGTTTTCACCAAACGTTGGTGGTGCACACGCACTACCATTCATGCTTGACGTCACACCCCTGATAGGAACACATGTTCTTATTTTGTTGATAAAAAGTATTACAAAAATTTCCATACAAAAACTATTTTCATAGAAATCTTGCATTTCCACAAATAAACCTGAACATTTTTTGGAAAAAAAAAACTGCTCAAGAATTTTGTTCTTTTAACATTGTGACTCTTGTTAAATGCAGTCCACCTCAGAGTTCCATCATGTACTTTTCTGTAGGTGACAAGTCCCCACTCTTTATCAGTGAAATCTGCCCAGGCGTCATCAAGAACTTTACAGCAGGAATGAGAGTTTCAGTTGGCAAAACAATGATAGAATGAAATCTTCAGTCTTCCACATAGCCAGCAAAACTAAGCCCTGCTTTACAATGTATGATAAGGATTGCAAAACATCATCTTTTAACTTAGAATCTCTGAACCAACTATTAGTATTTTATTTCGGGTGTAGGTTAGGGTAAGGGTTTTTTTTGGGGGGGTGGAGAACATTTGGGAATCTGATTGGCTTGCCTGTTAAATACTTGCTATATTTTGAGGAAGAAACATTATTGCCTTTATAATTACCATTTATATCTCAATCCATGACACAGATCATTTTTAATGAAAGGAAGGAAAATAATGGAAGTGGTCTGCTTTCTGTTTCACCTCTATGGAATTCTGACGTGTTTAGCTTTACATTTTCCACATTCTGTAAGCACACATTGTCTATTCAGAAGATGATTGAGTATAATGACTGCTGGGAGCTAGTAACATCACTTCGATTATTTTTGTGGCGCAGGGACTGTACTGTTTCTTGCAGCTCTATAATTTTTGCTGATTTCACACATTTTTTATTCTTACGACATTTTTATTGGTTTCCCTTTTGGGCACCGACATTCCATCTCATGGCAACAGTTGTACTTCTGAAGGAACCCGTAGTTTCTCCCTGGACTGCATTTTAAACCAGCCACAACATTTGGATGTAACATTCATTCAAAAGGAGGGAGGAACCCATGATAAACAGTGTAACCCCGTGTAACTTGGTTGATCCATGGTGCTTGTAAATCAAGTCTGATCACTGCAACTGCTTAGATCACAGAGTCTCTAGTTCATAGACACAGCGGCATGAGGTAACTCATTTTATTTTGCACAGGTTGCATATTTCCACAGGAAACATTCTCGCTAAATTGTTTGGAAAAAAAAAAAGACAACAGTTTGTGCTTGGGTGGCTGGCCTCCCAACTTCATGCCATGGTTTCTTTACCTGGCAACCTTCTGTCATTAAATGTGTGCATGTTGATAACTTCTTCTGTTTTCACAATGACTGGCGCCTGTGGCTTATGTTTTAGCCGACGCTGGCACTTCAGGGACATCCTCAGTTCTTCCACCATAGCACTACAGAAGGACCGCTACAGAAGAACACAGAGAGATTGGATATTATAAAAATGATAGAGGGACAACATGCGACAATCATTCTCACATACTGGCCGGCCTGCCAGCCTAAAACATTTAGACTATTACATGGTGATTAAAAAATTATTACATTTTAAATGAAAAAAAATAGAATGAGAGTATCATAGCATTTGGGGCTATTTTTGGAAATTTACCACCTGATAATGAAATATTCTCTCCATTAATAATTTCTGTTATTCGAATAGATTGAATTAGATTATCTTTTAATACTATGTAAAGTTGGTTAGCATTATGTGGATGTCTACCTTAAAATTTAATCATAAAAAAATCTCTACTAGATACTGAATGGTGTTTTCTAATTAATTATATTAGAAAATGTACTTTTTGGGTTACAAGATGATATACACAAATGGTCCTAAACATTGTTTCTCTACTATTTAACTAAAATAACAAAAATGACATAAGACAAACATAAAATATAACACAATTTCTGTAATTTAATTACAAGTTCTGCTATTATTATACATATACACATTGACAGTGACTAGAAACATACAAGATACAATCATGAAATGGAAAATTGTCAAATTTTAAACACCTAAGCAAACATTATCTGTAATTCATTATAAAGGCCTTCTTAACAGAAAGCAGAAAACAGTTTACCCCAGGTGAAAAGGATACCATTTTTCACGTTAATAACTCCATTATGAATAGCCAGAAGCTGTACTAATGAGCCCTAGATACTCATGCAGAATTAGTGAAAAACCTATTGCCAATAAGATGAAAATCATAGAGTCATTAATGTGAAATAAATTTTGTTAGTCTCTTTCCTCTCTTGATTAAGACATACAGAGAATAGATCCCCGAATTAACGTTATACTATAGTTGGAATTTAGATAATCTGAGTCTGAAATTAGGATCTTCTGTACAAAGAAAAAAACCAAAATGTAAACAAAATACAAAGGTAGACATTTATAAAGATTCACAAAAGTCTGAAAGATGATATGAAACATGATGAGATAATAATAGGTATTTTGAGATATACTATTGAGTTAGTCATTGCTGCTTTGCAGTTAATCATCTTAGAATCCAGGACAAAAAATTATAGCATATGTTTCAACTTTTTAAAACCATTTTGCAAGTATTATATTTTGTGACACTCAAAGTAATATTACAAATTATTTATGTCTCAGTTTGTTGGTGTAATGTAACTCAGAGAAAAAGTGACTTGCAACTTCTCACACACAGTAAAACAGCCTGTCTGTAGTTTTGTGATTTTGACAGAGCTTTAAAGTCTTTTTATTCCTTTATGGCTATATCCTCAGTTTTTCTAAAATGTTCTTTAAATCTGTGTTTATTTTATTCAGTCATTAAGGGGGAAGTTAGTATAAGAAGGTATGCTTATCAACATATAAGAAACAACTCCTGCTTTCTCCCATCCAAACCTCTCTGAGTCAGTCCTCTTGTCATTACCTATATTGCTACTGCCCTTCCATAGTCTTTCTCTTTTCTTCACACAGTCCTCTCTGGTTGGGTGGCCCTCCGCTTCCTCTCTGACTTCTTGTTCTGGCACCTGCTGTGCTGAGTCCTTAAAAGCTTAGTGTGATTCTAACTTTACTTATGGCTCCGGCACACAAAGTTTTTTTCAGAAACTTTCTTCTACAGGCTACTTTTTCTTTAGTCAACTTAGTTTTGAGTCACTATATTTTCCTCATTGTTCTTTTCTCTAGCCCCTGAGTTTTAATTTTCCACTCTCACAGAAGTGTAAAGACACTGAGATCTTGTTGATTATGCACATCTATGCTCTTCAAATAGCAATCCAGCTAACCATAGCTCTGCATGGTCTAATATTTTCTTTTTATTTAACAGTGCCTTTGAATGTATTGCATAAAGGTTTGCTTCCATCTTGGGAACTTCACAAAACACAAAGAAAATCTTCAAGACTTAGTACCTTTAAACAGTAAGACAAATAATGTATTAGAACTTGTAATGGGTGAAGATTAGATGTTAGTCAGGACTTGCCCAAGGATTACAGAATTGTTGCCTGGAATTATGAATTGCGTTTGTAATTACAGCTTGTGAAATTCATGACATATTTTAATTTAAGGCTCTATATACCACCGCCAGCTTGTACTTTGGAATGGTGCTGCTTATTGCTTAATACCTTCTATTAGATGTATTTATTAACAACATGATGATAATGATGATGAAGATGGTGATGATGACAACACGGTAGAAAAGGAAAAATCTGACTCCAAAAGGGAGAGGAATACATTGTCTTGAGGTAAAATAGTCTTGACTCTCTGTTGAAACATTTAATAGAAGAATTGATTAATATGATATAATTAGAATAAAAAGGTAGAACTTGATCACATTGACATATAAAACTGATATAAGATGTGAATGAATGTTAATAATTTGAAAGACGGTTTTGCTTAATGTAGACTTTCCAAATATCAGCTAATGTTTAACATCCTTTTCAACCTTAACCTGAGACTTTTATTGTATAAGATTCGCAACAAAACAAAGTGTAAACATTAATATTTGGGCTAAAAGAATAGACTAAGTTGTTTGTTTCCATGGGAAAAATATCAATGAGCATACACATTCTCTTAGGAAAGATTATAATTCAATTATAATAAGGTATTTAGTTCTTGGTGTTTAGTGCTTGCTTCAGACTATACACTGATAGTCTGAACATATAACATAAAACAATTTTTAAATTATTATCCTATGCTACTAAATTTATAATTAATATAAAATCTTGCTTAAGTTAAATATCCAATATTTTTTACCTTTTATAATCTTAAATGATATGTATACAATTTAGAACCATATCAAAACTATAAATTCTAAATAGCAACCTTGTTTTCTAAACAAACGTGAAATAGAGAAAGCTTTTGTAAGAGAACTTTTAATCAATCTGTGGTCTTTACTATATAATTTCAAAATACCATTTTCGTTAATTTTCTTTTTGAATGAGCTGAAATTTGCCAGGAGTTTCCTCACCTATCAGTGTGCCATTACCAGAAAAATAGTTTAGTTTTTAAATAAAAGTACTATGAAACAACAGGTTATCTTCTATTTTTTTCTCATTCTGATGTTCAAAAAATTTATGTTACCATAAAACTTGAATTAAATTTTTGATTAATTTTTATTCATTTACTAATAGTTTACCCATTTCAGCTACCTCAGTTCTGAATTACAAATTTTCCAAATAGATAAGTGTATATGACTGAAGAAAATTCACAAAGATTTATTATGAGCCTTTATTTTAGTTTGCGCTGCCAAAATTTCCTATGATGTTTAAATCTAACTTTAATTCGATTTCGTTCAAGAGAGACCAGTTGCTTTTCTTAGTTTTAAATATGGATTAGCATTCTCTTTTATTGAAATTTGAAATGTCTTTAAAATACTCCTGTGCACTAATTATGACTTTGCTCAATTGTCATTAAGATATAGGAGGGAAGAATAACAAGAAAGAGAAGGAAGAAGGGAGACAAGTAAATAGAAAGGAGGGGAGGGAGAAAAGTAGCAAAGGAGTGAGGGACAGCAGAGTGCCTTGTTTTGGGGTGAAGCCCATTTGTTGTGTCATTCAGGTGGGGGTTTCCTTACAGTGAAAACAACAGTAAAATGTTTCTTCACATTAAGGCAACAGACTACAAAAAGGAAAGTAAAGGCACAAGGATACTAACCATCATTAAAAACCTCTTTTAGAAAGTTTCAAAAGTTTACTAAACAGTGTCTGGATGGTATGGTGGCACTAACCAAATAGAAGATTCCTGAAAATGAAAATTTAAATCTTTGAGCTGTTAGCATGTATAATTGCATTAAAATAAGTAAAATTCTTCATAAAATTCACTACATTGAATGAAGCAACCTGTTATTTACACATCCCTGGAAATGAAGGCCTTGAGTTCTTTTACATGGCTCATGTGAAAAGTCCTATGTTATATTCTTATTATAAGTAAAAACAGTAAATATAAATGATTTAAAATTATCATTGTTGGTTTCCCAGAATTATTTTTTACTGAATAACTTGACTTTCTAACCTATAGACACATGATTCACAATGCAGAAGAATTTAGACAGCACAGAATTGTTTTAATATAAGAAATCTACCTATAAATATGCTCCATGCACAACACTGACATTTTTGTTAAAACTGACAGTGGATAAAAAAGATCTAGTTCCTTTGTTTTCAAGTTTAAGTTTATTAACCCTATGTTAAATAAATCTACTTGTCATCTGAGGCTATAACTATATGATTTGTTTTACTATTCACCAACATTTTTGGTGACCCTTTGTCCTATTCCTTAAAAGTAAAAATTTATGTAAATATTATTCTATTTTTTATAGAAAAGCATTTACAATCGTTTTCTGCCTCAAGGGATTAAACATCTACGGAAAGAGTATTAGTCATGCACTCAAGAACTGAGTCATATACAGAGGGAAGAAATCACATTGAGAACAGTTACAAAAAATTACATCACATTAAGTAATATCTAATGAAACAAGTAAATTGTAGGAATCATGTAAATGTTATATATTATTTACATAAATATTGACATATTAAGAATAATAAATGTCATTTATGTGACCAAATAAAACTTCTCCCCTGACTTATTTGATTATAACTGAAAGTTGTTAAATATAAAATACATAAGGCATACATCACAAATGTGAATTGACCTACGGCTACATGAACAAAAGAAGGAAGCCATGAGTTATGTAAATGACTAACTAAATCACTGAAACTCAAATACTTTAGCAATAATATTGTGTTATTGCAGTGTTTTTGAAAAAGTTAGGATATTTACAAAAGCCTTCTCTGAGGAAAATTTACAAATCCAATTTTAAGATACTGTTTCAATTAATTGCTGTAATATTAGAGAAAATAAAACTTAGCCTTGAACATTCAAATTGTAGTTTACAGCTATACACATCAACAGTAATAGAGTGGAGGCAAAAACCTTGTTATTTAACTTTTATTCTCTGAATATTGTGACATATTTTTCAGAGCATCAAACAATAAACCATGCTACTCTCAGCCTGGGGTGTTTTATATTAATAAACATACTAAGAAGTACAACAAGAAATACAAATATTCTCAGACTTTACTTCAAACAATATTTACCAAATATTTTATATTGCAGTTTTCAAGTTAGTGAGACTGAGAAAGTGTAGCATCATTCCACATTTTACATTAACCTTACTTAAACTAGAAAGACCAAAAGAAGGGCAGCAAATTTCAGAAGCTTTTCAGTGTAGAAATGGATGTTCTTTTAAGACGAAAGGTGCTGATTATCACATTCTTGCTAAAAGTCTCATCCACGCAACTAACACGCAGGCTCAGGAAGCTTCTGTTGTTAAGCCAAAGCAGCTAAGTTGTACCAACTTTATCCTTTTAACAATGCTATTAAAATAACAAATGACATTCATATTACAATTATATGAAAAAATACAATAATTAATTTTGATCTTTTTTAATTTAAAATCTTTAACTTTAAATAACATTAACAATTGTATATAAAAGTTGGGTCAAATCAGAACTTGCTTATAGTTCCCTAAGGATAACCTGATGCCCACTGTTCAATAGTCCTCTCCTCTTCCTTAACCTCTATTGCCCCAACTTCTGGAAACTGCACTTCTCTTCTTAGCCTCTATCTAAGCAACAATTATAGTTTCCACATGCGACTGAGATCAATCTTAACATAAGGGTTTCTGTTTTCACACATGTATGAAATGACAGGCTCTCACATCACAACTTTTAAAGTATTTTAAATATAAAATCAAAAGTCTGTATATTGAGTCATTTTTGGAAGAGAACCTGAGAAGTCTTAAACTCGGTGATGCAATAGTGAGCGCTGCTTCTACATCTTTTAAATTCTAAAACCAGTTCTTCAAACATTGGTGACAGAAAGAGTTAATAAGTAAGTATGGTCAAAGGCTTCAATCTTATTATTGAATTTAATTCCCTAATTTACACATGTTCTCAACACAACTTCATGAGAAAAGAAACAATCAAGAAACAGGTACACAGCATCTGGAGTGTTGACTCTGAAACTAAGAGTGCTTCCCCCTCTTGCAGAGGACCAGAAATCAGCCACAGCACCCACATCAAGAGGCCCCAGGGCATCTAACCTTTGACCTCCGTGGGTACCTTCACTAACAGTCACAGACTCACACATACATACACATAAATAATATAAAAGAAGATTATTTTTTAAAGGAACAACTAAGTACATATGTTTATGTAATAACGATTAATGAAAAAAAAGTACTTCAATTTGACAGAGAGTAAGGAGGGGAATGTGGGAGGGTTTGAAGAGGGGAGATGAATAGGAGAAATGTTATACTTAATTTATAATCTCAAAAATTAAAATAAATATTAAACTAAACAAAACAAAAAATGAAATTTCTATGTACATTTTCTATAGCTTATATTGTCTAAATAGTATTGGGTCAGTGTCTCTTTTTCTGGTTGCGGAAAGTATAAGTAACTCTGGAGATACATATCTTCTTTACAAAAAATAAGTTCAAGAGTCTTGGGAATTTCCTCTCTTCCTGCCTTCCTTCTGCATTCCTTCCTTCCCTCCCTCTTCCTTCCTTTTTTTTAACCTAAATTAGAAACCATATTTTAAAACTTGTAAAGCCACACATTAAAAAAAGTAGAATAATTATTTATGAAGGTCCAGCCTTGGTTTTAGTATACAGTTCATAGTGCTATAGAAGATGGGCTATGGTAGGAATGACAGGAATAGATTAGCTGATTTGACAGATTAGTGAAATACATGAAGACAAACATCCTTTATAATTGATGTTTATATAAAAGACATTTTAAAAAGTTACCCACTAGTTCTTATGTATATCATTGGCGAAATAGAACACCCTACTTCTAAATGGTGACATAAAAATCACAACAATAGACTACTTATTCAGTTTTATTCACAATTTTAGTTTGGGTTCTAAATAAATGTATATTTTACAGCTAAAATGTCTTTGTTGAACATTATCCTAGAGCTTCTAACTTTTGAAAACTAAAATGCAGTAGAACTTCTTGCTCTAAATATAGCTGGTGTTTATACGGTACTTTATTTAAGCATCACTTTTAAAATGCAAATTTTGGAATAAAATATTTATGTACAATTTCTTAGATTGTTTGTATTGCTAGACTTTATCTATCTATGTATCTATGTATCTATGTAGGTATGTATGTATGTATCTATCTATCTTTCTATCTATCTGTCTGTCTGTCTGTCTATCTATCTATCATCTATCAGTCTATATGTTGTTATTAAAAGCAGTATTTCTGTTACAACAATTCTTCCAAACTCTGAAAGTAATTCTTACAGAAGGCTACCAGTACAGCCTGTTTTAATTTTGGAGTTTTTATGATATGGAATATGTATTCCTTTTAAAAATTCAATATCTTTTGTCCTGAAAATTTAAACTAAGTAATTGATTTTCTCTTATCAGACACCAAACTGAGCAGTTGAAATTCTTGTTCCTCTGCTCCTTATATTTACAGTTATCTTCTATATTTATTATAATTATAGACAAAAACTTTCTATTTTTTTGAAAACACACACATTTTGATTTCATTTCCATGAAATATATAACTTAGAAATGTCTTGCTTGAGATTTGCAGTTGTTCTCTGTTAGTAACAAGTTATTGACAGAAATTGGCTATGATTTGAACAATGGTATATTCCAAACATGTAGGTGTAATGCCAGCACAGGGATATTTTCAGGGTAGAATACATATACTGAGATTTAATAGTTTGGTATTCACTTTTAGTTTATAGTTTTTAGACAGGTTAACTATATTTACTTTGTGATTAAAATGATAAGTAAATATTTTGGGCACCATTTTTTATTCTTATGTCGAGAAACTCAGTAATTATATATATATATATAGTATATATAGTATATATATATATATAAAATATACAATAATATGTGTATGGGAAGTTTTATTTTAATTACATAATGAAGAAAATAGCCCTATAAATAAACCAAATAAAAAGTCAAACTGTCATGCTATTAGTCTTGCTGGAAAACAAAATAATACAAATTATGTCTACCTTATAAAAAGCAAACTCAGAGTAGTTAAAAAGTGATTTTATATATGAAATGTTAGAAATAAATTTATAAAAATTTAACTTTTTAGAAATATGTTTTCAAATCCAGTTATAATAGTTAAAAGACAAAATTCTTTCAAATGCTTATTTATGTATTTATTTTTATATGTTTGGGTATTTTTTTCTGTATGTCTGTCTATGTATTTCATGCTTAGTGATGATAAAGAACAGAAGAGGATGTTAGACACTCCAAGAAGAGGAGTTATAGATAGTACTAGGGTAGGGTACTGTGAATTGAACCCAGATCATATGTAAGAGCAAAAAGTGCTTTTAACTACTGCAATATCTCTTTAGCTTTGAAAATCAAACTTCTGTTTGCTAAGCAGCTCCCTTCAGTAATGGGGAGCTTTTAAGGTGAGATCCACACCCAAAAACAAATGTGCATTATCTTAGATGGGAAAATAGTTCTTTGAGTGTTTATATAAATTCAACAGTTACTGGAATCTTAGACAACATTTATAAAGTCAAAGAAAATATACTGAAAAATTAAATATATCTTGTTATAATTTTTTTATTCAGACAAAACATTTTTATATAATTCAAAGTTGTCAAGTAAAATAGAAAAATATAAAGGAAAATGCTTATCTCAATAATTTACATATAAAATAAAGTTTATCTTTGATGAATTATTTCTTATATCATGATTAAATTGTTAATTTGAAAATCAAGACACCGTTAAGTCGTTATCTGAAAACAAAATTTATAAGTTTAAAATCAGTAAAGTATACAATTTTCAGCTTCTTTCATTTTTAACCTAGCCTGCCTTTTGTTTAACTTTAAAACATCAGAAATATAAGAAAAGATGTAGATTCAATAACCTTGGTTTTAAATTATATTTTAGAAGAGGAGATCTCAAACACAATTTATTTCTATATTTAAGTGGCATGTACTATTTTAATTGCATTATTATCATTAGAGATGAGAATTTACATGGACTATCACTTGTTCATAAATTTCAGTGATAAAATTGGTAATTAAGTAGCAGTTTGTGTCTTGTTTATTTCAGCTTTTTCAGATATTTTCTTTTGTAAAATACTGTGGACTGAGTGAAGATGGTGGAGAAGAGGAAACTGATAATGGAGAACTTTGGGTTTGGATTACTGAATGACAGCATTTTGTTTTAATTTAACATAAAGATTCTTTTTCTTAATAAATATTATTTGGGAAACTAAGCTAAAGAAGTAATAAATGCATAATGATTTAAAGTATGACTTTGTGTATGTATAGATTTCTTTCACAAGAAAATCCAGATATTTGTTTAATTATATTGAATGGCTGCATAATCTAGCCAGAAAAATTTTCCAAGAAAAATAAGAAATGAAACTAGAAACTAAATTATCATAATAAATAGGAGGTATGAATATTAATAATGTAATAACTGTTTAATCTAATATATTGAATTATATAGAATCAGTGATAACCCTATTGTATATATTTTCAAATAGTTATAATTATTTCTATTTTTAATTTAGTGGTAAGAGAAAATAGCTATTTTAGACAAATCAGATTAAGGGAAGTTGATGGAAAAATAGGTAGCTATATGATAATTAGATATATTAAAAGGATAGAAAATAAATAGATAGAAGATAGTTAGATATATAGATACATAGATACATAGATAAAGAGTTAGATTTAATTTTGCCTTGAAGATTTGCCTTCTAGGTGTTGTTGGTTTTAAAGCAGAGGGATGAGTTAAGTTTATCTTTTCAAGAAAGAAAAGTAAAATTGGAAAAAAAGACATCCATATTAAAATAAGAAATCTAAATGAAATAATGTATTAAGAAGTATAAGATTGGTGATAGGGTAGGTTCATAAATAAAAGATAGCCAGACTGAATGTTTGAGCATGTTTTGTATGAGTATATCACCTTCTATCTGTCATGATGTGGGAAGGAATATTTCAAATGATATAAATACAACTAACTAAGCATAAAATAACATGTAAGTCGCATACTTATTCATTACAATAGCACACTCATATCTTGCAGAAACAAACTTATGCCAAATTACCAGACACATTACCCGCTACAGTAAGGGAACCTTTCTGGACTATTTAATGTGCAGTCTAACTGCCTGTCCTGAAATCACTGGTGGGATTATTCACAGAAGAGCAAAAGACAATGATCACTACAGTCAAAACAAAAAAGAATAACCCTGGGAACCTAAGAATAATTTAATGTGGTCAGAGAAATGTGCAAGCTAGAGAGAAACTGAAACCCTGCAGCTATGGCCAGGGATAGGTGATAGAGATATGCAGAGATAGAGAACCTTGGGTTCATTATAGAAGCAAAACAGGTCTGTGTGAAAATCAGTGAGTGTGGCTCAATGTTCATTTACTATCAGTACAGTTGTTGCCCGGGATACTCTCAATATATATTATTTTATTTAATAATTTTTTAAAAAGTAATTTTAAGGCCACAGATTGCTAACATTGAGAATCTGAAGAGTTCAACTTAGTGAGAGGTGGTAACAGCTAACTAGATTTATTTTAAAAATTAAATAACCACACCCCTTGAGGTTTAAAAAATGAAATTTTTTTTTAATTTTTAAGAACATAGCTCAAGTTAATCAAACAAGGAAACGTCTAGAGATAACAACAATACAATACCAATAGTGTCTAGATTCAATCTGTTTTATTTTAATATTAAGATAGACTTAAGAGAACTATTACATATGGATGGTTAGACATTCTCACTAGAAAACCAAATAATCTTTCATATATATAGGACTTATTATTAAGTAACCAAATATCAGTTATTGGCAAATTATTGAAAAATGTTAATTGATGACTCAATGAGATTGTTCATTGTTTAGTCCTTTATATTTTTTTTACAAACCCATTTTCATACCACAGAAAGAACCACAGTATCAAGAGTAGACTTATATGTAGCTAACTAGAATTAACATAACAGAATTTGGCATAGCCATCTAACCAGAAATAGTCAACCTTAATGTTGTTAGGAAATAAGCTATATGAATGTCTGAAAATTTGAATATTTACACATTATTATGTCAGAGAGAATAGGGGTATTAAAATATTCATTTTTCAATTGAATGAATGATAACTAAACGTTGTCATAAACTACAATCAAGTAAAACTTAACATAAGCATTTAAATGTCTAGTTCAAGAGTGGGTCAACAATTTAACATAAATCATTCAAACCAAAGGAAGATACTCGTCATCTATAATTTTACAAAAATAGTTTCTGCAATATATATATTCAAAGAATAGAAGCAGAATGATTTTTACATATTTTACTCTTTGATATTATATTTTTAAATACCATTTGTTCTGATATTGTATTTTTTACAATAAACTTCATGATCTTTTCAAATACTAAAGAGAATAAAACCTCATTCATACACTTACTGAACACCTAAAAATATGTTTCTATCAAAAACAAAATCTAAGATTATTATAGAATAAAACACTGGAAGATAGAAAAAGTAGTGTTCATTTCATTTCCAGAGTTATAAATGTACATACAGTGGTGAGGTGTGCTATCTGTGTTATTTTCATGATTATCTTCATATTTATAGGAACAAAGGAAGCCTAGAACTAGGAATATAGAAGCTAAGTGATTACACAAACTTTTTAACTACAATAAAAAAGTATCTCTACAAGTGACTCAATATATTGAGGTACAAAGAAAAATTAAATTATAACACTTCTGTGTTTATACATATTTCATAATTACTTTGAATAGAGTAAGGAAAAGACTCAATAAGAAAAATAGGTACTTGCAAAACCATAATATTAGTATATATTTAATAATTTAGAAAATTAGTAATATTTCTAATGCAAGCTAAGATGTACGAAGAAAGATATCCTAATAAAAAATTATGAGATTATTTCTACTGAAATCAAATTTAGTTACTATGTAGCTTCAAATTACTATATGTCTTAAAACCTGGGATTGTATTTGACCGGGTATTTCTATTTTTTTAATACAATTTCTTCCCTCAGTAACTGTATCTGTCAATTAACCTAACAGCAATGCACTCCAAACAAAAAATTCTCCTTATTTAGTCCTAAATAAGATTGATATATCTATTTGTTCTGTGGACTGACAAGTAAACATTTTGTTAATAAGTTTAAGGACTATGATGATGATCATGAATCTTTGTGAAATATGTAGATATATTTCACAAAATATATAATTTAGTTATAGAATGAATGATAGAAGACAATTAACAGCCATAGCTCAAAGCAATTCTCAGTTTTGATCGAAAAAAAATGTCACTTGTGTTTTATCATAAGAAAAATAAGTGTTTTAAATCGCAAAAATGTGACATTTACCTTTTCCAACTGAGCGTTTTTTTTGGATTTGTATAAAAACTCTCCCACTGCCACAAAAACTGAGAGCACCAAGCCGGCTGCCAGGACAATGAAGATCCCACCAATATTCTGAACCCCTAGGGCACTGGCCTCCTTGCTCTCCTCCTCTGGGCAGCCATTGCCCCGCCACCACTTCTCCTTCATCATGTGCAGCTTGCCTTCCTCTTGCAGCTGAAGAATTGCTATGGTGATTTTGTCTCGATATGGAGAACCTGAGGAAAAAGAATAAACATTAACTATTTCTAGGAAAGCAGTTATACAATTAAAGATCATGAGTGAAGAATAGAGATTTTACAAATCCTTAGAATCAGCATTCATTTTCAGCAGAGAAAACAGCACAGAAAAACATAATAATCAAAACTTTGATAGGATAACTAAAGCAAGGAGGCTTTCTAGACTTTTTGTTAGTGTATATTCTTTGTACAAAATAATGAAAATTTTAACTATAAAGTCTAATATGATATCTTATGTGTATGACAGAAACAGACTCCGTCTAAAAGACAGACTTGGAGTATCAGGTAATCAATAAATTAGTAAACAGAAAGTCACAAGGGAAATGGTTAGAGTACAAAAGTGTTAGTCAATGTCAGGAAACAATTCCACAATGAAGATGGAGAATGGATAAACAGCATTCTCCACTTCCAGAAAAGTTGTGGAAAATTACGTCTCTATATTTAAGTTAAGTAAGTTAAGGCTGCTTTGATTAGCAGGCAAGTTTCCATGGCATTTACTACTGTGTGAACATAGGGCATTTGGTATTTGCTGTTTGCTGTTAATAAAATTTCACTGGTTTCTTAGACTTTCAGGAAACTATGACCCAATAGTGATAATACATATCAATTGATAGTAATAATCTTAAGTTTTGGGTGGCATTCCTTTCTGTAAATACAAGAATGTAAGCAATATTTAATATTTGTTCTTGTGAGTATACACATATATTAGCAACTACATGGTACATGCAATCTTGTTAATAGGATGCCAAAAGCCGAGATGGAGATATCAAAATATCTGCATCCTTCAACAATTGCCATAAGAGACTTGTCTTGTTTATGCCTAACCAGAAAGCTTGTCTCCAAATTTTCTTCCAAGAACACAATATTTAACATTTTTTGTGCAGGGGCACAAATTTGTGTATAATACTTTTCTACTTAGCAGAGAAAAAAAGAGTTAAGTCACTGCTATGAATGATGATTTACAAAAATATGCTTCTACTTATAAACCTCTTAGCTAAATAAAGGGAAATCTTAGGCATGATCTGGTAATATTTTGTTGAAAATTATGGATTGAGTTCGGCAAAGAGGTGTACTGTACTCCCAGCACTTGGGAAGTAGAGACAGGTAGATCATGAATTCTTGATCATCCTTGGCTACAAATTAATTTCCAAGCCAGCCTGAGCTCTGTGACCTTGTCTCAAAACACTATGCTATATAAACATTACGTATTTTCTGCTATGGATATGTGTGTTTCCTTTAAAATATCTACAGCTGTAACAAATCATTTAGCAGGGAGAATGAGAAAAGGGATCTTTCAAAAAAAGAGGAAAGACGATATAGTGTTTCAAAGGCATAAACTGGAAATTAGAATAGGAGGACCGAATGGTAAGAGAGATGGGAAGTCAGGGTGAAGAAGGGCGGAACAAGAAACACTAAAGGCGCTTTTAAGCTTACTAGTTTAGAAACCTGCTGAAATATACACACATACAAAATGTTACATAGTTTATGAAAAGTTATTATTATATACTGGGTAGACACCCCAACCAAAAATTATTATGGTATCAAATAAAATGCTCAGTACCAGTAACTGCCCTCATCTTTTCAGGTTATTGGCCAAAAATCTCTGATACTCCAATACAAATTTCACAAACTATTTCCAGAGCAATGGGTTACCCTCGACAAGTTGACAGTAAGGCATTACTGCTAAAAAGTATCACATAATTATATCATAGAACATTCTCTTTGAATATTTACAAATATAGTTAGCAATGAGAAAGGAATGTAAAAAATGACAGTAAAATAACCAGTATTGACTTAACTGTCTCTGATTTAGTTTAATCACTTGTAAAGGGAGAGCAATGTGCTAGTTTGAATGAGAATTGTCCCCAAATGCTTATAAATTTAAATACGTGTTTTCCACTTGGTAGAACTATCTACAAAAGATTAGGAGTTGTGACCTTGTTGCAGGAGGTGTGACGCTGGGCCTTGGCTTTGAGACTTCAAAAGCCGATGCCACCTCAGTTAGTTCTCTCTGCTTTATGCTTGTCAATCAAGATATGAGACCTCTCCTTTCAGTAATTGTTATTACATGCAATTATGTATATGTATGTATTACTAAATATAACTTTCTTAGTATGTATGTTGTAAGCATATTTTCAGAATTTGCAAAGAGATGGGACAAGAAAAAAAAACATCAAGTATGAGGTAACCCAGACCCAAAGAGACAAACATGGTATGTATTTATTCATAAGTGGGTATTAGATGTAAAGCAAAGGACAGACAACCTATAATCCTTGTTCCCATAAAATCTAGGTAACAAGGAGAACCCTAAAAGAGACATAAAAGGATGCCTCTGGAAAAGGGAAACATACAAGACTTCCTGAGAAAATTAGTGGGGAGAGAACAAAGGGTGGAAGTGTAGGGGGAGGAAAGAAAGGGAGGGAGGAGGAAAACATGAGAAAATGGGATGCTCAATGTGGGGAGACAGTGTGGGAGAGAAAGAAAAGAGGTAATTTGGTTGAGGAAAGAGATATTTTGATTGAGAGAGCCATTAAAGGATTATCGAGAATCATAGCCCTAGGGAAATTTCCAGGAATCCACAGGATGACCCCAGCTAAGACTCAAAGCAATAGTGGAGAGGATGCCTAAATTGACCTTCCCCTGTAATAAGACTGACCTTAATTGTCATCATAGAACCTTCAACCAGTAATTTATGGAAGCAGATACAGAGATCTGAAGAACTAGACCCAGCTACCTGAGACCAGCCCAAAAGAGGAAGAAGAGATACTAGGAGCAAAGGGGTCAAGAATATGATGGTGATACCCACTAAACAACTTGGCCTGAACTAGTGAGAGTGTGTTGACTATGGACTGACAGTGCGGAAACCTACATAGGCACACTGAATGTGGGGGACAATTGTGAGGCTTGGGCAGTCTGTGGGGCCAATGGCAGTGGGACTAGGGTTTATCCCTAGTACTTGATCTGGTGTGTAGGAGCACATTCTTTTCTGAGGGGTACCTTGCTCAGTCTAGATATAGCAGAGAGGGCCTTAATCTTGCCTGGAAGTGAAGTTATCAGACTTTATTGACTCCCCATGGGAAGACTTACCCTTTCTGAAGAGAGGATGGAGGCTTGGGTAGGAGAAGGTAAGAAATGTGGGAGAAGAGGAGGGAGTGGAAATGGGGATAGTTATGCAAAATGTGAAAAAGATTGTATTTAAATGTTCCTTAGTTAAAAAAAGAAGCCATGAATTTGAAAGGAAAAAGGGGCATTTACAGAATGGTTAGAAAAGTGAAAAAGATAAGGAAAAATGTTGCAATTGTGCAATACTCTTCAAATAAAAAGAGTTGAATGCGGTGGTGCATGCATTGAATCTCATCACCTGATAACTGAGTGGACCATCGTGGTCTACAGAATGAATTCCTGAACAAATAGGGCTACAAAGTGAAAACCTGACTCAAAAAGACATAAATAAATAAATAAATAGAAAAACTGAGAAAAATAAATAGAAATTTAAAAAGACTTTATACTTCAATTTTATATAAAAAAAAGCTCTAAGCTCTAAGCCCCTACATGAGTGCCATGCCTACCAGCCTGCTGCCTTACTTCCTGCCATGATGGTCATTAACTCTGTTCTTCTGCAACCATGTGCCTCAAACTAAACGTTTTCTGCTATAAGCTGTTTTGGGAATGGTGGTTTTTTTTCATGGAAATAGAAAAGAAACTAAGACAAAGACTTCAAAAATCAACTATTACATCCTTGACACACAATGTGTTACTCTTTAAGGAAGATTTATACCTGTGGCAAAGCTATAATCAAGTGTGGAATGTCATATCATTGAGTCACAATATCTCAAAGACATACAGAGATCAAAGAACAGGAATTTTTTCATTCATATACACAGTCTCACGTTTAGCATCAATGAAGTACACAGATAATAGTTTTAAGCATAATTCAAGTATCAATTGTAGAGTATAATAGTTAGTGTCAATTATTAGCTTGAGAGATATATTTGGGAGCTGGGCTTTTGAGTCTGCCTATTATCTAGATTGTGTTAATAGAGGAAGAGCCATCTTCTATGGGTGGTTTGCTTGCCTTGTTGGGGATCCTGGACTGTGTAAAATGGATAAAATTATGCTCTTGCATAATTATTGTTTTCTCACTGTCACCTTGATTTCCACATCATGGTGATGAACTATACTTTGAACTGTCATCTAAAAAAAACCTTTCTAATTTTATGTTGCCAGATTATTCTATCAAAGTAACAAGAAAATCTACTAAAACATAGGCTAGGTCAGCTTATAGTGTGAAAGTAAGGAGCTGATGGCATTGCGGATAAGCTTAGAAAACATGAGGAATCTTATTACTACAGAGTTTCCTTCACAAAAGTAGAAAGTTCTCATGTTTTCACTATGCAACCCTAACTGGACCAGAAATCACTTATGTAGACAAGATTGACCTCATATCATAGAGATCCAGTTGTCTCTGCCTCTCAAGTATTGAAATAGCAGACATCAACCTGCCTTTGCCTACCAACCTAAAGAAGGATATGCCTATGAAGGTATAATGCTACATCCACGGCTGTCACGCAGGTGTAGCAGAAATGCTGACTGGATGGACTGTTGCCGTAGGATTGGGGTCTGTGCTCCACGGAGTTGTTGCCCTAGGCTGTCCCTTGGCAATCAGCTGTGGTTATGAGGCCACCTGAAGTTGCTACCTGCACTGATTCAACCTCGCTGTCCTTGGCATCGATATGTCTGTCTTTTCCTTGTCTTTATGTTCTCTGTGATTTTTGCATATTGACAACAGATCAGACTATTCCAGGCAGTTGTGGATACAAACAAGACTGCTGAGGACATTTTGAGCTCTGCCCCACCATTCATTAAAGCCTTTAAAAAAGTAGCCAGTTCTGGGAATTGGAGGTCATTGTTAGAATAATTCCTTGATGATGTGGAGCAAAAGGAGTTGCTCTTATCAGGAGAAACCTTAGAAGTCTTCTGTATGAAAACAGCTGCAACAGCCCCCACTAGACATTTGCCTGGGTGATACATGCAGTTTAACAGGAGGCCTGTGAAGACTTCCTTATGGCCAGAAAAAAACTAGGCTGATTAAAAAATCTGACCCTGAGAGTCGGGGAGGGGAGTTGAGATTAATAGTATAAGACGAGTTTCAGACAAGTTTGAGATCATGTCTTTAAAATTTCATAGCAGAAAGTTTTCCCAGGAAGATAGTGGCCTTCTCCTCTCACACCCCAAGATATTCTGAGCACAAGGTCTCTTAGCCCAGCCAGCCACCTGGTACAGACTGAACAAAAGTCCTTGTACCCAAGTCAAAGCATTTTCAAAGATTCTCTTTGTAAACTGTTTTATGCTGTTCTTTTTTTATGATCTGATGATGTATGCCTTTGCCAAGTTCTTTGTTTGTAAAAATATAAAAGCTTTACACTAATTGAAGTAAAGTTGCAGCAGCATATTCAGTCACATTGAATGTGTCTGTCTGTCATTTTCCTCGCCGATTCCTGAATTCTCCTGAGCCTTCGCCCTGATTCTCCCACGGTCTGAGCGGCTCACCTGAGCCGGTCTGTGGCAGCATAAGAAACTTACAGAACACCAAATAGATTGGACCAAAAATAAAGAGTACAATCATCATATAACACTCAAAATCCTAAACATTCAAAATAAAGAAAGAATATTAATAGCTGCAAAGATAAAAGGCCAAGTAACATATGAAGGCAGACACATCAGAGTTATACCAAACTTCTCAATGGAAATTCTGAAAACCAGAAGGTCCTGGATAGACATTGAGTAGATACCAAGAGACTATGGATGCCAGCCCATACTACTATACCCAGAAGAGCTCTCAATCACCATACATGGAGAAATGAAGATATCCCATGAAAAAAAAACAGATTTAAACACTTTCTATTCACAAATCCAGCCACACTTCAAGCACTATCAGGAAAACTCCAACCCAAGAAAATTAGCTGCACCCCCAAAAACACAGTCAATAGATAAACTCATTCTAGCAAACCCCAAAGTAGGGAAACACACAAACGCTACCACCACCACCACCACCAAAACCAAAAAGATCAGAAATTGGCAATCACTGATCATTAATAGCTCTTAATATCAATTGACTCAATATACCTCTTAAAAGACAAAGTATAATGGAATTGGGTACCAAAACAGGACTTCTGCTGTGAAACACACCTCAACCTCAAAGACAGAGAGGGTTGGGAAAAATTTGTAATCAAATGGACCTAAGAAGCAAACTGTTATAGCTACACTAATATATACCAAAATAGAATTCAAACTAAAATTAATCAAAAGAGTTGGATAAGAACATTACTTATTCATCACAGGAATAATTCATCCAGATGAAATCTCAATTCTGAACATTTTTGCACCAAATCCAAAGGCACCTACATTTGTAAAAGAAACATTATTAAAACTTAAATCACACATCAAACCCTACACCCTAATAGTGGGAGACTTTAGCACCCCATTCTCACCATTAGACAGATTTTCCAGACAGAAAATTAAGAGAAAAAAGAATTAACAGATATTATGACTGAAATGGACTTAACATATATTGATATAAAAGAATGTAAATTATTCTCAACACCTCACAGAACCGTCTCTAAAATTGGCCAAATATTCCTTCACAAAGCAAACCTCAACAGAAACAAAAAAATAGAATAACCTTCTGTGTTTTATTGGATCACCATGTCTTAAAGTTAGAATTAGCAATAAAACTAATTGCAGAAAGTCTACAAACTCATGGAAATTGAACAATGCTCAACTGAATTATTACTGGATCTAGGAAGAAATAGGGAAAGAAATTAAAGACCTCATAGTATTTAACAAAAATAAATCACAAAATACTCCTAACTAACTGAACATTATGAAAGTATTGCTAAGAGGAAAGTTCATAGCATTAAATGCCTACATAAAGATTATGGAGAAATCTCACACTAGTGACTTAAAAGCACACCTTAAAGCTCTTAAACAAAAAGTAGCAAACTCATCCAGGAGGAGTAGATGCCAAGAAATAATCAATTTGAGAGATGAATTCAATAAGATAAAAACAAAGAAATCAATAAAAATAATCAATGATAAAAAGAGTTGGTTCCTTGAGAAAATCAGCAGGATAGACAAATCCTTATCAAAACTGGCCAAGAGACAGAGATAGAACATCAATATTAACAAAATCAGAAATGAAATGGGACATTAAGAACAGACAATGAGGAAATGAGCAGAATCATTAGGGCATATTTCAAGAATATACACTAAACAAAATTGAAAACTATAGAAGAAATAGACAAGTTTTTGGATAGGTACCAAAATTAAATTAAATTTATCTGAATTAAATTGAGACAAACAATTTAAATAAACCTATAACCCTTAAGGAAATAGAAACACCATCAAGAGTCTATTATCAAAACTCCTCAAATTGTTCCCTACAATAAAAACAGAATGAACACTGACAAAATTTTTATAAGGCTACAATTACCCTGATACCCAAACAGCACACAGAAACAACTAAGAAGGGAAATTACAGACCAATCTCCCTCATGAATGCTGATACAAAAATACTCAATAAAATACTGCCAAATTGAATTTAAAAACAAATCTAGAAATGATTGACCATGATCAATTTGACTTCCTTCCAGTAATGCAGGGATGGTTCAACATACAAAAATTGGTCAATGTAATCTTAGATAGGTAGGATCAACATAGAATAATGGCAATCTTACCAAAAGCAATATACAGATTCAGTGCAATCCCCATCAAAATCCTGGCACAAGTCTTTACTGATCTTGAAAGAACAATACTCAACTTTTTATGGAAAACCAAAAGAAAACCCAGGATAGCCAAAATAATTCTATACAATAATGGAACTTTTGGAGGCATCACCATTCCTGACTTCAAGCTCTACTTCAGAGCTATAGTAATAAAAAGCTTGGTTTTGGCTTAGAAACAGACATGTGGATCAATGGAATAGAATCAAAGACCCTGATATTAATCCACACACCTATGGACATTTGATTTTTGACAAAGAAGTCAGTTTGTGCAATAGAGAAATGAAAACATCTTCATCATCAAATGGTGTTGGTGTAACTGGATTTCAACATGTAGAGAATGCAAATAGATTTATGTTTATCCCCATGTAAAAAAATTTAAACTCAAGTTTAAATGGATCAAAGAACTCAACATAAACCCAGTTACGCTGAACCTCCTTGAGGAGAAATTGGGAAGTAGTCTTGAATATATGGGCAAAGGAGACCACTTCCTAAATAAAAGACCAGTAGCACAGACACTGAGAGCAACAATCAATAAATGGGACCTTCTGAAACTGCATAGCTTCTGTTAGACAAGGAACCCAGTCAATAAGACAAAATGACAGCCTACAGAAATGTTCTTCACTTACTGTATATCTGACATAGGTCTGCTTTCCAAAATATATAAAGAACTCAAGAAACCAATGCCAAAATACCAAGTAATTCAAATAATAAATAAAAATTGTTTGAAAATGCAACAAAAAAGAGAAAAGAAAATTCTGATGATTAGTTACTTTTCTATTCTTCCTCTCTTGGGACATTCCTTAGTTATTAAAAGGGTTCTACAGCCTGGAAAGTACTTTATAATCTTGAAATTATATCTTTGCAAGTTAATAATGTGCATACTTTTTACCCAGCTATATAAGAAGGAAGAGAGAGGGGGACAAGCAAAGATAGATTCAGGAGGAAGAAGGCATAGATGTATGTTTACTCCATGAACATATTTGGGTCTGTCAGATATTTAAGATTTGAAATATAAAAATGAGCCCTCTAAGACTGTATAGAGACCATTTCAGTCTGTGATAAGGTCTTTCTAAGCACACCTAAATGTATCTAAGCTGAGAAAAGAAGGGTTATGCCTGGCCAGGACATGGATGGTATATTACTCTAAATGCAATGACAATAAATGTATGCACTCAGAAAAATTGCATATGTTTAGTGATTTAGCATTTCCTTAGCTACAAAGTTACTCATAACATCTTAAAGATTAAATTTTTCTTAAGTAATTGTGCAAAATTATTTTTTACTGAAATATTTTCAAATAGTATAGTAAAGCCGTTTAGGAAAAGTATACAGATTACAAATTATGTCTTGTCCAATTTGTGAATTTATTATTATAAGACACTTTCTTCTTTCTCTTCCTCCTTTCTTTCCTTCTGTCCTTAGTTCTTTTTTTTCCTTAGGCTCTTCTCTCTTTCTCGTCCCTCTTTTCTCTATCCCTACCTGTCCATTCCTTTGAGTTGTACATGTCTTTTCTTTATTTTCCTTTGCTACTTTGCCTTCCTATCTCTTTCTTCCCTTCACTGGTCTTTACATCTATATTTTCCAATTGTCTTTTCCTTTTGTTTCTGCCCCTATCTCTTCCTTTATACATTTTTCTGTGCTTTACTTGTGCATAACTTACAGCATGCGTAGTCTATTCCAAAGTACAAGCTTGTAGGACCTAATCCATTGTATTATTAACTGTAATAATGCCTTCTAATTCTATGCACACATATATTTTTCCTTATCCTCCTTCAGTTAACATCAATAATGAGAGAGTTATAAAGAGATAAGTGGACCTCACATGACTTTGATGCTGACAGAGGTGTGACAATAGGAAGATAGGTTTTCTTTCTTACAACTTCTAAAAATTGTTATGTTTTAAGAAAAAAGCTACATTCAGCATATCTTCTAACACATCTACAAATATTTCTTTTATTTATCCTGTAGTCCAGGTTGGCCTCTAACTCACAGTTCTCCAACCTTTGTGTGTCTCCCAAATGGCTAAGGTCATAGGTATGTGTACCCAAACTTTTTAATTTTTTTTATATTTAAATTTGAAGTTGATATTAGTTGACTAATTAAAAATGTCAGAAATTAGATAACCTTTTCTATAAATATTTTTCTTTAGAACTTAAAATAATATGTCCCAAACTGAATATTGAGTCATATTTTTGGAAATATCATTTATATTTCATTTTTAAGTAATTTGTGAATGAAAATTTTTGATTAAGGTGGCAAATATTACTTGTTAATTCACAATATGTGTTAGCAAAATAAAGGCTTATATCTACATGTTAAAAAGCAAACAGAAAATTATATGTAAGGGAGGCTGTGCAGAGGTGGTAAATGCCTTTGATTTCAGCACTTGGGAGACAGAGGCAGGTGCATATCTGTGAGTCTGAGGTCAGTCTGGTCTACAGAGTGAATTGCAAGACAGGTTCAAAAGCTACACAGAAAAACCCTGTCTCCAAAAATATGGAAAGGATTTCTGTTGTTGCTGTTCTCTATGAATTAATGAAGGTTGTCATTTGACATCAGTTCTATAGATACTAAATATTATCTTATTCAGAATCAAAATTGTTCAGGGAATGACATTGGGATTACATTCCTATATGTCTATGAGAGCTCTCAGTTTATTTTTCTGAAGTCCTAACAGTGGAAGTGGTACCTGATTCATCCAAATTTGGTAGCAGAATTCTATTATTATGTATATCTTTTCTTTGTTTTAATGAACCAAGTAGATTAAGATCAACCAAAACCATCAGTCAAAGAAGAAAATTCTTTCATATCTGTTAGTATTTCTGAAAAGGTCTTTTATATTAAGGTCAATTTTTACTGCCTTCAAGAAAGTAGTATCTACTTATTTATAACTACAGCCTCCAGTAACAATAATTACTAATCTTATTACATATTTCCCATTTGTTCAATATGTGCTATTCCTTTTGAGACCTCTGTGCTTGTCTCCATCAGTATAATCCTCCTGTCTCTGTATGTAGTGCTCATGGAGCTCTAGTCACCTTGCCCATTAATATCTGTTATTCCACATGTGTACGAAACATTGTTCAGTGTGTACTTTAATACCACCAAGGTCTCCACATCCAAAATTAAAGGTGTGCAAGACTATTTAGGGCAAAAAGAAATATAAATATATATTCATGCTAAGATTAGCTAAATCAATGGATAAAAGAAAATCAAAATTTATAGCTTTTCCACAATAACACTTAAAACCTTTTGACATTTTATTAAATGTTTTGCTCATTTTTATGAGAAATAATTTCTCATCACTTCCTGAAAGACTTTGTTTTTTTTTTTACTTTATATTGCTATTTATCAAGACTATGATTTAAATTTAGGTAACATCTAAATTTGTTGGGGGAGACTGCTTCTTCATTCTAAGATGCTCAGCTCCGAAATAATACACAGAAATGATATTATTTAAATAACTGCTTGGTCAATCACTTAAGTGTATTGCTAGCTTTATGCGTGAGTTCCCTCTGGGTGCTGTGATTGCCATTAATGATTTAAGAAATTGCTGTAGACCTATAGCAAGGCCGGGAAAAGTAGGCTGAATGCTGGGAGAAAAAGGGGCAGAGTCAGAGAGATGCCATGGAACTGCTGGAGACCAACACTACTTGGAACTTTAACTGATAAGTCACAGCCACGTGGCCATACACAGATCAATAGAAATGGGTTGAATAAATATACATGTAAGAGTTGGCCAACAAGAAGCTAAAGCTAATGGGCCAAGCAATGATTTAAGTAACAGTTTTTGTGTGATTATTTTGGTTCTGGGCAGCTGGGATGAACAAGTGGCTCCTTCAGCACTAGCTAGTTCTTATATCTTCAGTTAACCTTTTTTTATTATTTTATATTTTACCAGGAAGCTCGTGGCCTATCGGCAAGGTATCAGCACGTCTTTCTCTGGCGGCAGCTCCATGGCTTCTCTCCACTCTGTCTTCTTTCTCCCAGAATTTAATTTAGTTCCCCCTACCCACCTCTATTCTTCCCTGCCAGGCCAAAGAAGTTTCCTTATTTATTAGCTAATAAAAGCAACAATATATAGGACTTCCCACATCTAGGTACTAGTTGCTCTTTCTAGTTTCAGAAGGATATTTTCATGAATTATTGTATTAATGTGAATTTTGATTCCCCAAATACTGTGTATTTATATAATTCTACAAGTCTGCACATACTGGTGAGTAAGTGACTTTGCAATGGTTTTTAGCATAAATAATTCAACATACTTCTCTTAAAGAGTTTTAATTATGCTGTAAGTATTCTTAATATCTGAAAGATGTTAGTCAATCAGATGTTTAAAAATATAACACTCCAACATGATTTACTTTAAGCCAGTATTTGACTGTACTCTGTGAGTACTGTGTAGGTTGGTAAGCACCTATACACTGAAATGCAGAATTTACTATATGTGGCTATGACACATGCGTGAGGACTCTTTTAACTACATTTACACAACAGTAAAGTAGCTATGATCTGCTTTTCGCTCCTTGTATCATGTAAAACATTAAAAGTCTTTAATATAATAAAAATATAAGAAATTCTTAGGAATGACAACTTGAAAGTGTAATTTCATATTGAAAATTGATTTATCATTTTATTATATTTTCATCTTGGATTGTGAATCATTGAGGGAAAATTTGGAACATCCTTCATGTTTTCTGAAACAGTATCATGCCACTTATTTGATAGATATAAATCTATGTACATCAGATTTTGCTTAAAAATTTCATAGTGTTTTAGAGCTTCAGAATAAACATCTAGTTCCAAAACCAAGTTGTACTATGCTCATCATTCTGTTTTAAGCATTCCCTTACCATGTCATTCAGCAATTATGACCTTTATATTAAAATAAAGATATTGGAAATTTATATTTAAACAAAAGTCTGGACATGGATGTGTATTGAAATTTATGAACAATGGACAAATATTAGAAGCAAACCAGACATCTTCTGGAAGATGAGTGTGAAGATAAGCTGTGATGCTATCTAGAAATAAGCAGTGCTCAATGCTTTATGGAGCACTGGACTGAGCTGCCAAGGTCCAAATGAGGAGCAGAAGGAGGGAGAACATGCGCAAGGAAGTCAGGACCGCGAGGGGTGCGTCCACCCACAGAGATAATGGGACTGATCTAATTGGAGCTCACCAAGGCCAGCTGGACTGGGACTGATGGATCAAACTGGACTCTCTGAATGTGGCTGACAATGAAGGCTGACTGAGAAGCCAAGGACATTGGCATTGGGTTTTGATTCTACTGTATGGACTGGCTTTGTGGGAGCCTTGTCTGTTTGGATGCTCACCTTCCTAGACCAGGATGGAGTGGGGAGGGCCTTGGACTTCCCACAGGGCAGGGAACCCTGACTGCTCTTAGGACTGGAGAGGGAGGTGGAGGGGGAGTGGGGAGAGGGGAGGGAAATGGGAGGAGGAGAGGAGGTGGAATTTTTTAATAAATAAATAAATAAATAAATAAATAAATAAATAAATAAATAAATAAATAAATAACTTAGATATAAAGTCTGGAAAGCAAATGAAAGAAACTTAAGTATATACTACTACATAAAAATAGTAAATCAGTAATGGCCTATTTATAAACACATGGAATTCTGAAGAAACTTTGTAGCCAGTAAAATTATCAATGATTGCTAGAAACTCAATGGAAAGCAGAGATTTATAAATGAAGTACCCTCGTTCAGGGATATGAAGTTACCCAGTGTTTCTAAAATGAAGGAATATATGTGGTTATATAACCACACAAATCCATAACTGAACAACACTGAGTTAATCCTAATGTAAGCTAAAGACCCTAGGTGTTGATGTGTCATATAGTTCTATATTTACAAATACACTGCTCTTTTGAAACATATGATTACAAGGGAAGGTATGCATATTTAGAAATAAAGGCATAAAAAACTCTGTATCATCCAACCAACTCTGCTGTTCACTAAATGCTATTCCAATAAATACCAATATATACCAATACTCTGATTTTAATCTACTGTTAAAATCAGGTACACTTTATATTACTTGACAATAGCTAATGTACAATAAAATTCAAAGTTAAATGCCTGTATTCTGTGTCCATGAGTAGAATGTTTTGAATACATAAATTAATATATATTTGTAGAAGATCTGAAACAGTAAAACCTATATAAATTCTGCATAAAATAATACAGACTATTTGAAGAAGTGTTTGAATAATATTTAAATATTTAATTATCACAAAGGATGTTTATATAGGGTAAATAATGTGTAGCCATGCTTTCTACTGTACCTGGAACACATAAGTAATACTAGAATATGAGTAAGTTTGACTATGATGGCCTTCTATATCATGTAATATGCTAAGAATTTTCCTATTATAATAAAATAGTAAATACAAATCACTTGTCTTTGACTTTTCCTATTTATATGTTGAACTCCTCAATTAATTTGTTTCTAACTGAAGGGATAATTATAGTCATCTGTAAGAGCCATAAGAAGATTGATTGGCATATTCAATGTGATAAAGTAATTTAATGTAGTATTTGAATTCATGTTCTTGGACATATATGCACGAATATCAAATGAATTAAATGATCCAGTCTTTGCTTATAAAATCTATAAAAAGTTGCATTGCTTATGTCAGAATTATGCATTTCTACTCAGTTTGGTTATATTTGGTCATTATTTACAATATTAATGAAGGCTGCTCACTCTATTATTACCAATTGCACAAATCTTCTCTGGAAGCTTCCTATGTTCCCGCATGCAGAGACTGTCATTATCCTCAGAACAAGCAAAACTTATTGAGTACTCATTTGTTTTTAGTGACATGTAATCTAGACATAAACAAATATGCCAGGAATACATAGCATCTATAGATGTAATTTTACTTCTTTTGGTCTAGTTCAGCTTCTATAACTTATTATATTCCAATTTTCTTTTGCACAATTACTTTATTAATATTAAAATTATGCTGCTTTATGCAAAGAAAAATAGAATGCATTTTAATGGAAGAGTTGACCTGCAGAAAAATGAATAATTTGCATCAATTTTTGTGAATTATGTTAAACTAATGAAGACAAATGTATTCATTCATTTCAGTAAAGCCGAAAACCTGAAGGCCGGCAATTTCATGCATCTGTAATGATGAATATTACAGTACTTATTATATGATGAATTGGAAATTCTAGAAATGGTTGATGAGTATAACCAGGAGAAAACATGTTTCTCATACTGATTTCTTTTTTTATAAACATTGGCATCTGCCTCCACCAATGTGCTTCATTGTTACCGATTACATATCTCCTACTCATTAAATAATGGGAAATAAAGGAGCACTAGATCTGACTTAATACTAAAATTGAGACAAAACAAAGGAATCTATATTTTTACATGTCACAGTATTGCATCAATAAAACTTAATGACATAAAACTCATGGTTGCAGGCAGACTGAGGTGGGTACAGATATTGTTACGTTAAAACTTGTTCAAGTATTTTACATTCATAGTACAAAATATTTTACAGGAGTAAAATTTATACCTAAATCATTAAACATAATGATGAATATTTAGCAATTGCATGTACAGTGAAAATGCTCTTCAAAGTTAGCCTTTTGGGGGTATCATAAACATGGCTACATCATCTTTGAATGAATTCACTACATGCAAATTCATTAGGTTTTTGTATGTTAAGGCAGAATATACAGACAACAGAAATTACAGGGCCTTAGAAAGGGGCTGGAGCTTCAATTATGAAGTAAGCAGCACCCCTTAATGGCCTCTGCCTCAGAAAGAAAATTGGAATATAATAAATTTAGAAACTGAACTAGACAAAAAGAAATAACATTACACCTGTAGATGCTAAGTATTCCTGGCATATATATTTACATCTAGATTACATGCCACTAAAACCAGATGAGAACTCAGTAAGTTTTGCTTGTTCTGTGGATACTGACAGTCTCTGCATGCTGGGACCTAGGAAGCTTCCAGAAGCAAGCACAGAAGCCAGTTCAGAAACAAGAACTCCATCCAATAACTACATTTTCTGTGAAATGTAACAACATGGGGAGAATATTCCTCTCATGTATAGGTATGAACAAACCTTATGGGAATATGACTTTGGGTAGTGTGCTGGGCACATTTACAATATCATACAAGCTAGAATCATCATCAGAGAGGAGTGAGACTTAACTGAGAAAATGCCTCCATAAAAGAGAGCTGTAGCCAAGCTTGTAGTACATTTTCTTGTTTAGTGATTGATGTTGGGAGGGGCCTAGCTCATTGTAGGGGTGCCACCTCTGGGTTGGTGGCTTAGGTTCTCTAAGAAAGCAGGATGAACAAAACAGAGTAACAAATTAGTAAGCAGCACTCATTCATGGCCTCTGGACCAGCTATTGCTTCTAGGTTCATACTCAAGTTGAATTCCAGCTGTGACTTCCTTCAATAATGGACGATGATGTGGGAATAAAAGTCAAATACCCTTTCTTCTGTCACTTGCTTTGCTCATTGTGTTTCATCATAGGAACAGCAACCTTAATCCAAACAGGTAGTGGTTATTCCTCATCATTGATACTTTCTTTTCCTATCCTGATCATCCATGTAATGTTCTCAATTGTAATGTGACACTTAGTAACTACCCTACCTCATTTAGATTTTCAATAACTCTTCAAAAATAATAAATTTAAAACTTATACAGAACTCTTTTGTTTCTGATGTCTTTTGTTTGTTTATTTTCGTTGTTGTTAGCAACTATTATTATTTTTTGATACAGAATCTCTCACTGTATAGCAATGGCATACAAAACTACCTATGAAGTCTGAAACTCATACATCCCTCTGCATCTGCCACACAACTGCTGAAATTGAAGGTATTGGAAATATCGCATTGTATATAACTCATAAGAATGAATTGTCAACCTTTATTCCTCCCTTCCTCCTTGGGGCCATAAAAACCCCCAGCTCAGCTGCCTTGCATGCTGGGACTGGGCTGTAAGTGCACCCCAGCAGGAGGGAGCTCCTGTGTTTTAATAGCCTGTCAGCAGAAAGGTAGGCCCTTTGTCAGTTCAGCGAAATTCCTGGCCAGCAAAGGGCACTGAACCTCTAGAAGAAGGGTGAGTTTGCTCCTGACCCACAGCAGAAGCCTGGCAAGGAGGAGCTCAGACAATTCCCGACCCCCTTGACTCCCTGGTCCTCTGCAGTTGTGGTTCCACCCTGCTAAGTTCTCTCTCGTCCTATCCCATTCCAGCTTTCACCCAGAAACCCCTTCCTTTATTCCTCCCTTCCTCCTCTGGGCCATAAATTCCAGCCCAAATTGTTTTAATAGCCTGCCTGCAAAAGTTAGGCCTTCTGTCAGTGAGGTCCCTGCCCAACAAGGGAACCTGACCCAGTACCAGAAGATCCATTAGAGAGCATTTGAAGGAAGAGATGGGCAGACGCCATGGCAAGAATTCCTTCAACAATCTGAAAAACAACATGAAAACACCAGATTCCAGCGACCCTACAACAGAAGGATTTGAACACCCTAATCCAGAAGAAGTGGAAAAAAGTGCCTTAATGAAAGCAATAGAGTCCCTTAAACAGGATATGAATAACTCCCTTAAAGAAATGGATGAGAAATATAACAAAAAGTTGGAAGAAATGAGTAAGAAAATGGATGAGTAGTATAACAAAAAGTTGGAAGAAATGAGTAAAGCCATAAACGATACCCTGGGAAACCAAGAAAAAACAATCAAACAGGTAACGGAAACAGTTCAAGAACTGAAAGCTGAAATGGAGGCAATGAAGAAAACACAAACCAAGGGCTGGCTGAATATGGAAAATCTAGGTAAATGAACAGAGACTACAGAATCAAGCATAACCAATATAATACAAGAGATAGAAGAACAAATCTCAGATTATGAAGACACCATAGAAAAAATAAACACTCTGATCAAAGAAAACAGCAAACCCAACAAATTCTCATCACAAAACATTCAAAAAATCTGAAACATAATAAAAAGAACCAAACCTAAGAATAATAGGAGTAGAAGAAGGAGAAGAATTGCAGATCAAAGGCCCAGAAAATATGTTCAACAAAATTGTAGAAGAAAACATTCCCAACCTAAAGAAAATTTTCTTATGAAGGTTCAAGAAGCATACAGAACAGCGAATAGACTGGATCAAAAAAAAAAAATCCCCTCGACATATAATAATCAAAACACAAAACATACAGATTAAAGAATGAATATTAAGAGCTGCAAAAGAAAAAGGTCAAGTAACTTATAAAGGTAAACCTATCAGACTTATACTGGACTTCTCTATGGAAACCATGAAAGCCAGAAGATCCTGGATAGAGGTACTGCAGAAACTAAGAGACCATGGATACAAGCCCAGACTACTATACCCAGCCAAGATATCATTCACTATCAATGGAGAAAACAAAATATTCCAGGATAAAAACAAATTTAAACAATATGTAGCCACAAATCCAGCCTTACAGAAAGTAATAGAAGGAAAATCACAACCCAAGGAATCTAACATTGCCAACACTGCCTACAATAACTCAGACATCTAGCAACCCTTCACAAGCACAACTCAAAGAAGGGAAACACACAAACTCTACTACACATAATAAATAAATAAATAAATAAATAAATAAATAAAAGGAGTCAGCAACCACTGGTCATTGATATCACTTAATATTAATGTGCTCAACTCACCAATAAAAAGGCACAGACTAAGAGATTGGATACGAAAACAGGATCCAACATTCTGCTATTTACAAGAAACATACCTCAATCACAAAGACAGACATCTACTCAGAGTAAAGGGTTGGGAAAAGGTTTTCCAAGCAAACAAACCTAAGAAGCAAGTGGGTGTGGCCATTCTAATTTCTAACAAAATTGACTTCAAACAAAAATCAATCAGAAGAAATGGAGATGAACATTTCATACTCATAATAGGAACAATTCATCAGGAGGAAGTCTCAATCCTGAAGATCTATGCCCCTAATATAAAGGCACCCACATATGTAAAAGAAACTCTTCTAGAACTCAAGGCAGTCATCAAACCACACACACTAATAGGACAGGTCAATCAGACAGAAACCTAACAGAGAAATAAGAGAATTAATAGAGGTAATGAATCAAATGGATTTAACAGACATCTATAGAACATTTCACACAAATAGGAAAGAATATACCTTCTTCTCTGCAGCTCATGGAACCTTCTCGAAAATTGACCACATACTTGGTAACAAAGCAAACGTCCAAGGATACTAAAAATATTAATAAACTCCTATGTCTTGTCAGATCACCATGGAATAAATTTAGAATTCAACAGCAATTCTAACCCCAGAAAGCCTACAAACTCATGGAAGCTGAACAGTCAACAACTGAATCACCCCTGGGTTTAGGAAGAAATAAAGAAAAGAAATTAAAGTCTTCCTCCAATTTAGTGAAAATAAAGACACAACATACTCAAACCTATAGGACACAATGAAAGCAGTGCTAAGAGGAAAGTTCATAGCACTAAGTGCCCAATTAAAGAAAATGGAGAAAACACACTTTGGAGACTTACAGCATACCAGAAAGCTTTGGAAAAAAAAAAAGAAGCAGACTCTCCCAGGAGGAGTAGAAGACTGGAAATAATCAAACTGAGGGCTGAAATCGCCCAATTAGAAACACAGAAAACAATCCAAAGAATCAATGAAACAAAAAGCTGGTTCTTGGAGAAAATCAACAAGATTGACAAACCCCTAGCAAAACTAATCAAACGGCATAGAGAGAACACGCAAATTAATAAGATCAGAAATGAAAAGGTGGACATAACCACAGACACAGAGGAAATTCAGAGAATCATTAGATCTTACTACAAAAGCTTATATGCAACAAAGTTGGAAAATGTACAAGAAATGGACTTATTTTTAGATAAGTACCATTTACCAAAGTTAAATCAAGACCAGGTGAACAATCTAAATAGACTTGTTAGTAGCAAAGAAATAGAAGCTGTTATCAAAAACCTACCTACCAAAAAAAGCCCGGGACCAGATGGTTTCAATGCAGAATTCTACCAGAACTTCCAGGAAGAGCTAATACCTATACCTCTTATTGTATTTCATAATATAGAAACAGAAGAATCATTGCCAAACTCTTCTTATGAAGCTACAGTTACCCGGATACCAAAAACCACACAAAGACACAACCAAAAAAGAGAATTACAGGCCAATCTCACTCATGAACATCGACGCAAAAATTCTCAATAAAAGACTGGCAAACCAAATCCAAGAACACATTAGAAAAATTATCCATTATGATCAAGTAGGCTTCATTCCAGATATGCAGGGCTGGTTCAACATACGCGAATCTATCAATGTAATCCATCATATAAAAAAACTGAAAGAAAAAAACCATATGATCATTTCAGTGGATGCTGAAAAAGCACTTGACAAAATTCAACACCCCTTTATGATAAAGGTGTTGGAGCGATTGGGGATACAAGGATCATACCTAAATATAATAAAAGCTATTTACAGCAAGCCGACAGCTCACATCAAATTGAATGGAGAGAAACTCAAAGCCATTTCACTAAAATTAGGAACGTGACGGGGCTGTCCACTCTGTCAATACCTCTTCAATATAGTGCTTGAAGTTCTAGCAATAGCAATAAGACAACATAAAGGGATCAAGGGGATTCGAATTGAAAAGGATGAATTTAAACTTTTGTTATTTGCAGATGATATGATAGTGTACATAAGCGACCCCTAAAACTCTACCAAAGAACTCCTACAGCTGATAAACACCTTTAGTAATGTGGCAAAATACAACATCAACTTGAAATAAATCGATTGCCCTACTATACACAAAGGATAAAGAAGCAGAGAGGGAAATCAGAGAAACATCACCTTTCAGGATAACCACAAATAGTATAAAATATCTTGGGGTAACTCTAACCAAGGAAGTGAAAGACCTATTTGATAAGAACTTTAAGTCTTTGAAGAAAGAAATTGAGGAGGATACCAGAAAATGGAAAAATCTCCCTTGCTCTTGGACTGGGAGGATCAACATAGTAAAAATGGCAATTCTACCAAAAGCAATCTATAGATTCAATGCAATCCTCATCAAAATCCCAACATAATTCTTCACAGACCATGAGAGAATAATAATTAATTTTATATGGAAAAACAAAAATCCCAGGAGAGCCAAAACAATCTTATACAATAAAGAAACTTCTGGAGGCATTACCATCCCTGACTCCAAACACTATTACAGAGCTACAGTATTAAAAACAGCTTGGTATTGACATAAGAACCTATGGAATCGAATAGAAGACCCAGATATTAACCCACAAACCTATGAACACCTGATTTTCAACAAGGGAGCTAAAGGTATACAATGGAAGAAGGAAAGCATCTTTAACAGATGGTGCTGGCATAACTGGATGTCAACCTATAGAAGAATGAAAGTAGATCCTTATCTATCACCATACACAAAACTCAAGTCCAAATGGATTAAAGACCTCAACATTAATCTGACCACTTTGAACCTGATAGAATAGAAAGTGGGAAGTAGTCTACAAGACAGAGGCACAGGAGACCACTTCCTAGGTAAAACCCCAGTAGCACAGACAATAAGAGAATCAATGAATAAATGGGTTCTCCTGAAACTGAGAAGTTTCTGTAAAGCAAAGGACACTGTCAGTAAGACAAAAAGGCTACCTCCTGACTGGGAGAAGATCTTCACAAACCCCTCATCAGACAAAGATCTGATCTCCAAAATATACAAAGAACTCAAGAAACTAGACACTAAAACTCTAATTAACCCAATTAAAATATGGGGTACTGAACTGAACAGAGAATTCACAACAGAAGAACTTTGAATGGCCAAAATGCACTTGAGGTCATGCTCAACCTCCTTAGTGAACAGGGAAATGCAAATCAAAACCACTTTGAGATACCATCTTACACCTGTCTGAATAGCTAAACTCAAAAACACCAACGGTAGCTTATGCTGGAGAGGATGTGGAGAGAGTGTAACTCTCATCCATTGTTGGTGGGAATGCAAATTGTGCAGCCACTGTGGAAATCAGTGTGGCAGTTTCTCAGGAAACTGGGAATCAACCTCCCTCAGGACCCAGCAATTGCACTCTTGGGAATATACCCAAGAGATGCCCTATCATACTACAAAAACATTTGTTCAACTATGTTCATAGCAGCATTATCTGTAATAGCCAGAACCTGGAAACAACATAGGTGCCCCTCAATAGAAGAATTATTAAAGAAGGTGTGGAACATGTACACATTAGAGTTTTACTCAGCAGTAAAAAACAATGACATCTTGATTTTTGCATGCAAATGGATGGAAATAGAAAACGCTTTACTGAGTGAGGAAACCCAGACCCAAAAAAGAGGAATATGGTATGTACTCACTCATAAGTGGATTCTAGCCATAATTAAAGGTCTTTGAGCCTATTATTCGTGATCCTAGAGAAGCTAAATAAGAAGGTGAACCTGAAGAAAATCCTACAGTTATCCTCCTGGTTATTGGACGTAGACAAGATTACCAGGCAAACTAGGGTGCACGGGGAGAAGAGGGGGAGGGTGGATGTAAGGGGAGATGGTTAGAGAGAAGGGAGAAGGGGAGGATTGGGGATAGCTTGGGGAATGGAATGGGGGAGGGAGGAAGGATGGATATGGGAGCAGGGAAGTTTATATCTCAACTAAGAAAGCCACTTTAGGGTTTGCAAGAGACTTGATTCTAGAGAGATTCCTAGGTCCAAGGAGAGGTCCCCAGATTGTTCCCTTGGCAGCAGAGGAGAGGGTACCTGAACTGGCCTTGGCCCATAACCATACTGATGAATATTTTGCATACCACCATAGAACCTTCATCTGGCGATGAATGGAGATAGAGACAGAGACCCACATTGGAATACTATACTTAACTCCCTAGATCCAATGAGAAGTAAAAGGAAGGAGAACGTGAGCAAGGAAATCAGGATCAGAGGGAACCTTCATCGGACAATGGATGGAGATAGAGACAGAGACCCACATTTGAGCACTGGACTGATCCCCCAAGGTCCAAATGAGGAACAGAAGGAGGGAGAACATGAACAAAGAAGTCAGGACCGCGAGGGGTGCGTTCACCCACTGATACAAGGGGACTGATCTAATGAGAGCTCACCAAGGCCAGCTGGGCTGGGACTGAAGGAGCATGTGATCAAACCAGATTCTATGAATGTGACTGACATGGGGGCTGACTGAGAAGCCATTGATAATGGCACTGGGACTTGTTTCGTCTGCAAGTACTGGCTTTTTGGGATCCTAGTATGTTTGGATGCTCACCTTCCTAGACCTGGAGGGAGGGGGGAGGAACTTGAACTTCCCACAGGGCAGGAAACACTAACTGCTCTTAGTACTGGAGAGGGAGGAGGAGAGGTAATGGGGAGAGTGGGAGGGAATTGGGAGGAGGGAAGGGAGTGGAAATTTTTATAAATTAAAAAAATAACTCTATACAAGAATAATTATTAAGTAAAAAAAAAAAAGAATGAATTGTCAACTCAGATAAGTTCACACCTTTGGCTTCTGGAACATCTTACTTTCCTCCAAGCACATCTTTCCTTCTTTTTTACTCTCATTTTTAATTCTATATGTGACAGTATGTGCAAGACCTCCTTTAGTTAAGTCCAGGCAAAACCACAACACAGAGAAAGGAAAATGGGTACAAATCCCTATTATACCTCTCACCAAATAGCTATTTGCAATTTAAAGCTCTTGAAAGAGGGAAAATCAGATTTCTTCCACTACAGTGACAACGCATACTGGATGTTCAAATGCAGGCGGCTAACACAAAATATTTAGTGTGTGTCTTTCTTTCTTTGTTTTTTAAGAGAAAAAGAACATAATGCTGCAGGATGGAGGGAGGCTGAGAAAAGTGGGCAGAATCTGACCAAAATAATTTGTAAGCAGATTTGAAACATATATTAGAATTCCTTTATTAAACCACATGTCTACTCCATTCAAACTAATCTTGTAATTCTTTATTAGAATTGAAATCATAAATCTGGGTTTATTCTGAGTCAAGAAAGATTAGTGGAAGTTTTCAGCTCCCTCAGGTGAGCATGGTCCTGTGTTTTTTATGTTTATCTTGTTTTCACATCTCGTTCAGCATTCACTGAAATACTATTAATTGTGAAGTATTTCTTCAATAATTATTTAGAATTTACAGCTTTATTAACTTTGCATGTAAAAGGGTATCTCCTAGATCACAGGAACTCCTGATATCATTGACAAAATGATGTGCAGAGCCATAAGCACAGTTCTCCACATGTTCTTCCCAGGGCCTCACCTGTGATGGTGAAAGTTGTGAGGAAAATTGCGAAGGGAAGGAACGTGCCATTAGCCCATTGCTATAAAAGTAATAGTAATGAGACCTTCCAGTCTGTTTACAGTATTTCTACCAAACCAAATTGGATAAAAGCAAAACATAAAAATGCTAACTAACTCTAGTGGAGCTTTTTTTTTTTCTCTAAAAACTGCATTTCTATCAGATGGCAAGTCTGGTCCTCAAAGTGTAATATGCACTCAATCTTTCAAAATGAGAAATAAGAAAGCTTCTAGTACAGAGCAAAAAGTTCCATTAAAGAGAAATGCTCCCTCCATTTCTAAGCACATTATCACCTATGGTGTATTTAGAGGAAAGATTACAGCTGCTTGCATGTGCTAAACATTCCTTAAGGAAACTGCTGTGATTTGCCTTTTGATTTTTACCACTCCCAGAGCTTTTCTAAAATATTATTTCAAGTGAACTAGGAAATTCAGTCAACATATTAGGTGTAAAAACATAAACAGCTTCCAAGTTCTACTACCCAGTAAATGTCACATTAGAATAATATTGCTGCTATCAGGGAAACTGTGAAAGGGATTTAACACCACCACACACTTAATTAAACCAGCTTGTGATTATTTAGCATTTGCCTGCATGTCTCTACTAAGGTATTTGTGTAAACAGAGCTGCCCTAATTAAATAGCTTCTCTCTGAGCCACACAGCATGTTCACAGCACACTTTAGGCAGTTATCATCACAATAAGAGTGATGGATGGAACAGGAAGTCACATATGAAGCATGGAGGAGGAGCCTGGCAGACTACCATCTCTTTAAACCACACACACACGCGAAAATTCAGGGGCAGGCACAGTCTCATTTCTCAGAGTTGTTTAAGATTTCTAATGTCAATAACAATTATGCTACTTTATTCATTAATTTACTTCCCAGACATAAATAACCAAAAGACAATGTCTAAAGAAAAAAAAATTGAATGAAAGTAAAAAAATAAATAAATAAATGAAAATTCCTTCCTCTGATTACACTAGAATTCAATGTTGTCATTGAAGGTATCAGTTGCTAAAGTTATAAAGTCAGATTTTAGGGAATTCCTGTAGGTGCTCTAAATTTTCCAAAACCAAAGCCTTCATTACATTATATTCCTTTCCCTGGATTTATCTCTAACTTTCTGGGAAAAAGAGAAAAAGTCTAATGTATCATTATTTCACACCTTAATGTATTCCTTTCAATTTTTCTTCTGTTAGCTTATGGGTAAATAAGATTTTACACTGAGTAAATATAATAATAATAGTCTTTAGAGTGATTGTTTATGATAAGGAACCAAATGTTACCTAGTTCAGAATTGTGGATATGGTTCTAAATAAAAGGTTATTTTATTCAAGCATAGTTGTGTGTTTATTAATAATGAAACAAGTAAAAATAATTTATGAAACCATACTTTTTCCAAGGTGTGAAATAGGAAGTCATAAATTCCTACCTGGGATATTTTCCCACAGAGCCAAATGTCTAAGAGCTAACTATGAAGGGAGTAAACGCTAAGGGAGCAGACCTGAGCCAGAGACCTCTGAGAAAGCAGGCCTGAGCCAGAGACCTCCACAAGAAAAAGCTTGGACCAGTGACCTTCGATGAAGCGGGCCAGAGGTAACTACCTCCACAGAAGCAGGTGCAGGGAAGCCACCACTGAGGGAACAGGTCTAAGTCAGAGAGCTCTGCAGGACAGGGTGCATGGATTAATGACCTCCATTAGAAAAGGCCTGAGCCAGCGATCTCTGCCAGACCAGGCCCAAGCAAGCAACCTCAATGGGAGCAGACCCAAACAACCCCCAGTATTGCAGAATGACCCTGGGAATGCTGAGCAACCTCCAGGAACACCGAGTAACTTCCTGGGTGACTGGAACCATGGACCTGACTGCACCACGAGGAGAAACCATCTGAGCCTTATATTCACTGGAACCTGTAAGATTGATCACCAGTGACACAGTCCCAACTACACCAATCAGAGGAAAAGGTGGCTAGATATGGTGAGAACACACTCAACACCACAAAGAGCAACACGACACCAATAAAAACTAGTGTCCCGACAACAGCAAAACTGGAACAACAAAATATAGATGAAACAGAAAAAAGAAAGCCAAAAATCATTTTATGAAAATGTTGGAGGCCCTTAAAGAAGAAATAAACATTCTTTTAAAGAAATTGAGAAAGTAGCTCTTGTAGACCAGGATGGTCTCGAACTCACAGAGATCCGTCTGCCTCTGCCTCTCAAGTACTGGGATTAAAAGCTAGTTCCAGAACAGGCTCCAGAGCTACAGAAAAACCCTGTCCCTAAAAACAAAAACAACAACAAAAAAAGAAAGAAGGAAAAAGAAATTGAGGAAAAGACAAATATAAAATTGGAAGAAATGAACAAATTCCTTAAAGAAAAAGCAATAAAACAGATGAAGAAAATGATTCAAGACATGAAAACTAAAAATAGAGACAATAAAGGGAACACAAACCTAGGAAATTCTAGAAATGGAAATTAAGAGAAAATGATAAGGAATCACAAATGCAAGCAAAAACAGCAGAATACAAGAAACAGATGCATGCGCTGAAGATACAATAGAGGAAATAGACTCATCGGTCAAAGAAAAGATTAAATTACAGAACAGAGAAGCTTTGGAAAAGCAAAGGGCAGGGTCAACAAGACAAAATGGCAGCCTACAGAATGGGGAAAGATCTTCACCAATCCCATATCAAACAGAAGGCCGATCTCCAAAATATACAAAGAACTCAAGGAATTGGTCACCGTATAAAACAAATAATTCAATAACAGGGGGAAGAGGATACAGACCTAAACAGAGAACTCCCAACAGAGGAATCTAAAATGGCTGAAAGACACTCAAAAAAATGTTCAACATTCTTAGTCCTCAGAGAAATGGAAATCAAAACAACTCTGAGATTCTGTCTTACACCTATAAGAATGGCCAAGATCACAAATGCTGATGACAACTTATGCTGGATAGGATATGGGGTAAAGGGAACATTCCTCCATTGCTTGTAGGACTGCAAAGTGGTACAGTCCCTTTGGATATCAGTATTGCAATTTCTCAGAAAATTAGGAAACAATCTACCTCAAGAACCAGCAATATCACTTTTGGGTATATATCCAAAGGATGCCCAATCGTACCACAAGGACATGTGGTCAACTATGTCCACAACAGCATTGTTTGTGAAAGTCAGAACCTGGAGACAACCTAAATGTCACTCAATTGAAGAATGGATAAGGAAAATGTGGTCCATTTACACAATGGAGTACTACACAGCAGAAAAAATAATGACATCTTGAAAATTGCAGGCAAATGAATGGATCTAGAAAACATCATATTGAGTGAGGTAATTCTGATCCAGAAAGACACATATCATATATACTCACTCATAAGTGGCTTTTAGACATAAGGCAAAGAAAAATCAGCCTCCAAATCACAATCCCAGAGAACCTAGACAACAATGAAGACCGTAAGAGAGACATACAAGGATCTAATCTACATGGGAAGTAGAAAAAGACAAGATCTCCTGAGTAAATTAGGAGCATGGGGCCCATGGTAGAGGATAGAAGTGGATGGGAGACTAAGAGAGGAAAGCAGACAAAAATATATAGCTCAATAAATACTATAAAACAACCTAAAGATTAAATAAATAAAATAAAAAGGGGTAACTGTGAGTTGCCTGTTTGTATATCAAACTTCCCTGATGAAGGTTATGAGAGAATTGAAGTTCATTCCTGATGTGTTTGACTTGGAAAGAATTTTGATAAATCTTGATTTTAAATAAGATTGAACCCGCTGAAGTTAAGAACTCACTTGCATTAAATGAAAGAGAAACAAACACACAAATACATTATATGATAAAATGAAGTAACACCAGCATGTCATTCTTTATCTCAGTGTCCTGTCTGTTTCCTTTTCCCTTCTCTGCCCCGTTTCCCTCTTTTCTTTTATATTCCTGCCACAGTTGCAGACCCCATCTGCCTATCCTAATAGCAGTAGGATTATATTTAAACCAATGTGATTAAGCAGGCTAATTTTTCCATTTCAATAACTTGAATTTAATTACATCTCCAGAGTAATTTTGTCTAAGATATCCAATTATAGGCTCTAAACATTAAGACATGAGCCTATTTTAGGAATCCTCATTTCTGCCCACTACAGGTACATCTAAGGTATGATAGATCCTTTAATGCAATTATTTATTTAAGTAATAAGAAGATATAAATTTGTAAATATTGGCGCACACAACATAAAATTCCCTTTGCATTTTCCTGGAAAGGTTTATCGGTATTTTAATTATCATTATCGTTCTCATTTTGATGTAGTATCTTGCAGACTATCCAGGCCTGACTCAAACAATCCTCCATTCAGCCACAGAAGTGGTTAGAAATACAAGTATGAAATATAATATCATCTTAAATTATATTTATTTCACTTTATTATTGTGGCTAGAACTAATTTTAACACATATAACTGGAGAAACGTTAGAGGCAGTTAGTGCTTGGTACCGAATGCCATAGCTATGTCTCTGTTAGTTGTTATGCTCTGATTCTTTCTGGTGGAAAGAATATTTGTAAACAGAAACATAGCTTTCTTGTTTAGTTAACTTTAATAAAGTTATAAGCTTCAAATTCGAAACAAAACAAAATTATCAATTTTAATTCATTTATAAAACTAAAAAAGAAAAGTTTGAAGCCAAGTACGATGAATTTTGATTTACATCTGTATTTATAATATCCCTCATTTGTTCATTTGGGGAGACTGAGGTAAGAGGGTGACCTGTAAATCTGAAATCTCAATATCATACACATTAAGTGTATGATCATTTGAGATCATTTCTCAAAAAAATCAAAATAATAATAACAATAAAGTTTGAGAATTGAATATTTATAAGATGAACATGTTGAAAATGTTCCAACCTAGGCAAAACAAATTATCTGCCAGATATCTGATATAAATTAATTTTTCTTTTGACATGTTCAGTTGGAAGCAATATCCAACTTGTGAAAATACTCATACAATATATTTTGATCATATTCTTTTTTTCTTCTCCAGCTCCTTGATTTATCAAAACTTTTAACTTTTTCTCAGAAATATAAATACCATTGTTAAGATGTAGTAGGTAAAGATTTTTCTGTGAACTGTAAGAGTCTTTGCTTTCCCTCTTGAAACAACAACACAGATAAGTGAAAAAAAAAAGCATAGGGGCCGCCTAGTAACATACCCATGGGAGTGCCAACGCCATAACCCTTGGAGTCTATAAGGCCGCCAATCTGTGTGAGGTTACAGTTACGCTGGGTAACGAACTCGATAGTTGTTGACTCCATTAGGAAAGCATAATCAGAGGTGAGGACTCGCTGGATCCCTTCTTCATTGCTTTTGACAAGCACAGACTGTCTCCTGCTGCTCATAAACGCCCACATTTTGTCATACGTTGAGATTTTTGATTTCTGGAGGAAAATAACGTAAGTTTAACAAAATATTTTAGTTCTACAGAGTCTTACAACATTTAGACAAAATAGAATACACAGTTTTTCACAGACCATTCTATACTTGTCTCATTTACGAAAACTCAAGATTTATACAACATGTATCTAGTAATTCATCACATTTCTGGGTGAATGACAATTTAACAAATATATTTGAAGTATCTCAGTTTAAAAATTCAAACTAGTAAGTTGTATAAAACAATAGAAATTAGGAATGCAACCAAACTTACTAGAGACTCTCCTGATTGCAATGTACTCAACTTTTCTGTGGGTATATTTTATGTTGTTTAATATCAAATTAAGAAATGACAAATATTACACACAGATTGACACTGTCACACAACAGTGATTTTTGTTGTATTTCACCAATTTGGTGAGTCTATCACCAAATTGACATCAAATCAATTTCCTAGGATATAAAGATATAGTTGAAGAGATGGGGAAAATGTATTGCCTATAAGGAAATTACAAATAAAAATAGCGGTATTTCCACTTATACAAAATACAGTTCCCACAGATGCCCCCAGAGTCTACACAAAGACAAGTAGAAATCTGTAGTTCCAGATTGCTTACTAGAAACCCTTGGATCACTCAATTAAATAGATTTATGAGCAACTGCAAAATCTCAATGGAGTTCTACTAGAATTTCATTTTAAAGGAAAGAAATGAGTTTTGTTTAGAGGCCTTGGAAGAGAATAAATACTAACCAGTTTCTTGCCTGCTGTTCTTACCTGCAAGCTCCCAGCTTTATGTAACACCTACATAGGAGTGGCAAGAAAACACTGACCATGTGGAAACAAGAAGAATAGACTTCACACTTTTATTTTCAAGAAAAAGTACAACTTTGTGGGGTTAAAAGCAGGAAATAAAAAAAGTATTTAAGATTATGCTGAAATTTTGTTTGAGTTCATGAAGTCAATAGTGAGCTCAAATGTATTTGTTCCCCTAAAAACTATCAGAATCAAGAGTTCAGGAGCACAGTTTGCTTCCTTTCCCTCTTGAAAACTTTTTTCTAATATTTTGTTTGACATTTAAATCTGAATAAAATAAAAATTAGAGCTCATCTGCAGATGGAAGTAAGTTTGTATAAAGAAATAAAATTGGCATCAGTTTTGATTTGTGAATCTGACTGAAAGCATGAAAAATAACCTATATAATCATAAGTGTAGGTTTGGTGTCTGAACATAGACTAAGTAATTTCTAGGAAGAATAAAGAGGAGGCAGGCCTTTAATTTCAGCACTCAGGAGGCAGAAGACAGCAGATCACTATGAGTTCAAGGTCAGACTTGTCTACAGAGCAAGTGCCAGGACAGGCTCCAAAGCTACAGCGAAGTCCTGTCTCAAAAAAAAAAAAAAATCAAACAAAGATACAAAAAAAAAGATATAAAAAGATGGCTCAGTAGTTTAGAACACTTTGCTTTTTTAGAGGGCCTGGGTTTGATTCCCAGTACTTGTATGGTGGCTGATAACCACCTTTAGTTCTAGTTCCAAAAGATTCAACACCACACTGTCTTTAGACCACTATCAAAATTCTTCTAACCTTTAATTGGAAGAAAAAAACCTACTATTTTATGAAGTATTTCTTCATTTAAAATACTGAAATATTTTTGATGCTGTTTTTTTCCCTTCTCTGAGCACTTTCTAAGGTTTCTATTAAAGCTAATAATTTCCTATTGTCATCTAAGATCTTTCACTTGTTTTCAACATCTGTTGTATAGAGTTTAGTATAGCTATTCCTGTTTCTTCCTGTCAAGCAAAACGTTAACTTCTATTATTCTTTAAAATAACTTTAATTAACTAATTTACTTTTACATGTATGGATGTTTTACCAGCATGTATACTGTGCACATATGTGCAGTGCCTTAATATCAGAAAAAGACATCAGATTCCTTGGGACAGGAGTTACAGGTGGTTGTAAGTCACTATGAGGGTGCTGGGAATCAAATCCAGGTCTGCTAGAAGAAGAGTTTAAGCTCTTAACCACTGAACCATGTCTCATGCTCCACATATTTTTCTATTCTTTCAAAAGACAAAGAAAGATCACTTTAACTATTTTAATTCTTACAATAAATGTAAAATTCAAATTTGAAGAATCATGGATATCTTTTATTCACAACTAGACACAGATTACAGGAAGTCCAACATTTAATGATATTTCTTTGGAATCTCTTTACGTGTCTTCTTTAGTGATTATAATGTTTTATGTATCCTTAAATATTCCTATTCTAAATATAAAATGCTATGCAGAAAACCACATTGGAGTTATGGGTTAAAGTCATTACTACCTTTGTAGTTTAATGTAAGTGTCTGTGTTTTTATCTATTTGTGTATGTGTATGGGAGCATATGTATGTGTGTGTTTGAAAATTGCTCAGCTCTTCTAGGACATTCTATATCAATATAAGACACAAGGAAGAGGACGTATTAAAATTTTAAGGATGGCTGTTTTCTGATTCATGGTTATCTATAACCTGCCTTTTCTATCATTTCTTCCTTATATGATCTTCCCCAGCAATTTCATATGAATCAAGCTAGATTTGGAAAATTATAACCTATGAAGTTCATCAACTTGTACTTTCCCTTAAAAATATATAAAGAATGATTAATTCTGAACATCTTTTGATGATTCTAGTACTTCTATTATTTTTAGTGATGGTCATGGTGTTGTTGGTTTAGAAACAAGAAAAGGACATGAGTTTTACTTAAATCTAGCATTTAAAGGAGACTTCCAGACTACTTGAAAGGGATTTCATTCAAACTCTTATGCTGAATATGAAGCTGCTTCTACTGCTATTATTAGGGACATTCTTGAATAATTGGTTACTTTAAGTAACTTAAATAGAAACTCATAAAACACACTATTGGTGTGATGTAATGAGTACTAGTTCTATTTTGTTAGTTAATATGATGTTGCTTAATCTCTTCCACTTTCAGCTTACATAATGAAAACATACATTTTTTTATGTGAGTTTTACTTTCAGGCTGTCTTAGTGTTTCTATATCTGTGAAGAGACACCATGGCCATGGCAACTTTTTGAAGGGAAGTATTTAATTGGGTGACTTACAGTTCAGGTGTTTACTCCATTATCATCATCACGGGACCTGGTGGCATACAGGTAGACATGTTGCTGGAGAAGGATCTGAGAATTTTACATTTTGCAGGCAACAACAAGAGAAACTCTCTCACTGGGTGTGGCTTGAGCATATGTGAGACCTCAAAGACCGCCTCCACAGTAACATACTTTCTTCAACAGGACCAGCATAGTCTAACAAGGCCAAGCCTTCAAATAGTGTCACTTCCTTTGGGGGGGGCATTTTCTTTTACACTACCACACAGACTCATAGCATTATTCTGAAGATGAAATGTGACTAATGTGTATGGGATACTTTATGGGATTTCCCTTGATTTTAAAAAATGAGGCAAGTTATATTAAGTGTTATGTAGACATGGTCTAGCACTGTGAACAGGAGGAAGCAAAGCACAGCATAATGAAAATATAAATGTAAGTGGATTTTACTGAACTGATTTAGAACCCTCCACAGCACTCAGGGTACACTCTGGAGATTGGTTAATTATACATTACTCTCAAATTACTATGCACCGTAATTCTACTTTGATCCGATAAAGTTTCAGAGCCAGTGACTGATGCATTTTACCTGCAAAAGACCTAAATTTGTTCTCTGGGAAGGCATGAGCTAGGGCATTAACTGAATCCAGAAGACACACGCTGAAGACAGCTACCATGGGTAAAGAACAGCCTCCCTGATTATCCATCTCCCCTCTTAACAATTCTAACAGTAGGAGTGAAATATATTTTTAGCTTTTTGAAAAACCTTCATGTGGACTTTCATAGTAACTGGACCAGTTTGTAATTCTATTATCAGTGAATACATGTTTTCCTTTCTCCACATCTATACAAGCATATGTTCTCTCATTTGGTTTGGGGGTCTTAGCAATTCTGACTGAGGAGAGACAATATCTCAAATTACTTTTGATTTGTATTAATCCCACAGCTAAGGATATTGAAAATGTCTACAAGTGTTTCTTTGTTGCTTTTATTTCACTTGTTGATAATTCTCCATTTACCACAATATAGATGTTTGTTTTATTGAGGTTTACTTTTTGAGTTCAATATTTATTAGATATTAACTCTTTGTCAGTTGTATAGCTGGCAAAATTCTCCGTTCCCCCACTCATTGAGCAGGGTGCATCTTCACTCAAATGATAGAATCCTTTGCTGTACAAACCCTTTTTTAATTTCATTGGTATATGATTATTAAGTTTTGGTCTTAATTCCTGTGCTACTGGGACACTGCTGAGAAAGTCCTTTCTTGTACCAATGAATTCAAACCTATTCCCTTTTTTATCCTCTATCAAATTTGGGGAACCAAGAATTATGTTGAGCTCTACCATACACTTTGAGTTGAGTTAATTCAGAGTAAAATATAAGGGTCAAGTTTCATTCTTCTGTATGTAGGTTATCCACTTATACAGCTCTGTTTGCTTAAGATACGGTCTTGTCCTCATTGGGTATTGTTATCCTCTTGATCTAAAAATGAGGTGACTAAAAGTGTGGGCATTTGTACGAGGGTCCTCAATTCTGTTCTATTGATCAATGGCCCTGTTTTTGTTGCAGTGTCCTGAATCCCTATTTTCTATAGCTCTGCAACATAACTTGAGTTTTGGGAGAGTGATTCCTCCAGCAGTGTTTATTGTTCAGTATTTATTTCCATTTCCGTGAAGCAAAACACTTCCAGATTTATAGTGATAATGATAATAAGTAACAAAAATATGTTTCATATTTTAATCAATAACTGCTAATTATTTACTATACTAAATCAATTCATTTTTGTTAGAATTATATTAGATAGGTATTATGATCCCTGTCTTAAAAATGAAAAAAAAGCATGGAGATGTTAATAATTTTTTAAAGCACATTTCTAAAAACAGAAATAAAACTTGGGCTTGTTTTATCTACAGGTATATATTCTCAATCATTATACTATACTCACTTCACCTAATGACACATGTATAATATATTTTCCAGGTACATGCATTATAGACCCCTACAGTAAAACTTGCAGCTTTGTGACAATGAGGTGGCTCCCAGAACTAGAAATAATCATTTCTAAAATCTGTAAATACTGCTAAATAGAATTAGTCATGAATGAGTATACCTCTGAGGAAAGACATACAAAAGCTGAAAAAGAAGTGACATAAACTTTCTAAAGAAGTGTAGAGCTAAATAAAAAAATTGAGAAAAATAATTTAAAATTCATTTCCAAATTTAACATCTGAAGTGAAATGTTGAAGGTAGACAAGAGATTTGACTTTAAATGGAATAAAATTAATAGTTTATAAAAAGAAAACCTTGTTCTGGATGAGAATAAATGAACTAAAGATGAGTCAGTATTACACAATGAGAATAAGAATGTTCTAGATTAAGTAACTTTCAGCAAGTATGATGGCTTCTGTGTACTGAAATAGATGTGTGGGCTCAACTAAGTACACCGAAAGTCAGACAAGGTACTGGCACCAATTAATGTGTAGAATTATCATACAAAATCCAGACATAATGTTGGCATGAATAAGTATGTGAAAGAACATCAAAAGTCAGACATTGCTGTAGAGAATCGTGGTAAAATGAGTTGTCAAAGTAGCCTGTCTTTCTAATTTTCACATGTTCTTTTATGCTACAGGTCCGAGATCCTAACTTCTTCCTAAGTCACTACACAGTTGAGAGGACCTCAAACATGGTGGTATTCTTTACATTCCTTACATTATTTATTTTAGAAAATGTAGAAATACAAATGTCTGATATATACAAATCCCCCTTCGTCTCTGAAATGCAAATCTCCAAAACTTCTAAGCAATTTGAAACTGAGGAGTGATATTTCCAGAGCTTGGGCATATAATCTTCCTAAAGTGTAACTCACCAGGGAAGAAAGTGTCTCTATCCTATCTTCCCTTCTTTATGGTTTGGAAAGAGCCTTACTTTAGTTGGTGGTTTTAAGTCTGAAAATGCCTCAATCAAGAAGTTAAGAGAAAGACTATTGCTTTTTAATAAGAAGAATAACTAAGAACCTACTGTTACAATTCCACTCTTTATTAAGTCTTATAAATGGCCATACCCCTCAAAACTCGTCTGGGGTCTAAACTCAAATTATGTTTCAACAGACTTGGCTTCTCTTTCCTTACTGGAATTATCTTTTATTAAGCCCTCCTCAGCATTGAAGTTGATCTTTCCTCAATGCAATGTAATAGTCATAGGTTCAAGACATTTTCTTCTTTAAAATGTATTTATCAATTTACTTTTATTTTCTAGGTATAAGAGTTGACACTAATAAAAATAGACACATCACAATTAGTTAGCATGGAGGAACAGAATAAGCATTGTTCATAATGCTAGGAGAAGGAAAAAGGAAATAAGCAAGAAGTTGACAGGAGAGGGACAATAAAATGAACTACTAGTTTTGAAGAACTCCCTAGGCTACAGTGTGGAAAATGGATCCTGAATGTGGGTGTGATGCATTGTTAATGATCATATAGCATCAGCAGGGAAGAATTTTTCCATAGGAAGCAATGTTGAAGAGGGGAAAATATTCACAAAAATACATCATAACGTCAGCAAAACATAAGGAGGTGAGAGTGAATGAACGAGTTTTCTGATTAAAACATGACATTAACAAAGGGGGGAAGAATTAAAAAAGGGTAAAATGTGGGGACAAAATCATCAAAAGTGGTAAGTTGGAGATGCCTTTTAGCATATGTAGGATTTGTTGTGCCAATCTGAAGTTTGGTACAAGAGTGTGAACTAAAAGTGTCACTTTAGTTATCGCTGCTAAACATGATAAAAGAGTAGACACATAAGATATATTTTATAGAGAATAAAAAAGTCCTATGGTCAAGGTTTCTATCAAATAAGTCATAAAAAATGAACAAAAATGATGTAAGAATATTTTGAGAACTTCAATATTTCAGAGATTGAAGCAAGAGCATATTCTGTAAGACAGTGAATGTCTGTGCTGATTTCACTAAAAACCTAACAACCCCAAATACCTACATTCCTTTGACTTGACACTAGAGGGGTTCTTGACTAACTGAGGACAATGAAGCTCCTCCAAATCACCTTAAAGTGGGTTAGGAAGGATTCGGGAAAAGAATGCTAGTAGCCATTAGAGGAAAATAAATTCAAAGCCTGATAGTGAAGAAGAGATCAGGCTAGTAGAGAGTCAAAATATGTTTGCTTTAAGTAAGATTATCAAAGGTTGAAGAGATTTGAGCATGCTTAAATGCCAGTGGGGCTATTTTTTAAAAAAAGAAAAAAGTTTAATAAGTCAAAAGAAGTATAATCAATATCATCCTCCACACCTGCTTCTCTTGCAATCACTTTTCTGCTTTCTGTTTTTGAGAGCTTACTCTTTGTTTCCACGTGTAAATGAGGTTTTCATATCATTTTTTCTTCTGTTCCTGGAATTTGTCACTGAGCATGGCAACTACAATTAATTATATTATATTCTTGAACTCTTCTACATAGGTCTGAAATGTTCTTGCAATGAAAGAAGTGTAAAATAAAGTATATGTTAGTCAACTGGATTATGGCAATCTTTTCCTATTTGTGTGTGTGTGTGTGTGTGTGTGTGTGTGTGTGTGTGTGTGTTTGATGTGGGATTTCCCTCTATATGCTGTGAATTCCATTGGTGAATAAAGAAACTGCCTTGGCCTGTTGATAAGACAGAACTAAGGTAGGTGGAAAAAATAAACTGAATGCTGGGAAAAATGAGGTGACCTTAGAGAGAAGCCATGTAGTCCCACTGGAGACAGATGCTGAAAATTTAGCTGGTAAGGCACAGCCATGTGGTGATACACAGATTAATGAAATGGGTTAGATTTATATATAAGAGTTAGCAAATAAGAAGCTAGAGCTAATGAGCCAAGCAGTGATTTAAATAATACAGTTTCTGCGTGATTATTTTTGGGCTGAGGGGTTGGGAATCAGCAAGCGGCTTCCTTACTACACACACTCACACACACACACCCCACACATACACATACATGAAGCTATCATGTTACATTATATAAATGTATGAAATCTTGACAGTTATACTTCAAGAAAGCAAGCATAAATAGTAGAAATCTTAGAGTTTACTTAATAACATTGATTTTAAGTTGAATGAATGAAATCTTACAACACTCAATTTACTTGACTTCTGATTTCATTATATTATGTGGAGCATACCTGAAACTATAATTATCATGTAAAACTTGGTATATTTTGAAGAAATAATTTGCATTGGAAATATTTAACTTTAACAAGATAAATAATTGTAAAACATTCTTATAGAATAAGAATTTGAAGTTTTGAAGAAGTCAGCAGATGAAATTATGACATATTAAAAGTTATAAATAAACTGTAAGGGCACTGAATGAATAACTATAATAAAATTAGCAAGCAAATATTTGTATGTGAAACTTCAGGGTCATATGTGCATTGGCATTGATAAAAGGTACATCAGCTTGCAGCATGGACTAAGCATTTTAGGTGAAACCATGCAGGCATACTTAAAGAAACACCTATGTTAAGTTTTGGTTAATTTCTTGTGACTGTGGTTAGTTTAATTCAATGAAGCATAATATCCTAGAGATTTGATTAAACTGCATGAGGGAAATATGGGGAATGAGCCAGAAAAAAAAGAAGTAGAGACTTCGTGGCTGATGGACAATGGAGCCAAATGTCCCTAGTTTTTAGGAACTTCTAACTACAGTGAAGTGGCAGGACCAGAAGGAGGACACCATGCAAAGAGAGATTCTGGAAAAGTCTCAAACTGCCCGGGTCAATGCTAACACTATGTTATTTGAAAAGAAAGATTAAGGTGCTCACAATGGCTCACACCTTTAATCCCAGCACATGGAGGCAGAGGCAGGTCAGTGTGGTCTTCATCATGCTTTCCAGGACAAACAGGGCTATGTATGGAGAAACAACGATAATTTAAAACATAAAGACGGGCAGTAAATAAAAAAAACATCGTAAAAATAATTCCTAAAATGAGACAATTGAGAAAACAATAAGTACTGCATAGAGAAACCGCACGGTCAACTGTGGCTGTGTGGAAGAATGAGCTAGTGGAGGAGAAAACTGTTCATGATGTGCTGCACCTTCCCATCAAGAATGGGGAAATAAAGCCACTAGCTAAGGAAAGCGGGAGCCCTGAAAACTGGGAGAAATTCATGATGTGATCTGTACAGAAGAATTTTAATTGCATAAATAGATGTTAACTTCATTGAACAAAATAATAAAAAAAAAACCCAGGAATTATCCTTACAATAAATTATTCATTGGACAGAGAAAGCCAGGAAATAAGATTAAATCCTGTCTCAGAAATATTGAAAAATACACATAAAATAAAGCAATACAAGGGAAAAAATTGGTTACTTTATGTGTATAAGTGTTTATGTGTTTGCTCGGTAACCACAGAGATCAGAAGAGGGCACATGATTCCCTGGAACTGGAGTTACAAGTTCCTAGACATGTGAGTGGTGGGAAAAATGGGGCCCCAAGGAAGAGCAGTCAGTGCTCTTAACTGCTGAACCATCTCTCCATTTATGGGGACGAATTTTTAGCTTTATAAATAAAATAATCTTATTATATCCTCCTGTTTATTACATCTCCCTCAGTGATTATTAGAAGAGACTATAGTTTTACCTATCCCTTTCTCAGATCTGCGCACTCTAATCACAATTCTGTACTACTTTAAATTGTCGTAGTGGGTTGAGGCTTAGTGGTTTTTATTTTAAAATGCTGAGGCATATAAACTGATTCGACTTTTGCTGGATCAGTGCAGACCAATAAAGAAGGTTCAGAAGGTACTGCTTGCTTATATAAAAATGTAGTTTCGTGGATTATAGAACATTGAGAAAAACAGAAAAGGAAGATCATTGGCAAAATAAACATTGATAGACGATATGCAACACTTGCTAACTCAAGTGGCTAAAATACATTTTGCTTACATAGTGCACAGAAGATAAATACCAAAAATATTTTAAAGACACAACTAGTGATTTATGAACTAATGGTATACTAACTTCTCCTAAAATCAATTTTGCTATCTGAAAACTGCTCAGTTCCTCCCAATTATCAAAAAGGTGAGGAGTACAGGGCATTGTTCTGGAATATTTAAGACACAGAATATAAAAATTTATAAAATATTCACATAAAGATAATGTTTTAAAATAAGTTTCTATTTTTTATAATACTCCTTAAAGCTAGTGAGAATAAATTACTCATGTGACTGCATAGACATTTGTTTCTTTACACTAAAAGTAATATGTTTAAAAATATCTTATTATTTACGATTGATTTTCATTTATTTTACTTAACTGTGTTGTGGGGTTTTCTTTAAATTTATTTATTTATTATTTGTTTGTTTGTTTCCCTGTATTGATGTAAGTATATTTCATGTTTGCAGAGGCCATGGAAATCAGAAGAGGGTGTTGGAAATACCTTGTAAATAGTGTTTGAGCTGCTGTGAAGAACCATGAGTTTCAGTCTCTTTACCCATAATTTAATATTTCTCTGTAATTGATGTTTTCAGCTTTGAATATACATTTGAAATTGTAATGCTATTCATTTTGTATATTATCAAATATTTACAAATTAAAAGTTAAAAAGCACCTTTTGCTCACTGGTTTCAATCTTATAACTCTCTCGCACTGTTTAGAAATGAGAAGACAATATCCTACCCAGATCAATATTTAATAATAAGATTTAGAAATAACTTTTTAGAATATGCTTCCTATAGAATAAAAACTTTCATTTATGAATTAAATTGGAATGCTGTTACAGAAGTTTGTTTTCAATGTTATGAACACATGGGTAGAAAGAAAACTCAAACTTATTTTAACAATTTATTACTTAGAGTATTTAAAAATGATTACCTCCCTCGCAATGACTAGGATCAATAAAACAAGTGACAGCTCATGCAGTCAAGGATTTGGAATAAAGGGAACACTCAATCTTTATTGGTTGCAGACTGTAAATAAACAGCCAATATAGGAGCAAGTTTGGCAGTTCCTTAGGAATATGAGAATTGGTTCATCTCAAGATCTCATATTTCCAAAGAATATTTCATCCTCTCAGGACACTGCCTTGATCATCTTCACTGCTGCTTTATTAATAATGGCAGGAAATTGCAAACAGCCTAGATGCCCTTCAACAGAATAATGGATGGTGAAAATGTGGTGTCTCACCTTTTCTATTCCTACCCCTACCCTCTCCAAGTCTACCCACAAAATCTATTCTATGAGACAGGACTGCAGACGTGGACTGGAATTGGAGGCCTTTCGGGGGATGATGTGGAAACTTAGTGCAGTGAACGCTCTCTGGAATCAATGAGAGTGACCTTAGTGAAGACTCCTAGATAAAATCTGAGAGTTACCCTACTGAACACTCCTAGTTTGGGGGATATGGAATCTGAAGCAGCCATATTTTATAACCAGGCAAGGCTTCCAGCAGTGGGACTGGAACAACAACCCAGTCACAGAACCTTCGATGGACAACCTGACCGGTCTGTGACATGTGCTGTGGTACTGGTGTTATAGAACTTGTGGGAGTGGCCAACCAGTGACTGGCGCAACTTTAACAGCACCACAATGGAGAAAGCCTATCCTGATACAGCATGAAAGGCCAGGAACCAGAGGCTGCACAGTCAAGGGACATAGGTTGAAACCAAGCAAAACTGGAACAATGAAATGATCACTAATCTTATTCTGGTATACTCATAGATCAGTACCTACCCAAATTTTTATCCAACAACTGACAGCAGCAGATGTTGAGACCATAGTCAAACATCAAGCAGATGTAGGAGATTTCCACAAAAACGGGGGAGGAAGAATTGTAGGGGCCAGAGGGCTTTACAATACCATGAGAACACAGCCCACAGAATCAAGCAATCATGGCTCATAGGAGTTCACGGAGATTTAAAGGACAGTCACAGATCCAGTACAGATCTGAGCTAGGTCCTCTGCATAGAAGCTATTGTTATATAACTGGGTGATCTTGAGGGACTTCTACCGGTGGGACTGAGGTATGTATCTGACTCTTTTGTTTGCCCTTTCCTCATCCAGTCTTGATTTGTTTACACTTGTGTTATTGTAACTTGCTATGCCTGCTCTTTTTTTCTGAAGGAAAACAGAGTAGGAATGGATCTGGGGAAGAGGGAAGCTATGAGTAAGAGAACTGGGAGGAGTGGAAAGAGGGGAAATGAAGTCAGGTTGTAATGTGTGAGAGAAGAATAGAAGAGAAAAAGAGAATAAAAATGTGCTCTGTTTACACAATAAAGTATTACTCAGCTGCTAAAATAATTGTTCTAAAATTCACAGGTAAATCCATAGAACTAGAAAAACTTGTCCTGATTGATATAACCCAGACCCTGAAACAAATATGCTAATTATTTGCTTATGTGCAGATTTTAATGGTTTACATTAAGCTACAATTTGGAGACCCACAGAGGTTAGGAATAGAGTAAGGGACTAGAGATTACAGATAGATCTTGATAGAAAAGAGAAATCGGGTAGTTGTGGATAGATGGGGAGACTGGGAAGAGAAAATTATGTGGAGAGTATAGAGAGGGAGATCAGGGAGAGAATATGGGGGAGAAACAGCTAAAATTAAGCCTAATATAGTTGCTTTCTAATTATATACATGTATCAAGGCAATCTAAATAAACTCACCAAATAATTGGGGAGTCCAACTGTACATCTAATATATCCAAGTGAAGCTTCCAGGCTTGGGATCAAGTTTCAGCTAATTGAGTGGCTGGTAAAAGGGATCCTTTGGATGTCCCCCAAACAACCCAGTCTGTTGCCAGTGCTATAGGATTTTCTGAACCAAGGCTCCGTTACCAAAGACAACACCTATAAAATTCAATGAGCAAGGAGAAGTCCTACATAGAACCTTCATCTCTATGTCTTATCATCCTTGGTACAGGAAGTTACTCTGTAGGCTACCAAAAGAGAAACACAAACATCCTTTAATTTACAAAGGTGTCCTGTCTGCCAAATATGCTAAGACAATGGTGGTACAAAGAGACAAAAAGGGAATGGATCCAGATTCTGTGGGGAAATTGATCAGGAGGAGCGAAGAATAGGAAATCTTATCCAAGCTACGGTATATGAGGAAAAAAAAATCAGTGAAAGAAAAAAAAAACCAAAAAGAAATGTTAACTTTCATACGACCTCCTTTAAAACCTTAATCAAGTGTTAAAATACCCACAACATCGTAAAATAAATTTTGAAAAGAATTTTCCATGGAAAAATATTATTTTAGTTTAAAAAGCAATAATTTATGAATAAATATTTGTTTTGTATATCATAACCCTGGCAGAATTAGATAAATTTGGAATATAAGTAAATATTGAAAAATTATGAAAATGAATTTCTAGTCATTTACCATAATTAAGTAAATTTTGCAGTGTCTAGTTCTTCAATTATTACATTTAAACAAATTTCACATAAATTTCTTCTTTCTATTGTGAAAATTTTCTCTGTGTGTAGTACCTTTTATTTAGCGATGAGCAAGTCACATGTAATAGTTCCAAATGTATGATTTGAGAAATGCTCACAGCAAGGGGAAGGAGTGTTTGGCTGAGATTTGCATTTTAATTTTTTATTACAGTAAATAAATTACCAACTATACTGGAACATATGTGCTAGGTAAGAACAGCTGAGCCCTGTCTGGACTCATCTGACCTTGGTCACTAGGAAATTAGAGTTAATTCAGGGGAACAGGATTGATACCATATGTGGTTCATACCAGAGGTGGATCTGACTCTGGTACAGCAAGCTGAATTGCCTTGGCTCTGAGCAAAACTGTCAGCTCTTAGAATAACTGTGCTTTTATCTCAAAGCATCTGAAACTTCTTAAACGACATATTTGAAAGGAAGGGCACTGCAGCAGAGGGTGTTGAGCTCTGGGTTACACTGAGTTCACAATAGAAAGCTGTATTTCTAAACATATAAGGAAGGCAGCAGCTTCAAAACATTGGTAGGTAGGATGCTATGTTTAGGTACTTGAAACAGTATTAGATAGCTTATTTTATCCTTCAAAGAGTTTCTGGTTATTGAATTTTATTCTTAAATTCAGTGTCTAACTTTCCTACCCAACTTCTTATCAACAATATATCTTGCTGGTAGGTAGAGAGGTACGAATAAAGTTAGGAAATTTGAACACATTGTGCCTCTTCAAGGCCTTGTATAAGACACAATTACTGAGTAAAGTCATATAGAAAGCTTTCTTATCATTATAGAAACTTCTTAAGGAAAGAGTATATTACTATGAAGTGCTTTTTGATAAGTAAAGATTTCTAGAGATATCAGAATTTCTTTGAGCATGATTTATGTAATTAAAAATAATTAATTCATATATTCAATGAATTCTTATGCTTATGCCCTTTTCTTTAACATAACCTTGTACGAACACAAAAACATACTACTACGCTCAACCATTTTGTGAGCTGAATACATTACTATGCAAGACTAATATCAATGTATTAGGGAAAGCAAGGTTAGTGAAAGCAGCTGAAATGACTTTCTTGCTGAGAAGAGTGCATTTGCCTGTAATGTCTCTGAAGTGAGAAGCCTCAAAGGTACAGCACTTTCGATGGAAAGCGCAGTACGTTTCACTCAGTAGTTCTGTTACATACTCATTCTTCACTTGTTCTTTATCATAATAGGTGCTTGGCACCCACAAAGGATGAAGGATCACATCAGGAACTGTATGTGAAAGGTTAATTAAGAAACATAGCATAGGCCCTGCCCTGGCCAGGCTTTTAATATCATTTTAGTTCTCACAATATATAGCAAGCAAACTAAGAATCTTAGCAGGATCCTGTGATGTTAGGACGAATGACAAATGGGATGTAACTAACACAGATGAAGGGTGAAGTGACAATGTCAGAAGAAAGAATTTCTGTCTTCTATAATCAGTCACGGCATGGCTAAAGTTCTTACATTTTTCCAACCAGGGCACTGAATTAAATACAGATAGAAAATCAATGAAGAAAAACACCTGTATATTTGAAAGTCTCAAAAGAGCTATGAGTTGATTGTCACCATTATTCTTGCCTAATGTTTTTGAACTTTCTTAGGAATTCGTGCAAATCTTATCATACGAAGTCACAAACAGCAATTAGTTATGTACTATCTCATAATTTTACTTATATTCTTCCTTCTTCATGGTCACGTATTAGTAACTTTTTAAAAACTGGTTCTCGGGGTTATAAAGATTTGTTTTGTTAGTGGTATTGTTTTTTTTTTTTAGCTTTACAGTGGTTTTTCTAACTATTACTGATTTTGAGCTATAAGGTTGATGTCACCAAAGTTATAAAGCTTTTTGAGATACATAAACATAATCCGGTATAGTCTACTGTTTTGCCTAAGCTCTGAGCCTCTATTCAGAAGTTCCGTGAGCATCTCCAATAATCTTCTTAGTGACTGTGCCACCCACCCACATCATAAAATAGACTTTCAGCAAAAGAGCTTACTTTCAAAATCATTTCACATAAACCCTCTTGTTCTAGCCTTATTTATTAAATACTTTTGCTGCTCATATTTTCAATGTGCACATTAACAATTATTAGATGTTGACTTTAATTTGTTAATGTGGATGACCATAATCCTGCTTCTCGGTGTACTGCCAAGGATTCCTTCAAAGCTTTCTCTTCTTACCAGGTAAGCTAACGCTAACACCCAATGAAACAACTGCACTGTCACCACAGCTGCTGGAGAGGGTGAGAAGCTGAAAACCAATTCAATTCTTCTTAGAAACTGCAGTCCTTCTCTCAACTTGTTCTATGTTGAATTGTCTTTTTCTGAAACTCCAACTCTTCTGTGAACTCATTTACTCTTGGTCTCCTCTATGCACAGAAATCTTGATTTTCAAAGACTCAAATGCATGTTTTTCATAAATCAAAAGTCTTTTCAAGATTTCTGTGCTTGTTGGCCAGCCTATACAGAGAACTGGTTAGCACCAGAAAAATGAGAAACTCGGTATCAAAGAAGTTGTACAGTGATACTGGAGATGAGAATCAATGTTACCTTTTAGATTTCACCTTCATTCATACACTTGGAACACACACACACACACACACACACACACACACACACACACATTCAACAGTTAAGTTCCTCTTTTAAAGTTGGTCAAAGTTGAGGTTTGTGTGTGTGCATGTGTGATATGACAGTTTGGTCAGTCTCACTTATACCTCTGGCCAAATTTCAGCCACTGGGGCAGTTTATGAAAATGATCATGATTTTATCTGTTCCTTAAAACAAACATATACTAGAATATTTCATATATTTAGTATACTAATTAAAATATAAAATGCAATAAAACACTATGCTAATATATAAGTCAGATTTTAAATATATAGTTACAGAACTGGCTTCTGTTTTGAAGAAGAAAAACTATTAAACTGAGAAATATATCTTTCCCTTAATTAATTTAATAGCTTCAAATTATACTATCATTGTTCATGCAATAAATTTTGAGATGTTAGCTAGTTAACTTTCTTCCTTAGTTTGTCAAGTTATAGAAAAAAGACATTTTAAGAAAGAAAATAAGTGTTAATAACTAGTAAGAATTGTGGTTAACACTGCAAATTATCATTATAAATAACAAAATTAGTTTATTATTATTAATATATATAACTATACCTATATTTATCAATAATATTTTGACATATTTAAATGGAATACATTGATCATTATGTATATTGACATCAGGTTAACCATCCTGTACTGAAAACAAACGAGGGAAATATGTGCTATGATTTAAAACTCAGCTAAATTCTAGCCTCTGTCAGTACCCTAACTTGTTAAAATTCAAAATTCATTTCAGAGTGAACTGAAGTTTCAAGGACATTTAAAAGAAATTATAAGCATAATACAACCTTCATAATACATAGGCAGAAGTACTGAGCTGTGACTAAAAATGCATGAGAATTAGATGTGGATGAATTTATTTAAATAAAAGAGACATCAACTGAAAATACCGTGCAAAATAAAAATTAAGCCCACTTAGTAGTTTTCATAAAAATGTCAATCAATATCTAAAGAAAACATCAGCTAAATGCTAGAATATTTCCTCCACTACTTTTAATGCATATTAAAAAGTAATTAAATACATAATTAGCAAATTCTTAATGAAAGTCAATGAGTAACATTAATAGAAATGAATTAAAAATATAAATACTATCTGAAATTAAACTGGTCTAATGAACACATTCAGAAAGGATCTTTTCTGCATATGTTTATATAAGCATTATTCACTTTTTCTTTAAAACAAAAGAGTAGCTTGCTATTGCCAGCATAGGCTAATATATTATAAAAACAATTTCTAAATGGAAGATGTTATAGTTTTTTAGTAGCTACAGTATCAGAGGCAGACTCTGTTAAAGTTACCTCGACAGGATATGCTCATTCTTGGTACAATTTGACAGTATTTTTATTCTACTATCCTTTTAATCTATGTGACCTTTGCTTACAACAGAGATATTTAAACTATCAGGCAACTTAATTTCCAAAAAATATAAAAAATATACTTTTTAATCCCTGTGGCATTTATATGGGAAAAATAGAGATAAATTGGATATTTCAAATAATTAATCAATAAATTAAGAATATGAACACTAAGTAAAATGTGAAAGTCAACCATGAGGACATTCACAGTAAGGGATTTTGAGGCTGTTACACATTTGGTCTACAAGAACACTTAAAAGTGTGCTTAAGTAGATTAAGACAGGATATTGTTAAGACTAGGGAAACTATGCTTCATTTAAATGAGTACTAATGTGTGTGTGTGATTAGTTTTCTTATTGCTGTGACCAAATGTAGTTTGGAAAAGAAAAGAACTATTTGGTTTAAAGCCTATCATTAAGAGAAGTACCGGAGACTCAAGCAGGGCAGAAAACCAGTAGGAGAAACTGAATCACAGGTCATGGAAGAAAACTGTTCCCATATAAAGTTTGCTCTCATGATTTTTCCAGCCTGTTTTCTCATACTCTTATAGAAATAATCCAAGAATACCTGCTTAAACATGGCACTGCACACAGTAGACTAGGCCTTCCTACATCAGCCATTAATTAAGGAAATGCCCAAAGATTCATCTATAGGCTAATTTGATGGAGTCAGTTTCTTAAATCCTCTTTCTCAAATAACATTGACCTGCATCATGTTGATTAAAACAAAACAAAGCAAGATAAAACAAATAAACAAAACTATCACAGTGTGTGTTTGAAATATATATTTCATACTTTCTGTTTGGGTTGTACTAATTAAATAAATCAACAAAACACCTATCAACACAAAGAACTGATAAGCTTGAGAGGTGAAGTTAAATAATGAATGTCTGCATAACATTTATAACATAACATAACATAACATTTATATAAGTTATTATAACAAGTAACTGCATTTCTTTTCAGTCCTGTCACGAGACAATTTTATCCCTGTTAAATGATACACACATGTGGGTAAGAATGCCAGTCTTTATTGCCATTGTGACAAGTTAAAATGTATATATAATGTATATACATTATATATAATGTATCAATGCACATATAATGTATAAAATTATATATAATGTATAAAATATATTTTCTAGCTAGTATAGATTCAGAACCTGCTGTGGTAGGTATCAAAGCAACCTCAACAGATTCTTTAGTTGATTTGAAGAAGGTTGCAGATGTCTAAGGATTCTGCCTTTGCTGACATGGTGACTTCATGCAACATCAGAAAGACCTATGTCAAGCAGGCTTAAAACCAGATGGTAAATATGGCAGTTTAGCTTATCCAACCCTAAATTTCAGCTGATTTATCTTTTTCACTTGATGAAAATGAGCAGAAATGTGATCTGATTTGTCAGAACAAATGCTTCTAATGGACAATCTACTTAGATAAAGCCAAAGAAAATGTTGTCACTATATAAAGGCTGTTGTATAGGCATAAAAGGGTATAGTATAAAATTATTTTTAGCATCAGTCTAGATAAGAGTCCTTGAAAAATTATTTCAAATAAAATGCAGTTAAAATACCTTATAAAATAGTGTGAATGTTTCTTAACTTCAAAAATGTGAGACTATAAAATAGTAAAATTATTAGTTTTTTGATAAGACTCTTCAAGGGCACTATGAAGAAATATGAAAGTAAGAAACGTGGAAGTCTTTACTCTTTCCTATTAAGTAAAGTGTCAAAGAAGCTAGAAATCAACAAAGAAGATAGTGCACAGGGAATACTACAACCCTAGAGTTTGTAAAGAAAATGAATCATATATAGAAAATCTCACATTACTGAAGTTAAAACTTGTTGTATTAAATCTATTTGGGAATCAGAACTTAAATCAATCAAAAAAATTGGTCTTGTAACTGAATTGATATTAATTTAGAGTAATGGATCTGACTATTAGAAGTGATGGCCATCACCAAAAGAAACAACTGAAAAAAGGAAGCTAGGTCTTAACCACACAGATTATGCTAGAACCTAGTTGTAGAATCCAAAGCTCATAGAACTCTGAATAAAATGATAGCATTGAAATTGATGCATTTTAATGAAAAGTTAGTCAGAACATAAAGAGCAATTTTTAATGTTTCAGAGTATCAAGATCTTATTGAGGACTTCTCAAAAGAAATATTTTTAACTGTACCCTACTTGACAGAGTTACAGATAAGCCTAACAAATCTGAGAAAAGGGGCATGCAGAATACAAGCCCTCTCTGCTTTTGATGGTGTATCTTTGAAGACATTGCAACCTGTGTAGAACTGCTGAAGTACATCCAAAGCATAAATTCAGGAAAAGCTTCATGACGAGACTGAAAGATGTTAGTGGAGGAAAGAAATCAATAGTTCTCCCTAACAGTTATGCCTATGAACTACAACAATAACCACTTAGACAAGCTTTACTAAGTTGCATAGTGACACATACATCCTGCTGGAAACCAACAACTTTCTAATTGGACTCAAGACTGATTTAACAGGAGAGAAAACATTCCTGGTACCATAAACTTACTGAACTGTACATAGTGAGGCCATTGCTCTTAGAATACAAACTCCTACTGCTCCTTTACAAAATCTACCATACCTAACTGTATTCTAAATATTTATCCTTATACCCACAGACAACATATATCATCAAAAAATCTTCTTTTTGCAGCAGAAGTGACCATTAAGGACACTTATAACTTGTTCAAAATACCATGAAGTTTTCAACTCCAGGTGACGTATACATAAAGCATAACCTTTGTACCCAAGGCTTAGAGAGAGAGAAAAGGTTATATGAGGCAAAAGTCTACAATGAAATTGTACATTTTAGCTATGGCAGGGAAGATAGACCCATGAAATCTCAAAAACATAGCTATCAAGAGTAGGAGAGAGGAAGAAGAATGGGAGAGAAGAAGAGAGGAAGGAAGGGATGAAAAGAAGAAGGGAGAAAGGAAGGGAAGGAGAGAGGAAGGAAAGAAAAATTAGTTTTTTTCTCCCAATTTCTGCTTATCTGGTATTAGTTCTTATTATTTTCATCTTCCATTACCAGCTCAGCAATTATAAACAGATATTGTGAATTTCTTATATTTTAATACAATTCTGTTTTCTAAAATGTGATATTTTAGAAATGTTTGTTCTTGTGGGTTTTGCTTGAAGAAAACCTTTATACAGGGGGGAGGGCCCTGATCCTCCCTCAAGTGATGTAACAGGTTTTGTTGACTCCTCATGGGAGACCTCACCCTCTCTGAGGATTGGATGGGGAATTCAGTGGGGAGAAGATATGGAGAACAAGAGGACTGGAGAGAGAGGGAATTAGGATTTGTATGCAAAATAAGATTATTTTCAAGATATAATAATAAAAAGTGAACATGAATAAATATAGAAGTTCTTTTGGGATTTTTTGGGTTTTGTGCTTCATAGAACATAGACTCTGGTAAAGAACTGAGAGATAAGTAGATAATTTTTGGTAGTGCAAAGGGAATGTACAAATGTCACAAGATAAGATATAGAAAGAACATTTCAGATGACTTTCAGTTCTTCAATATTTTCTTTTAATGTCTGCTTTTCACATTTTACTCTGTCATAGTACCCAATCTGTTCTCATTTAATGTTGTGCAATAAATTCTTAATTTCTCCTGCAATCTCTTTTTCTTTAAATTATTTTTAAACATGCATTTTTCCCATATCTCTCTACTGCTCCAAACAAATAGAATACTTTTATCAGTCATCAGAATCTACAAACAAATTCCATTTGTTTAAAGCACTGTGAAGGATCCTTCATGTCAAAATAGGCACGTAAGTTTTATTAGAAATATTTGTGTGAGAAACTAGAAATAAAATTCACTATTTGTCTTATCCAAAGTACAGAATTACATCTATATCCTATCTATAGTTAGATATCATCTTCTAGTTAGATAGATAGATGATAGATAGATCAATAAAGAGGTCAATAGATCGACAGATAGATAGATAAATATAATCTATAGACAGATATAATCTGTCTATTTGTCTATCAATCTATCTGTCATCTATCTAGCAATCTATCTTTATCTCTATATATGGAATGACAGTGAGATAATAGATTAGATATTTTGTGAAAAATATAAATTCCCAGTTTGTTAGAATTTTGAGAATTTCAAATTATCACAATACTGTGAAAATTTATAGTAAAATTAATTTCCTTTTTCTTTGTGAAATTAAATAGGCATATGTTATTATTTTTGTCAAGGGTTAGATAATATTTCAGGTAATTTTATTATTGTAAAATTAGATAAAATTATATAGTTATTCATAATTTAATATAAATTGCACTTAATATTTCTAATCAATAAGTACAAAAAGAAGACTATAAAAGTATTTTTATTTGTCTAAAGATAACCAGAGAGTAGTTGTTTGCTTACACAACATTCATGCTACTAAGGCACCAGTGGACATAGCTTTCCAGGAAGTCATTACAGAGTCTCACAGATATGTAAGATTGGTTACTCTTCTCCTATGGTAGCATACATAGAACTTTCCACACTATGAAATCTCATCAGCAAGAATGAAGATATCAGATAAGTAACAGGTTGATTTCTCCATGTTCCATGACTCATACACATGTTGTCTTTAGCAATATTGTCAAGTTCTGGAGGGTAGACAGACACAATGCCAATAGCCAATCATGTTTGTGGAGGGAGTCTTTGGGACTCTTCTGGCCAACAATTCAAGAAGATGTAATCTATTTCAAAGTACTTGTTTTTTTTATTTGCTAGCATATGGTATCTAATTGGAGTATTGTACACCCATGACAGAGTAACTCCATTTAAAATCTCTCCCTCTCTCTCATTTCTCTCTCAATATCTGTATCTGTCTACACACACACACACACACACACACACATATGCAAGTGTATATGTATATATACATGCTTTAGTTCTCTAGGAAATGTCTACAATAGTAGGATTCCATTTTTCAAAGACTTTTAGTGAGAGTTATTCCTCTTAGTATTTTATCCTCTACCACTGCTCACATATCCTCAACTCCAATCGATTTTTTTTTTGCTGGTGTGTATACATGTAAAATTCATTCTACTTTTTAATTTTACAGCTTACTAATGCTAAGTTAAAGAGGTTTTTTACCTTTTCCTTGGAATATTTATTTGTGTATAATGACAGGTTCAGTGGCCCAATCTTGTCCCAGCACTACTTATGAGGCAGAATGAGGAGGATCACCACAAGTTCAAGGCAATCATCAGGTACACAGTGTGTTTAAAGTTAATTAAAAGCATAAGTGAATTTCTGTCATACAGGCACAAATATATACATTATACTATATTATATTATATTATGTTATTATATTATATTATGTAATATTGTGTGTGTGTGTGTGTACGCGCGCGCGTGTGTTTAGGAGGTTCTTCCGTCTATGTGTTGCTTTTATTGGTTGAATAAAGAAACTGCCTCAGCCTTTTGATAGGGCAGAAATTAGGTAGGCAGAGAAGACAGAACAAAATGCTGGGAAGAAGAACAGACGCCATGAATTTCCTGCCTGAGATGGACGTAGGTTAGAATCTTGTTGGTAAGTCACAATCACATGGTGAATACAGATATAATAGACATGGGTTTATCAATATGTGAGAGTTAGCCATAAGAGGCTAGAGCTAATGAGCCAGGCAGTGATTTAATTAATACAATTTCTGTGTGATTATCTCGGGTGTAAGATAGCTTGCCAACCAGGCTTACTAGCAGCCCACTTGCTCCTACAACAGATTGGCACCTCAATGTGGTCAACTGACCCCATGTAAAATCTGAAAGATCTTCAAAAAAAATACAGAGTTTAACACAGTTTTTGCTGTTTGCTGATGGTGTGCCACAGAAAGTTTTTTCGGACTCAGCAGCCATACCAAAGGGGAAAAAAAGCCATGCGGTTTTAAGACGAGGCTTGCTGGGCTGTGCTGCCAGCACAAACTTTAGCTATGAAGCATTTCAATGGCTTTTATAGGAACAGATGTTTGTGTGCCCACTCAGAATCAGGTAGAAAGTACTCTGAGACCATTCCAATGGCTCAGCCCTCTGGCTGGGCAGGCAGCAGGATCAGGTCTACTAGGTATGCAAAAGCAGGAGAGCATTGCAGATTCCTGCTGCCATACACAGAGATGTTTCCAGGCTGCACAGTACTCTGCAAGGCACATTTGACTGTAACTCAGATAAAAAGGATTTATGTGTGGCACAGTCATTCTCCAGGTGGCTGACTGAGGGCAGCTCCTGCCTGGCGGTCCCAGAGCTAGCAGAAATGATATGTCCACCATTTTGAAATTGGAGAGAGGTGGAGACAGCATCCAGAGCAGCTGCAACCAAGCTGCTTAGCATTTTAAATGCTCTTTTAAGACAGTAGAGAATTAAAGACAATGCAGTAGGACAGATTCAGAAAAAAAGACCTCTAAATGGGTCATAATATTAAAGTACGTAGGCTTGGGAGAGAGAAGAAAAAGAGTATAGAAAGTCATAAAATAAAGGTAATGCTTTAAAAAAGGGGGTAAAGTCTTTAAAGAAACAGAGTACAGATAGTCATAGATTAAAAAACATTAAAAATAAGCGACATAAAAATGAAAAACTCACATAGTCTGGATTATGTATTTTATTGTAAATTCTTTGAATTTTTTGACTGTAAAAGAGCTAAGTACAGAGAGATTTTTATTGTATCGGCAGTTAAACTGATCCAGCATGTATATCATAAAGGTATCCTGACTTCAGAATTTGGGTCTAAGGATATGATGCTTTGGAAAGAGGTTCTTCTTCTGTTTTCACAGAAGATGAGACCCTGTGGATTGCTTCTAGACCAATATGGTATGATAGACTACACCTTCCTGAAAGGTCACTGTGAACACCTTCAGAAAATTACTTCACTCAACTGGTGACTGAGATGAACCTAACACATAGGATACATGATAAAGGACCTGATTAACAACACCCCCATTCAGCACAAAGCAGTTTGGAGAGAAATAACTGTGCCGCTTATTGCAAATATTGCTTATAAAAGTTCTTTTTCATTTAAAGGGAGGATATTATATAGATATTAATAATTTGCATTGGTATAAATCTTGATTATTGATACAAGTTTAAGGTCAATTTTGTTATATGTATAAGTATTTCTGATCTTGATTAAGTTATTGTTGTTGTGTAGTTCATTTAAAAATGTCATGTATGATTAGGAAATATAGGTTGTTAATGGATAATCTTCTATAATAGTCAAGTTGGTAGTCATGTTAGTTAGATTTTCTACATGTGCATAGATATATTTCAGATAGGCATTCTTCATATCTTTCAAAGACTACAGAATATGGCATTTAAGATGTTTCAATAACTTAGGGCTTTATATGATAATTAGACACGTCTGTTCCGGGCAACACCAATCTACTTCTTGAAGAAGATGGGCAACAAAGAGACTCCTTCTGGAATTGGTTAGCCATTTGGGCATGAAACTGCTCTTGCCTGAACTTCTTCACTGGATATGAAGAACCCACAGAGAGAAGACTGCTGAACTTGCCTAAAGGTGAGATGACCCTTCAGGGTTCCTGATTCATGTAAAATTTCCTGCTTCATGGAAATGTCTGCTGGATACTATGGGCCTGAATCCTGAAGATGGATGCCCCAACAATACAGAAAATGTTTGGGTGACTGTCCAGGCAGTGAGATGTCTCTAGATGTTTCTAGAGTTTTTGAAGTTGCTTACTTCTTGTTTATTTAGGTAATATTATATCCTTCTGGAGTCTTTGACAGAGTTGGAGAATAGATAGATAGTTATAATTTTCCTTTGTTATGATAAAAGATAAAATAGATATAAATATTGTAACTGTAATTCTTGCTTGATAACTGTTTTGTTATATGTAATTTGACTATGTTAACATTAAAGCCTTCCGTTTTATTTAAACAGATAAAGGTGAAATGGTATAGGAGATTCTTCTGTCTATGTGTTATTTTCATTGGTTTAATAAAGAAACTGCCTTGGTCTTTTGATAGGGCAGAAATTAGGTAGGCAAAGAAGACAGAACAGAATTCTGGGAAGAAGAACAGTGTGGCGGACACCATGAATCTCCTGCCTGAGACAGACTTAGGTTAGAATCTTGCCAGTAAGCCACAATCACATGGTGATACACAGATTTAATAGAAATGGGTTAATCAAGATGTTAGAGTTAGCCAATAAGAAGCTAGAGATAATGGGTGAGGCAGTGATTTAATTAATACAATTTCTGTGTGATTATTTCGGGTGTAAGATAGCTTGGCAGCCAGGCTGACTAGTAGCCCGCTTGCTCCTACAAGTATGTGTGTGTGTGTGTGTGTGTGTGTGTTAAAATAAGGTTTTTAAATATGGTATATGTCAAAGAAAATCTTATAGAACGGTGGATTTTGAGAAATCAGGGGAAAAGGAAATATTTACACAGTCAAACATTTAATGTATATTATTCATGAACACAAGTAAATTTAACTTTGTAAATATGGAAAACATTTTGTTGAGTGCAATTAAGGATTTCAAACAAAGTAGAAATTATAAAGATTATAGAGATTATAGACAGATTAAAGAGTTAGGAAGATTTCAGATAGGCAAGTACATATAGGTAGGCAAATGAATGTTTTGACATGATATCACTGGTGTTACAACTGAGTTGCAGATATACTGTCAGTATGTAGTGATTATTCCTTAAAAATAATTTGTAATTTTCTGGAAGTTAAAATCCACATATCTTTTAGCACTTTAGAATTCAAACAAACCTGAAATTTGATTGACACAGATTCTGTAAAATTTTGTACAATAAGAATCATTAATAATTCCTAAAAGTCACTATAAAGATCTTCTTAAACCATCAATTTAAAATATTTGTTTTAAAACAATGTCTCACATGTTCCAAAAATATAGTTAAAGATGTACATCATATATATATTCACAATTCTTATGGGAAAGGGAACATGGAAGCAGCTCTCGTGGTTTAGTGTCTATGCTAGAAGCAAAGGTATTTTGCTTGTTCTTTATTTGAAAATAGTAAAATAAAATAGAATCTTGCATAAACTGGTGATGGAGGAGGGTTATCTGTCTATTGTGTTATTTTCATTGGTCAATAAAGAGACTGCCTTGGCCCTTTGATAGGACAGAAAATTAGGTAGGCGGAGTAAACAGAATAGAATGCTGGGAAAAGGGCAATGGGGCAGATGCCATGGAGTCAGCCACCAGGTCAGACATGCTGAATCTTTCCCAGTAAGCCACCACCTCGTGGTGCTACACAGATTATTAGAAATGGGTTAATCAAGATGTGAGAGTTAGCCAGTAACTAACTCTCTAGAGATAATGGGTCGGGCAGTGTTTAAATGAATACAATTTGTGTGTTGTTATTTCCGGAGCTAAGCTTGCCGTGTGCGAGCCGTGTGGGAGGAAAAGCAGGCCTGCCTGCAGCCCCTCACTACAAACTGGTGAAAGTAATAAGGAAATAAGAAGTGAGATAAATTCATGAGAATTCTACATAGAGGAACAAAGGAAAGAAATTGTTTCTTTTTGAAAAGATAAAGAAGCCAATAGAATTTATATATCTAAATTCAGTTAGCATTTTAAGCTAATGAAATGAGCTGTTTGTCTATTGTGATCCTAAAGAACATTTTGCTGAGAGACTATGGTAGCAAAAAAACTGGTTTCTCCCTTTATCATTGGATAGCTCCAGAACACAACCATGATCATGAAATACAATAACAAAGAAGGCAGCCTAACTGCAAAGGTTGTAAAAGGGTGCTTCTTCCATTTTTGAGCCATGAACTCACTTATTCTCAGGTGAAGTTTTTCCCCAAAATATAATAGCATTTTTGACAGAAATTCTTAATGTAAATAAAAGTAAAGGAAAACCAAAACAGGGTAAATATTATTTACTATCTTTTGATATCCCTGTCAGACATTATATTATACTTGAACATCAGTACAGTAACATTTCTAAAACTGTATATATATATATATAATTATTCAAGTAAAACTGTAGCATTACATGCTTTAGTATTTCCAGTAACAATTGATGGAACCAAAACTGTAATATATTATTGAGATGAAGATGATTCATTGTAGTTTTTCAATAAAAATTACACACACACACACACGCACACACACACACACACAAACATTTTTGTTTACATGTTTGTTTGTTTTTGAGACAGGACTCAGACTGACCTCAAACTCAGAGATCCCCTGCTTCTGACTCCTTACTACTGGGATTAAAGTAGTGCACTACTATTGCCATACTTTCAATGCAATCACTTGTAAGTACACTTTCAAAACTTCAGCTTCACATTCTCTCTGAACTACCCTCTGAAATTACCTAAATATGCATGTAGAAGGCTTAAATGAAAACAGTTATCTGAGATTATATAAAATACAATTATATTAGCACATTGTAAGAAATAGATATTTATTTTTTACTTAAAAATTAAATTGGACTTAAAATTTCTTTCATGATGTATAATAAGATAGCTAGAGAAATTTTACCTAGATTACTTATTTAAAAGTTAGATCCTTAACACAAACAACAGACATAGCACAAAAACAACATACATACAACACATACACACATATACAAACTTAGAACACAAAAATACACAGAGACATACAGAAACAACACATGCACACAAAAAATGTAAACTTAAGAAGTAAATACATGTTATAAAGAGCAGTTCTTCTACCACCAGTTGTAAGTTACTGATTTAGAAAGGGAGTGACCGGGTGGGGGTTGTGCTGGCCTTTAATTCCACCAAGATGGAAGCAGAGATAGCCAGATCTTTGTGAGTTCAAAGCCAGTCTGTTCCACAGAGCAAGTTCAAGGATAAGCTCCAAAGCTACACATAGAAACCCTGTCACAAATAATAATAATAATAATAATAATAAATAAGGGAGTATAGACTTTTGTCCATTTGAACTTAGTTTCAAGTATGTTCTAATTACTCAGGAGTTTAATTTATAGGATATAAGATAGTGATGCTTTCCAAAACAGATAAAATTCTTATATATGAAAACCTTATATCCTGTAAGTCAATTAAACATTGTTGTTTCATTATTAGAAGTAAATTAATATGAAGTGAATACAATTATCCTCAAAATAGATTACTTTTGGTAAAGTTTATATTTCCTGTTTTATTTTTTACTATGAGCTGGATATAAGGTGACCTCCTGGTTTATTTTTAAAATAAGGATGCTATAAAGAGAATAAAAGAAATTTAGTATACATGTAGTTTATCGGAATTTCCATGATCTGCTGGAGCATGTGTTTATTCCAAGCTTCAGGAAAGAATATTTAGTTCCGGTAGTTATAGATTTTTTGACCAGCTTAGCCTTTATGGTGAGAAACTCTGGGCAGGTCTGAAAGTACACTAAAGAGCAGACTGTCAAATGTATAATTTGCAGAAAATATATAAATGAATAATTATATTTTATTTTATAGTATTTAATTAAAATTATAGTTTAGTACATATAAAAATAATTTTAATACTCAAATTGAAAATATATTTAAGAAATGCATTTCAGCCTAATATTATATAGCTTAAAAATATGAAAAATGAGTCTTTTTACTATTATTTAAAAACTGTGTATGCTTGAAATATTTATCTTCTCATCCCTTATGAATTATTTCATCAAATTATTATATAGCAATTTGTACTAGAATATACAATGAAGTTAAATGAAGATAAAATCTTTATATATATAATATATTTCAAGGAATGATTTATATGCACAGATAGAAAAAATATGTGCATATTTCTCAGGAAAGAGAAAACTGCAAAATTTTATGCCCAGTTATGAAATATGAATGTATTTTCAATAACCAAAAATAACCTAATTTGTGGTTGATTAGGATGTTCCCATTATATTGGGATGGCTGTTACTTAGATACCATATTTATTTTATCAATATTTTATAATATATAAGTACTTGGATTTTATAATATAATATTTTATAATATATATAGTATAAGTATTTTATAATATATAAGTCTAATAATATATTAGACTTGGGAGATATCTAACTATGCAAACTTTCCATGAACAAAATTAAACAAGAGTAAATATTTGAAAATATTTAAGAAAAACATAATGTCCTTAACACCCATTATGCAAACTGATAAGTAAATATTTGCATCACATGTAAAGTGACACCGTGTTCCTACTTCTGTTTTCTCCATCACCCCTTCCTCTTCTTGCTCTTCTTGCTCTTTGGAAAATCAGTATGTTCATGTTGATGAATGGAATAGAAGTGTCCCTTACTTAGCATATACAAAAGAGAATTAATAAGTTCTTTAAAGTTAAGTTAAAAGAGAATTAATAAGAACTTAAGGGGTCAAAAATAATTTTAAAGCCACAAATATTAAAGGAAACTACATTTAATAATTAAAAGTATTTTTAGTTACATATACACATCTACATTCTCTGTTCTTCTCTTACATAAAAGGGTCTTGCATGGATGTGTACCAGGTCCTCTGTATATAAGTTGTGGTTTGTTGTTTTTATAGGATCCACACTGTTGAAGTGTGTGTCTCTGACTATTTTACCTGCTCTTTGGCCTCCTTTCCTCCTGTTGGATTGACTTATCTACCTGTTGTTTGATGACTTTTTCTCTGCCATATTGTATTTGGCTTTCTTGTGTTTGTTGTGTCTAGGAATCCTGCTCTTTTCTGATGGAAGACAGAGGGGTGTGGATCCTGGAAAAAGGAGAGGCGGAGGATAGGCAAAGACAGAGGGGATATTGTGTTTGGATATATTGTATGAGAGAAAAAATATTTTAATTGTATATAATTGAATATATTAATATTCATACATAACATATAAATATTGAATATAAAACTACACACATTTAAGTCCTTTTTAGAAAAGGTTACTTTATAATTACCAGAATAGCAAAATTTTTTTAACAAACTTTAGAATTATCTTTTCCATTGATAAAAATAAACAAAACAAGAAAGTTTCATTTTTCTAAAAAGTGTAGGCTGGGCTACTCTTCTAAAGCTTGTCCATGGATTCAAGGCTGATCTAAGGTGATTCTGAAAATGGAATCTGACTTCCTGACCTTGAGTTTTACTTTTGAAATTTTAAACTGTCTGAAGTAACCAGCTTAGATTTTCTTTTTTCCTTAACCCAAATCCTGTCTATTGACCTCATTCATTTAGCTCTCTCTCACAAGAGGTCTGATTAGTATCAAAGTGTAGCTGCAATAAGTATTTGCTTTGATGGTTCATTATCTTTCCTCTTTCTTATTTATCTCTTAGTCCTTTTTGATATGTCTACATTCGTTAGAAACTGACAAGAGGTTTATGGTGATCTTATGCCCTGCAAAATAGGCTTTTATCTGTGCCATTTAAGATGGTGCAGCAATGTTAGAATACATCAACCTTTTTACCTTGGGAACATAGTGCAATTTATTTATTCAAAAAATCAAATAATAAGGAAAGATTAAGTGGAGGTCATGTCACTGTGTCTTACTTGAGGATAAAATCCTGAACCTTTGTAGAAAAGCTGTTTGTCTAGATCAAGTCTGTAGCTGGCTGATCTCTTCATTTACAGTTCTCTATTAATTTTCATAAATATTCACTCTAGGGAATTAAATGACATCTGTATAAAAATCAAAAAATAAACTCCAGTGATAAAAATACAAATGGAAATCAAAGGAAGTAATTTTACTATTCTACTAGCCCACTGGCAGCATAAATTATGTTCATAAACACGTGTGTATACAAAATTTATTCTCAATGACATAAAAGATAAGTACCGTAGGCATAAATATTTTCCAAAAGAATGCCATAATATTATTAGTTTGGTCCTCGTAAATGATAGAACTTATATATCTGCTTCCCCCTACCCACATTGATTTGTTAAGAGAAGAAATAAAAGAAGGACAAATATTTTTAAACTGAATATTGTCTAGGTGTATGAGACTGTGTACACCCCTCTGAAAATATGGAAACTCTCCGATCCAAATTTCCTCACGATTTTGTTGTTAAATGCTGAAATCTGCATATCTATGTAATTTTTTTTCACAGAGATTTGGGTTGGGATGGAAAAACTTAGTGGGAATTTTCTACAATTTTCTGAATTACTTTGAGAGAATGTTTGTGGTGATATACAGTTTAATAGAAATGGATTAAATTAAAATCTAAGAGTTAGTCAATAAGAAACTAGAACTAATGGGCCAAGCAGTGATTTAATAAACAGAGTTTCTGTGTGATTTTATTTTGGGTCTGGGTGGCCGGGACAAGCAAGCAGTCTCCTTCAACAACATTCTGGTAAAAAATAAGTATCTTCATGACAGTCTCGCCCATTTATTATTTATTTATGTTTATTTGTTATGTTTTCGCACTAAAAATGCTCATCTATCTTGAAAAAGTCAGGATATTGGTTGATAAAATAAGACACCAATTTATTACCTAAAAATATATGACCAGTCATAAAAATTCTTTTTTAAACCACTGTTTAATAGGAATGAGTTCTGAGGCATTTTTTTCTTGTGAAGCTCTTTAACATGCTTTCATGTTCCTATATGTTCAGGTCATGCTTTCATGTGTTGTGTCTTTCAATGGGCCAATTTTTATTTCCTATCTAAGAAATCTTAGGCTTTGACTTATTTCCCTCTATAAGTATTTTCTATTGTGATGTCTTTCCTAGTTTTGCTTTATGTGTAAGAGTATTTACCTCTATGTACGTCAGTGTACTCTGCATTGTAGTACCCACAGAAACAGAAATGTGTCTCAAATCCCCTGGGACTGGAGACTCAAAAGGTTATGAGCCAGAATTTGATTGTTGGGATTCAAACTCAAGTCCTCTATAATATTAATCAGTACTCTAACCACTGGGCAATCTCTCCAGCCCTAACATGATTGTTTTCAGAGGAAAACAAATATGAATTGGAAATTAAACTCAGAAAATTAACAAATACTGAGTGCAAAGCTGTCTAGTCTACTGTTGCTAAAGTTGAGTCTTGCCTGGTTATGGCTTTTTGTCATTTTGAGCAAGTTCTTAAATCTTAAAACCTTGACTATGTGATTCTTTTATTTTAATGGCATAAAATAATAGTAGAAAAATGATTTATTTTGGCATTTACATCCAAATGAATCATGTATTTTGTTCAAATTTATTACCTACGTAACTCCCCTTGGTCTCCCTGTCTGCTCTAATCAAAACAGTCCCCTTTTCCTAAATAATCTGTTATCACACAGAAACAAAATACACTCTTACACACACATGCACCCATGTGCATGCACCTCCACATGCACAAGCACATGCACATACAAACACACCCATGCTCACACACACATTTGTGCACACAATTACATTCTAGATTCTTTGAAAAGAAATATGTGACCTTTGTCCTCATAACTATGAGGCTCTATGATTCCACCAATGTTTCAGTTCCATTTCTGGATAAAGCTCTATTATGTATTAAAATCACACAATTTGTATCCCTTTATCTATTGATGGACATTGGCCTGAATTGGGATTTTGCTATTAGAGTGCTCATCTATTAGAAAAAATGTACATTAAATGAGTATCATGATCTTGTCAAAGTAAATTCATTTCTTCTAAAGAAGAAGAAATGCATATTTGTTAACCACATATAACTAAAAGTTTAGTAAATCTATATGCAGTATTAACATTAAAAATAAAGACAAGTTTCAGTCCAATAAATATCTAAAATTACTGAGCATAAAGTAGCAAGTCTAAAATCAAACTAATAGTATGTGATAGAGAGAATCAAATTTATTCAAAAACAAAACAGAGGGAATAAAGAAAAACCAACCTGAACAAATAACTTTTTCAGCACGTTTGTTATAAAATACTATGTGCCAGGTGGCACACGCTTTTAACTCCAGCATATGGGAGGCAGAGACAGGCAGATCTCTGTGAGTTCGATGCCAGCCTGGTCAACAAGAACTAGTTCCAAGACAGGCTCCAAATCTACAGATGAAACTCTGTCTCAAAAAATAAAAATACATCAGGCAATGCAGTTTCTAGTTCTTGAATGTTGATGAAAGAAATTATTTCAACATCTCTTTTATGTAAGTATAAATAAATATACAGGATCATTGCAATTATTTAATAGTCATCCACAATATAACCACACACCTACATGCACAGATCTAATTTTGGAACAATGCAGAAATGATCCATTCCCAGAGTACTGAATTATTTGAAGCATCAGATTTAGGTAATATAAATCTGTCTTTTGAGGAAATAAATAGAAAGGAGAAGATGCTCTTCACAGTTTCTAAGGGAAACTTGTCCTATATCTAAAAACTGGAGTACAGAAGAGTCTAAACATTATAGGAAAGAGAAATTAATGACATTATCTTACAATCATAAAGACAAATCAAATTAAAGAAAGAACTAAATTTATGAAAAATATGAAAAAGAAGTTTCTGAAATGTCTATGTTGCTTGCATATAGACAGTATATGTTACAAATACATATTTAGTAGATTCTTGGGAAATTATAATATTAATTATAAACCTATAAGTAAAAATCAAAACATTTATATAATTATATATAACTATATATAATTATTTGCATTTTCCATTTATCTTAGTAATTAGCACACATCCAATTTAATTCAGAAACTATTGATATTAATAAATTTAGTAATAAGCTTAGCACTCTTGGTCTTACACTATCATATTCCTAATATGAGCGTTTAACAGAAAGTCAAGTGCTCATTATTTACACAGAGAATATAATTGCTGTTGTATTAAAAAGTATCAAACATCTGTTTGTATCATGCTTAAAATTTAGGCATGATATGTTTACTAAAGTAAAATTATATACCTAGCTGATTTTGTAATGAATATGAGATTACCACTTATTGCATAATATTATGATTTCTTTGCAATGATTTTAAATAGCAATATAAAATGTAGATACTCCTGGGCCTTCAGTAATGGCTGTTAAATGTATATGCACTCCAAGGAATTAATAGAACTTGAATACAAATCATCTCTCCTGAAATGACAACAGACCATAACTCCTAAGCTAAGAGATATTTGAAACTATTTTGTCTATATAAAACTCTGCTGTTTTGGAAGATTCACTCTTTCCTGGTGTGGGAGAATTGTCTGTATTCTGTCAATCATGTATTTTAATAAAACGCTGATTGGCCAGGCAGGAAGTATAGGCGGGTCAACCAGACAGGAAGTGGAGGCAGGGCAATGAGAATAGGAGAAGGCTAGGGAGGAGGAAACTTCCTCAGCCACTTCTGCGCAGACCACCGAAGAGGCAGCATGTAACTTGTCCAGCTGAGAAAGGTACGGAGCCATGTGACTAATGTAGATAAGGATAATGGGGTAACATAAGTTATAAGAGTTAACAAGAAACCTGACCTAATGGGCCAATCAGTTTATAATCTTATGGAGTCCTGTGTGTTAATGTGGGGTACTGGGCGGGACAGAAACCCCAACAAGCTGGCCTGCCTTGCTGCATATGGCGCCCACATGGATAACTGAATCCACAGAAAGCTTGAGAAAGCTTGGGAAAGAATAGAGTAAAGCAAGTTTTCTTGGTAGCAGCAATTTCTCAGGTCTGCTCTGCTTGCTAGAGGCAAGAAAGTAGTCTCATCTAAGACAGGCTTCCTGACTCAGCTTTAACTGCAAAACCCTGCAGCTCTTTTAAGAGGTCCTGCCATGACATACTTAAATAGTGTTGATGAAAAGCTGAAGGCATGCCTTTTTGGTTTCAGTCGTAGCAGGAAAAAAGCTGTGCTGTTTTAAAAATGCCAGCCATCCTACCAGGGCAAAGTCTGACTCTTTCAGGCAGGCAGGCTGACTGAGTGTGGTCTGTGAGCAGAATGTTGCAGCTTGCTTGCTAGCAAGGACCTTGAAACGCCATAGAGTTGTGGCAGTGAACACAGTTCTGGCTGGTATCTCAGCCATGAGGCTGGAAAGCTAAAGAATGGACAGGAACTAGCCGTCAAAGCCACAGCTCTCCATATTGCTTAGTAAATCAAAGGCTCATGTAATCAGAAAAAGAGAGATATACAGTAAAGAGAGATTCAAAGAGGAAGAAAACCTCTAACTGGTTTACAGTATGTTAAAAATATATGCAGGCTAAAGGGTAAAGTCATTAAAAACAAAGAAAGGAAAAAAGGGAGACATAGGGTGTGGTGGTACACACCTTTAATCCCAATGCCTGGGAAGCAAAAGTATATTGACTTTTGTGACTTCAAGGGGCAGAGGTAGATTGACCTCTGTGACTTCAAGGTGTGGTAGTGCACACCTTTAATTCCAATGCCTGGGAGGCAGGGACAGACAGATCTCTGTGAGTTCAAGGTGTGGTAGCATACACCTTTAATCCCAGCACTGGGGAGTCAGAGACAGGAGGATCTCTGTGAGTTCAAGGACAGCCTGGTCTACAGAGTTATTCCAGGACAAAGATATATACAGAGAACCTGTCTCAAAAAGCCAAAAGTTAAAAGTAAAAATAAAAGAAATAGAGGTTGAAATAAAGCTGCATAAAGATGGAAAATAAACAGAGAATCTTGATATTGTATGCTATTATTCTCTCTTTGAATTGTTTGAATACTGAGGAAGGAGCAATAGTTGCTAAAAGACTTTTGTTTATAAATGCTGCTGAACTAACCCAAGATAGGTATTTTGAAAATACCTTGGCTTCAAAACTGAAGTCAAAAGGTATGTTACTTTGGAGAAGAGATTTTGCTTTTGTTTCTACAGAAAATGAGAGGCTATGGATTCATTTTGAGTTAAGAGAAATCAGCTTTGATCAAGGGAGGCCACCTGAGAAATCTCCGACAGGAACAGATGGCCCAGATGTCTGAGTTCTTCATCCAGAACAGATTCAAGACTGCCGCCTGAGATGATCGAGACTCACAGGATACTCCAGTCATGACTTGATTATAACTCTAAGTTTTCTTTAGGTCCCCATAAGACTATCAGCGCCCCCAACCAGCAGGAAGTAGCCTGAAATACTATGCCCACATTCCCAACAAATGGACTATGGGTATTTTTCTTTGTTTAAAAAAAAAAAGAGGGAAATGGTGTGGGAGAATTGTCTGTATTCTGTCAATCATGTATTTTAATAAAACGCTGATTGGCCAGGCAGGAAGTATAGGCGGGTCAACCAGACAGGAAGTGGAGGCAGGGCAATGAGAATAGGAGAAGGCTAGGGAGGAGGAAACTTCCTCAGCCACTCCTTCCTGCGCAGACCACCGAAGAGGCAGCATGTAACTTGCCCAGCTGAAAAAGATACGGAGCCATGTGGCTAATGTAGATAAGGATAATGGGGTAACATAAGTTATAAGATTAACAAGAAGCCTGACCTAATGGGCCAATCAGTTTATAATATTATGGAGTCCTGTGTGTGATTTTCCTTGGGACTTCCCAGCTGTGGGGTACTGGGCGGGACAGAAACCCCAACAAGCTGGCCTTCATGTTACACTTTCCATCAATGATTATAATGAACACTTTAAAGTATTGTGACAGAATAATTCCTGACTATTTTTTTGGCATCGTAGGCTAAATAGATCTTGACAACATTTTCCATTGCATTCTCCAATGATGCAGAAGTAAAGTACTATTGAGTCAAAACAAAATTAACAAAATATGTTCTTTTATCCTGAAGCATGCCAAAGAGAAAAAGCAATTAAACTTCCAAGTCCCTCATGACATCATTGCCAATGCTGTAACTGACGATAAGTGTCAGTTGTTCTTTCAATGACAAGACAACTACCAAGGGCAAACTCTGCAACAAAGGATTGGTGAAAACAGAAATGCATGGTCAGCTCAGAGAACGCACTTAGGCAACATTGGCACCACATTCATTACATGCTTAATGATTTTCTCATTTTCAGTATAAGTCAAAACTTCACACATACATTGAACTATATGAATTTAAGTTGAAAGAGCAACTTAACCATGTTTCTCTTTATCCTGTTCTTAAATAATGTGCTCCTTTGTGAGGTAAAGAAAGAGACAATATTTTCATTTGGGATATTGACAACTGTAGTACACTAAAACAAGGACATATTTATGAAAATTAAGAAAAAATCAAATGGCAGTTAAAAACATATAATTACATTTAGTTCAATTTACTTTATAAATTACAAGAGTATAAAATTCAAACAATGAAACAGAAATGCGAAAATTCATTTTCAAATGCTTTTCTTTGTAGTGTAAAATGCATATGGCATGAACTTAATGAGAAATATTTAATGGCATGGTGAAAAAATTGTAATAAATGTATATTATACTTTTTCTTTTCGAGCATATATATAAAGCAATTTATAGCAAATCAAAGATACTATAAATATATACATCACCTTAAACTTATGTCATATCTTCCCAACTTATGTATATCTTTAACTGACATTCATTTGCTTGTTCTATATCCTTCATAATGACAATTTTCTCTTTCTTATCTTTCTATTACAATTCATGTGCTATGTACCTATTCTCAAACCTTCTTCTATGCCAAATTGGGATATTTCTTCCAACTGATTACTAATATTGATTTCTTTAAAGTTGGAAGACTACCCAGAGTGAAAGTGTTTTACTTTTCTGGTAAAGATGTCCATTATTTACTGACAACCTCTGCTTTATTAATAAAGAATACATATACTTGAAAATATGTAGATATATATCAAAAGCCTAAATATGTAAAGCAATGGAATCTTTCATATTCTGCATTCATAAATTTTGCATTAAATTACAATGTCACTTGGGTCTTGGAAATATAATTTTCTGCACTTCAGAAGGAAACTGGGATTTCATTATTTTAATGGAATTGAAAATTAAAGACATTGCTGGTCTTTGTGACAACCAACGAATCAAAATGTTCCTTCTAGCACTGTGTATATTCTAACAGAATATAATCTGGAACATTTCATAAATGTACTCTTACAGTATAAACTACAGATTATAGAAGTTTATTTTCTTCTCTGACTTTGAGAGCATTATGTACAGGAAAAAAATTACACTAAATGGTGGTGGCACATATCCTTAATTCCAGCACTCAGGAGGCAGAGTCCAGCGTATCTCTGTGAGTTTGAGACCAATGTGGTCTACAAGAGCGCGTTTCAGGGCAGTCTCCAAAGCTACAGCAAGACCCTGTCTCAAAAATTCATAAGAAAAAGAAAGAAATCTCAAATCCATATCAATAAACATCTACCTACCAGTAGTTAATTCTGACAAAATGCACTTCACTTGTTCGTATCTCACCATTCCCTATGTCTCTTGATATTAAATTCTCAACAACAAGTTTCCACTGTGTACAGTAAAAGCATTACATTAACAGAGAGATTCCAGAAGTTTCTATGGAAGACAGAATATGAATATAGGCAATTTGATAATCAACTTGATGGGATTTGGAATCAATTAGATAATAAGAGTCTATAAAGACATATTTGTGAAAACTTGTCCAAGTAGGTTTAACTGATGGGAAAGATTCACTACCAATGGCATGGAATTACTAACCAAACAAAAGAAATAAGTGAGTTCAACACCAGCATGCTGGCTATGAGTTGTAATAAACAAGACACTTCATGTTACTGCTCTTACATCTCACCATCTTTCCATACCAGGATGGACTGTCAAACTGTGAATCTCCCTCATTCCCTCCTTCAACCTTTCCTTCCTCCATTTCTTCTTTCTTCCTTTCTTTTCTCTGATATTTTGTTATAACTATGTTGTCTTAATTGAATAATGAAGAACTCATCAAGAATATCTTACATGTACTGGAAAAAATATTAATATAATTGAAAAGTATCTATTGATTTTTTAATTAAAAAATGTAAAATTAGCAGTTTGGAGGGTCGCAGCTAAAATATCAGTATGTGGGAAAATGAGGCAGAACCATTTTGAGTTCAGACCTAACCTAGGTTACATGACTAGAATCATCAAAAATCATCACAAATAGGAACAAAACTATGTGTGAGCACATTAATCCACAAATGTAATTCACTTTCATTTTGAAGTCTTAACTGTAGGTCACTTTCCTGAAAATTAATGTTACAAAAACCCTACTTAAAAATCAAAACTTTAATTTTACTTGGATGTCTCCTTTTCCTTTGTTTGTTCTTTAAAAGAGAAAGCCACTCATTGATTTATAAAAGAAATTTCTATTTGCGATGAGAGGGAAAGGACGCACACTACTGACACATAACTCACATACATGACACACATTTTGTTTTAGAGTGATTCTTTCTTGCTGAATAATTGTTCATTATTAGATAATAATTATATAATTCTTCATATTCACAAAGCACAGCAGTGTGCTTTGTTTTACATTTGGAAGGTCCTGCTCCTGAGGTAAATTTAGCTCATGGGCTAGTGGTGCTCACTTATCTCTTCCAAATAAGGTGGCAGAATGGAGTTTGAATCACTCTAATGTAATATTATAGGCAGAATTCTGTTGTGTTAAGGCATGGCTTACAAAAAGCTACTTTAAAAGGAACAAAAAGGACATATGGAGAGCTGATGAACCAGAACATAAGTCATGCTGCCTATTCTGACAAAAATACTGAGTGATAATGAAATTGATACCTCAACTCATTTATTTTGCAAGCAAATTACTTCTCTTGCTTATTATATATTCTGCTTACTTTACTTTCTTGAGATGAATTCAAACCTCTTAAACAGCTTTCATGGCAAATTTTTCTCATCATAAACATTAATAAGTTGTCTTGGAGACGGTAATAATCTTATTTATAAAGGTACAAATGATCGAGTTGGATCCTCAACTCTGATGTTATATAAATATATGCATTATACATTAGCAAGTATTATTCAAAGCAATTGGAACAGGGTAGGTATCCATGAACATTTCCAACATTATTGGTTTAAAGATACCTTACTCTACTGTTTATAATTAAAATAGAAACTATATATATATATATATATATATATATATATATATATATATTGTTTTTTTTGTTTGTTTTTTTGAGACAGGGTTTCTCTGTAGTTTTGGAGCCTGTCCTGGAACTAGCTCTTGTAGACCAGACCTGGCTCAAACTCACAAAGATCCGCCTATCTCTACCTCCTGAGTACTGGGATTAAAGGCGTGAGCCACCACCGCATGGCAAAGAATATTTTTTTCAGAGACATCAAGTACCCTATACTATTGCTCTTCTATTCCTCCTTTGCTCCTCAATTTCTCTTGACATTATGATAAAGATTCACTTTAGAAATCTTGAAATCTAGTTCTATTTCATGTCTTCTGAGATTATTTCCTTCAGAAGGGACATTTAAGAAAAGCAGCCTGGTGAGTATGAGCAATGTTGAAATTTGTTTTCCTTTTATCTAACTGGAAAAATATATCAACTTTCCATTCAAAAGATTTTGATTTTTTGAAAATTCACAATCCATGTGTGCTGGCAAGATGTGGCTCATACAAGGAATTGAGGGCCAAGGAGCAGAATGCATGAAAAGCCTAAACTGGAGTAGCCTTGGTTTCTCATCCCTAAATCTCACTGGGCAAGTTAAACTCCATATGTTTCCCCAGGTTCTCTGCAGCATCCCTTTGAAAATATTAAGCTCACCTGCTCAAAGTTCATGGATACTCATTCTTAGGCCCCCAGTTTTATGATTCCTAGCCAGAAGTAGTCTCTCTCTACAACTTTCAAGCTGTAACTGTCTGTCACATGTGACACAATTCCACCTACAGTCAAAAGACACAGCCTCCTCAAGGTACACTTTAGGCACAGTAGTAGCTGACTTAATATTTACAGTCAAATAAGGAGGTGCCGAATAGTCTTGAGATGAAGAAACAGAAGATGTCTAAAATACTTGCACTTTTGAAAATATTTCTCCATTACAAGGGTGAAGAGAGGGTACACCTAAAATGTAAGAATAGACTTTGCCAGGACATTTTTTGACTTTGAACAAGTGTAACATACTCCACCAGTTGCTGTATCAAATAGAAGTAGTACTGGGTGACCTCACCTCTATTAAAAAGTGAAGAAGAGCACATATACTCACTTGTAAGTGATTTTTAAACATAAAGCAAAAAAAAGCCCACAAATCACAATCCCAGAGGACCTAGAGGACCCTAAGAGAGATATACATCGATCTAATAAACATGGGAAGTACAAAAATATATTATCACCTTAGTAAATTGAAAGAATGGGGACCTTGGGAGAGGATTGAAGGGGAGGGGAAAGGAAGGGACCAGAGAAAAGTATAGAGCTCAATAAAAATCAATTAAAAGAATGAAGAAGAGGGAATAACTTCTTGTTGTCAATCTTGTGTAACACCCAGTTCTCACATATTTTCAGGATGTGCTCTGGCAAATGTCTCTCCATAGAAAACTATTCCATCAGCAGCCCAATCACCTTGATTGTGCAGTTGCCTCCTAAAAATAGTGCTTTCATCATCTTGCCAGCAGCAACCATCTCTAGAGATGGCAGGTTTGATTTTTGTCTTTTTCTATCAGTCTGCCACTCCCAGTGATTGGAATACCCCTTTCCTATTATTTTTTTTCTTTGTATTACAATATTTTTAAACATTTCAAAATCTAAAATAATAAGTCACGCCCTAAGCCTAGTTATTATTAAAACATCCAAATCTAAGGTCATTAGTCAGTTTTATACAAGTCTTTTAGTTTCACCCAGCCCAAATTGTATCTCACTTTTTCAACAATCATCCTATTGAAACCTTCTTTCATTGTTTCATGACACCTTGAGTTTTGGCATGTTATTGACTTCCTCCTGTTAGTTTTCAGATAAAGCAATAATAAGTATGACATATTATCAAAATTGACTATGTAGGGAAAGTAGAGTAGTGAGGTATATTATTGATACATTGAACAGTAAAACGAGAAACAAAATAGTCTTTCAGATCCCATCCTGATTTTACCATTAGATAGAATAAGAAATCAGTGGAAAGTCCCATTCAAAGCCTTTGGATAATTCTGGAAAACAACTATGATGATTATCAGTAAGAAAGAGAAAAAAACACTTTTATAATATTTAGGAAAAAACTGCCTAGGCAAATAATTAAAACCTTTAGGTATACATTTCTATGAGTTTGAAGGAATAGTTTAAATGTAAGTGCATGAACATCACAGAAATCCCAATTCCACTACTGTTTCAGGTTTGTATAGCTATAGATATAGAAGCAATTCTACCATAAGGAAGAAAAGTAAATATATGTATTATTAGAAATTTTTAGATTATTTCAAATCCATGACATATGATTGTGGTGATATAATGTATATTAAGTGACTAATATTGAAAGAATTAAACACAAAATGCTGTTTCTATATGACAGGCAAGAAATATAGAAGTTTATAAAAATGTGTATTTCTATTACCCATAACTTTATAATAAATGTCATTTTCAATATTCAAATCATATGTGAAAGATTGTGGGCACATTATTCTTAAAGTCATAATTAGAGATTAAACTGCATAATCAGTTCCATACAACTAACAGTTCCCTGACAAAGAAACTCTCCCATGATGTTACTCTTGTAGCATCTGTGATGCACACATTTCTAACTCACCAGGTTTCATTCTAAAACACTGACAACCAAGGTCTACTCTGCATTAAGATAAACATTCAATTGCTTTGTAAGCTTGGGACTTAGTCTCTGACAAAACAAATACTTGTGACACAGAAAGATATAAGGCATGTAGTAATACTACCAATCCTGTTGTACTTTATAACTTTACATCCATAATGGAACTCAAATCTATTTGGGTTTCTATAGTTAACAAAGTAGATTACTCCTTCTAATACAAAGATTAAATTTGTCTGACCCATATCACATTTGACCATATCATATTCTACCTCTTGAAGTTTCTCAGAGATTTGTGTATAACAGTCAACAATTTTTTTAAATAGATTTCCAGAGAAAACAAAGTCAATGAAATGACATTAAGTGCTTTGAGAAAAGGCATTGATAATGTCACTAGATGAGACACCTGGCAGGAGAAAGTACTTAAGACATGATCACCCTCTAAGATCTCTCTTCGGGAAACACCACAGGGACTGACAGTCTCCAGGAATGTACCTCAGAGTCAACCTTGAGGTCACCTTGATTCTACTGGAAAGTTCCATGTCTTCCTTGTTCAAAGGTCAATGATTAAATATAAAGTCTATTTCTGACTATTGCAGAACAGTTGTTTGTTCTTTAATCTTACCCAATAATCTGCCTTTTCTCATTTTTGCTCACATTTATTAAACTGAAATTGTGAGCTGAAATATACATTTCTTATCTAATGCTCTCTCTCTCCTTTTTCTTTAACTATTTATAGATATTTTCCAATAAATCTTAGCATTCCCAAGTCCATTTAGGCATCTAATTCACCAAGATCACTAACTCATTCATGACCTGTGGTCCCCAAAAGTTACCAACTGTATTAGAAATATTCTCTTGTGTACATTATTAAAGAACTTCTCTCTTATGTAGTATATAGTGGACAATTACAGAAGACTATTTACAGTTCATGACCATCACTGCCTACTTCCGGATCTCCCCTGGGTTAATCGATCACTTGCATCTGTGCCATAATTTTCACCACTCTAATATTTTATGTGGTCCTATGACAAATTTATGAGCATGTAAAAATCCAGAAAAGGGTTTCCACATATTATGAAAACTTGAACTTTTCCACAACAATTCCAGCTCTTCAGCAATCCATTCTACTGAAATCTTAGAAAACTTAGAAGACGCCATCTTCTTGTCTGTTGGGTAATTCTTCTATAATGACTCATATATTGGAGAGTGGAATTTCTGTGCCCTTTGCTTTAATTCTAATGTATATTTCCCTGCTTTGTAATCTCACAGACCTTATTCAAAGTTGAAATATTTTTGTTGTTGTTTGAATGTGAAATTTAACTATACTGATTCTCCCTTCCCTTTTCTCCCTCCAAAATCTCTCAGATGTTCCTCCTCACTTTCCTTCTAATTCATGGTCTTTTTGCATCAACTGTTATTGCATGAATGTGTATATTTCTACGTATATATATTCTAATATATACACTGCTTAATCCATGTACTATTACTTGTATATTTGTTCACAGATTACCTTTTAATGGCTTTTTAGTAGATAAAATTCCCATGCTTTACTATCTTTACCTATCATATATATTTTTATTTCATGAATATGTTGAAACTGTTCAATACTATTGAAAAATATGTCACAAAACTGAAAGTGATTAATATGTTTGAAATTCAAAAGTTCCCATGTTCAAACCTGCTCTGAAGTTTTCTTGTCACTCAACCATTTCTTCACTCTTCACTGAGAAAATGTATATTGTTTCCATTATATACTGCACCCTTTACCTCCCCTCTCACCTTAACCTCCTGCTTTTCCTCTCCAACTACTAAAAACATCTTGAAACCTGTCCTTAATTAAATTAAATTTAATTAATTAGTCATTAATTTTTGTTCTAAAAATCATATCTATTTTTCTTGCAAATACTATATGATATGAATTCTTCCATATATCAAATTTCAGTAGGGTGTGTTCTGCTTTCCATTTCATCATTTCACTCAAAGGCAAACAACAAACAAACAAACCAAAAGTCAGAGTATATATATTATGAATTATTATATAGAAGAATACATTTGTAAATACATAAAAATACAGAAACATTTATTAAATAATTATTTGTTATGAAATAACTGAAGAACTACATGATTGTACCTGATCTCCTTGTACTTCACTGAATTACAGCATCTTTTCATTTTTTTTTACAAATTATTCACCGACACTTGTGTGTTCTCTTCACTTGATCTTTGTTCATTGTCTGTCACAAGCCCACAAGACTATCCCATGAGTATACAGCTGTCAAATCAATAGACAGATTCATGGAAATTGTATGCTTACTCCATATGTAGAACCCAACTGCAGAGCTTCAAAAACAATCATCTTTTGGATAGTCTGGGTCTTTTCTTGGATAGTTAGTGTCTTTTCTATAAAAACCTTGTGAAACCATGACTTTTTTCCCCTTCAAAATGAGATTCATTCCCAACATAACTCAGCAGTGTAACTTCCTCCTACCTGGACAATGGAATGATCTTCTACAGGGCCTTAGAGCATTAACATTAATTCTTTGATTCAATTGCCAAATCCACATAAAGTCAATACTGCACAATTTCCTTTGCTAATGAACCATATAGGAATTTCTCAAGGATAGGAAGATAGCATGCCTGCCTTTACTGACAAACAGGTCTAAGCATGGGTGTCCAGGGCTCAGGGATGTTTAGTAACCGTCTCTACTGGTTTGGAATGTCAACATCCCTTTATATGCTGTCCCTTCCTGGGTAGTGTCACATTTTCTTGGAAAACTAAAGACATAGTGGACATTAGTCCTCCTTTCTGCTTCTTTGCTCAAAGAATAAAGAACATGCAGAGGTAAAATGCTTGAGTTAATTTATTTCATTTATCCTCAGACCTTAAGAGTCAGGTCTTTACCTGTTATAGTGAATCTTTCTGAAGCCTGAGAGGTTTAATGGGCTTAACCCCAAAAATAAAAATCCATAATTGTCTTCACTTTACTTTTCTGATGGCCTCTGAGTCTCACTGTGATTGATACATTGCCATGTTTGACAGTCTCAGCTGCACTGAACATCCACAACACTGTGTTTTTCTTGGGATAGGACTTTTCAAGGTATCTCTAACTTTGAATATTGAAATATCTCTGTTTTTCTTTCTCTCTTTGTCTCTCTCTTATTACCTCTATCTCTCTTTCATTCTCCTAACCATTTTCCTCATATGTCTTTCTTAATAAGAACTGTGTCAGTCTAACCACCTTCTTTTGTATCCTATACCATGATATACTGTACTTATATCTGAGATTTTAATCACAGCTGTTAGTAACTGTACAACATGACCATTATTATTTCATTCCCTTATACTCATACTAATTATTGTCATATAGATGCCTCATAGGTAACTGACTTTTATCTGGTAGGCTCTATTTGTTGGCTATGAGCACAGGGGCAGGTATTTTAAGAAAGGTTTCTTGATTCAGCATTAGCAGAAAATACTGCAGGGCTCTTTTAAAAGGTTCTGCCTTCAAACACTTAAATGGTGTCTATGAATAGTCAGCACCAGGGTTCTTGGTGGTGGTAGGGACCTAGAAACTATACAGAATTGTGGAAATAAAGATGGCTCCCACTAGTATCTCCACCATGAAGCTAGACTCTCACAAAACTAAGGAATGGGGTGGAGGTAGCGGCAGGGAGGATATCTGGGAGTAGGCCAATTGGGCCTTCAAAGTGATTTTAGAACAGCCAAGATTATACAGAGAAGTCTTGTCTCAAAAAAATACAAAAAACAAAAAAACCAAGAATTAAATATTAGAAAAACAAATATAATAAGAAAATGTTATGTAAAGATGGAAAATAATCAGAGTATCTGAATACTGTATGTTATTGTGTTGTCTTTTAATTGTTTGACTGATGAAGAAGGAGCAACAGATACTAAAAGATATTTGATTACAAGTACTGCTGAATTAATTCAGTCTATATATTTTGAAAATGCCTTGACTTTAAAATGTAAGAAAAAAGATGTTACTTTAGAAAAGAGGTTTTTCTTTTGTTTCTACAGGAAATGAAAGAATGTAAATTCAGGGCCGGGTGGCAGTGGCACACGCCTTTAACCCCAGAAAAAGGAAGGCAGAGACAGGTGGATTTCTGGGAATTCAAGGACAGCCTGGTCTATAAGAGCAAGTTCCAGGACAGGCTCCAAAGCTATGGAGACACCTTGTCCTGAAAAACAAACAAACAAAAAAAATGTGGTTTCATTTCTGATTAAGAAAACAAAGTTTGATCAAGCAAGACTCCCTCTGAAAACTCTCTAATAGGAACTGACGGGTCAGATGATCCAACATTTCAGAGCACATTTGTTGCAGTTTCTTCTTCATTCAGCATCAAGGCTGCTGGATGAGATGATCAAGCCTCACAGAATATACCAGTCAGAACTTGATCATAGGTCCCCATAGGATTAACAATCCCCCAATCAGCAGGAAGTAGCCTAGAACTATATGCAATTCCTCCAAAAAATGGAATATGGATATTTGTCTTTGTTTTGTGTGTTGGTTACAAGGTGATATGGATAATGATCAGGAGAAAGTTGAGCAAAGGAGATTAGATTTACTGTCTTGCTTTGAAAAGAAAAAAAAAGGAAATGTTGTAGCAGAATGCTCCTGTATACTGTAAAGATTTGTGATTTGTATAAGTTTAATAAAACAATGATTGGTCAGTAGCCAGGCAAAGAGTATAGGTGGGATGACCAGACTAAGAGAATTCCGGGAAGAGGAAAGGCAGGACACAGTCACCAGCCAGATACAGAGAAAGCAAGATGAGAATGCCTTATCTAAAAAAGATACCAAGCCACATGGCTAAACATAGATAAGAATTATGCATTAATTCAAGTTTAAGAGCTATTTAATAATAAGACAGAACTAGTAGGCCAAACAGTATATAATTGATATGAGTGTCTGTATGTTTCTTTGGAACTGAACATCTGTGGGACCAGGCAGGTCCCACTAATATACTGAGACGATGACAGTCAAAGTAGAGAGGCAAATGATCTCTTATCTTTCATTGAATTTTTTTTGTATTGCACATGTTTGATTTTAAATGGGGAAATAATTGCCAATGACTGACATATGGAATCCTTGGGTATTTTAGTTTCTGCAAAATTATTTATTTCAACTTAAACTCAAATGTTAAAACTTCTTCAGATGAGCACATTTTTTTAGAAGGTACAAAGACAGTAAAAAATAGTAGTACCATTCTATTACATTCTATTGCCATCTTATCTGACAGGCTTATTAATTCATTTATTCAATAAGTATTTTAATGATATGCTAATATTACAAATAGAAATTGGGTATAAAATACTATACATATAAAACTATACAAGTTGTTACACAGAACATTGGTTTAAAAAGCATCTTACAAAGTAATGACAAAACTGAGTTTGGCGTGCTGAGAACTAACAAAACAAAACAATAAAATACAAACAAAGATGATGAAATAAAAAGGAAAAACAATTAAGCACTTATAATCCATTATCTGTCCAAAAAGTGAAAAAAATATCCAAAGGACTGAGTAAAAGTGTTTGAACATAGATTCACAGATATCAGCTTTCTCATCCTATTTGAACAGCCAGCAGCTGCTTGCTATGCCCATTTTCTTGCTATATGTCATTACTCTAACATGTATTTATATAGATGGGAGACATGCTTTTAAATGTAAATTTACTAAAGTTTCACAAATGTAATATATTAAATATTGAACAGCCATACCAAAAACAATGTATTAAAAAACAAAAAATTCCAGTAGTGAGCAAAGTTAAATATTCTTTAATGACTATTAATTTTTATGTCAACAAAGTGACCATATTATCTGAAATAAGGTATTTCTTTTATTAGTTAATGAATAGAGAATCTTCTTGGGCCTATTACAGTGTAGAATAGAAAAAGGCAATAATTCCAAGAGGGATAGAGAAGGTACAGTCAGGAGACACCACATAGCTGACAAAGGAATCTTAATGGTAAGCCACAAGACTCATGATAAAATATAAAATAATAGGAATGGATTAATTTAAGATGTAAGAGTTAGTCAATAACAAGCCTAAGCTTCTGGCCAAGCAGTTTTGTAATTAATACAGTTTGGTGTGTGATTTCTCAAGTCAGAAAAGAGGGGAACAAATGAGCAGTCTCTGCATACAAAATGGTGCCCAATGTGGGGCTAACCCACATGGCCAACCACATGTTTAAGGTCCAGGTGCTTGTAAGGCTCCTCTGAGTCAGGAAGAAAGTAACTGAGAAATGTTAGCAGCTCAGCACTCCCACCTGGGCAATAAGCTAGTCACACACAGGCAGTAGAACATGGCAAATTCGTACCACTATACATGGAGGTATTTCTAGGTTGTGCAGTGCACTACATGGCAAAGTTAGCTGTTTGTCAGATAAAAAGGTTTTATGTGCTGCATGTTTCTCCCCACAGTTAAAAAGGTAAGTACAACTCCTACCAGGCTGTTCCAGAGCTGGCAGTAAAAGTACCTCCACCATATTAAAAGATAGAAAGAGGTGGAGCCAGCTCCGGAACCACTGCAACCAAGCTGCTAACAATTTTTAAAGCACTCCTGGTCAGAAAATGATTACATGTACACAATAATGTTAGATTCAGACAGAAATAAACCATAGTGTGTGGAGAAATGTACATAAGCTTGAGAGAGAGAGAGAGAGAGACAGACAGACAGACACACAGAGAGAGACAGAGAGAGACAGAGACAGAGGGTTAAACAGTTACAAAAAGAAATAAATAGTTTAAAAATAAAACAAAGTATTTAAAGAGACAGTAAAAGTAATAAAAGAGAGAACAGACAGACATAGATTAAAGGAGTTAAAGTAATTAAAATAAGCCAAATAAACATGGAAAATATACAGATAGTCTGGATTATGTATAGTATTGTATTTTCTTAGATTTTTTTTTTTTACTGTGAATGAGCTAAGTACAGAGAGACATTTAACTGTAGGGGATGCTAAGCTAAGACAACATAAAAGTGTCTTGACTTCAAAATTTGGGTCTAAGTATATGTTGCTTTGGAAAAGAAGATCTGCTTTTGTTTCCATAGAGAATAGAAAACAGTAGATTCCTTACTGGCTAATACAGTTTGATCAAACAAGATCCCCTGAAACCATGGTCCAACATTCATGACAGCTTCACAACTCCTGGCTGAGATGGACCTACCACATAGGATACTCCATAAAAGACCTGATTGACAGTACCCCTAATCAACAGGAAGTAGTCAAGAGAACAATGCCCAAATTCCCTAAATGATTGTTTATAAAAGTCTGTTTACATTTAAAGTGGGATATACTAGAGAGATGAATAATTTCCATTGGTATGGATTTTGCTTTGTTGGTACAAATTTAAGGTCAATTTTTTCATATGTATATTTCTATTCTTGATCAAGGTATTGTGTTTATGCAGCTCATTTAAAAATGTAATGTATAATTAAGATTTACAGGTTAATACATAGTCATCTATAATAGTCGAACTTGAAGTCATAGATTTTCTAGAAATGTTTTGAGATCTTAGGACTTTCCATGATATTAAAATGCATCTACTCATGGCCACACCAATTTACTTCAAGAGGAAGATGGGCATCAAAGAGGCTCCTTATGGAATTTGTTAGTCACTTGGGCAAGTCACTTGCTCTTCCCTGCACTGCTTGATATTGTGCTGTATGAACTGGACATGCTGGATCAACAGAAAAATGACTGCTGTACTTGCCTAAAAGTGAGAGAGTGCTTCAGGATTCTTGCTTCATGGAAGAGTCTGACAGACATTCTTCAGGACACAGAAGTGGTATAGGAGTGTCTTCTTTCTATGTGTTGCTTTCATTGGTTGAATAAAGAAAACTGCCCTGGCCTTTTTATAGGGCAGCCCTTAGATGGGAGTGTTAGACAGAACAGAATTCTGGGAGGAAGAAGGGAGTGTGGCAGATGCCATGGCTCTGCTTTCTGAGACAGATGCTGGTTAGACACATGCTGGTAAGCCACAGTCAAGTGGCAATACACATTAAAGGAGATGGGTTAAACAAATATGAAAGAGTTAACCAATAAGAGGTTAGAACTAATGGGCTAGGCAGTGTTTAAATGAATACAGTTTCTGTGTAATTATTTCAGGTAAAGCTAGCTGGGCTCCAGGAGCCGGGCGGGATGAAAAGCAGCCTGTGCTCCATTTACAACAGAGTGGCACTCCAACGTGATAACTAACTCCACATAAAACCTAACAGGGCATAAAAAGGAATTCTAGACACACACACACACACACACACACACACCAAAAAAAAAAACAGAGTTTAACACAGCTTTTTGCTGTTTGCAAGCAGTTTTTCCTGACTCAGCAGCTGTATTTAAAAAAAAAAAAAGCTGGGGCGTTTTAAAACAAGGCTTCCTGGGCCCAACCAGGGTCAGAAGCAAAGTAGCTGAGACCATTCCTGTGGCTCAGCTCTTCCTGCCTGGGTAGGCGGCGGGATCAGGTCTACTAGAAAGTGGCGGTTTTGAAATACCAGTTTCTGAGCTGTGCCGCAATTGCAACCTCTGGCTCCTGAGGGAGACAAAACATTTAAATGAGGTTTTGTGAGTAAAGTACTAAGGCTTGCTTGAAGGCAATGTGGACTGCTGTGTGCCTGTAACTGTGCGAAGCTCAGAGGCACCAAATGGCTTTGAGACACAAGCAGCTCTGCCATGTTGGAATGGGTGGGGCAAGCAGGCACTACCTATATTTGACCTGGGATTGTTTCAGCTTAGATTCTTAGGAGCTTAGAATTTTAAAAGCTCTTCAAGACAGTAAAAATTAAAGACAGTGCAATAGGACAGATTCAGACAAAAAAAAAAACTCTAAATGCGTTGTAGTGTTAGATAGATATACGTAGGCTTGGGAGAGAGAAAAAACGAGTGTTATTAAAAAGTCATAATATAAAGTTAATGCTTAAAAAAAGGTAAAGTCTTTAAAGAGACAGAGTACAGATACTCACAGATTAAAAGAAGTAAAAAAAATAAGCCATGTAAAAATGGAAAATTCACAGAGAGTCTGGATTATGTTTATTGTGTTTTCTTTGAATTTTTGACTGTGGAGGAGCTAAATGCAGAGAGGTATTTCATTGTGTGATCTGCTAAGCCAATCCAACATGTGTATTATAAAGCTGTCTTGACTTCAGAATTTGGGTCTAAGGATATGATGCTTTGGAAAATAGGTTCTTCTTTTGTTTTCACAGAGGATGAGACCTTGTGGATTGCTTCTATCCCAATATGGTATGATAGACCATGTGCTCCTGAAAGGTTGCAGTGAACACCTTCAAAAAATTACTTCACTCAACTGCTGACTGAGATGAACCTAGCAGACAGGTTATACCTTGAAAGACCTGAATAACAGTGCCCCCATACAACAAGAAGCAGTTTGAAGAGAAAAAACTTTGCCTATATTCCCAAATACTGTTTATAAATGTTCTTTAACATTTAAAGTGGGATATGATATAGATATGAATCATTTGCATTGGTATGGATTTTAAGGTCAATTTGGTTATATGTATATGTATTTCTGATCTTGATTAAGGTATTGTGGTTGTGTAGTTCATTTAAAAATGTAATGTATAATTAAGAAATATAGGTTAATAGATAATCATCTTTAATAGTCAAATTTGTAGTCATGTTTGTTAGATTTTCTAGATGTGTATAGATATATTTCAGATAGGCATTCTTCATATCTTTCAAAGACTACAAAATATGCATTTTAAATGTTTTAATAACTTAGGGCTTTTCATGACAATGAGACACATCTGCTCCTGGCAGCACCAATCTACTTCAAGAGGAAGATGGGCATCGAAGAGATTACTTATAGAGTTGGTTAGCCATTTGGGCAAGAAGCTGCTCTTGCCTGGACTGTTGCATAAACTGGACATGAAGAACCTGCAGAGAGAGGACTGCAGAACTTGACTAAAGGCGAAATGATCCTTTGGGGTTCCTGTTTCATAAAGAGTCTGCAAAACATTCTGTAGGATACAGAAAAAGTGACTGGACTGTCTTTGAAATTTCCTGCTTCATGGAAAAATCTGATGGATACTATGGGCCTGAAGGCCAAAGATGGATGTCCCAATGGTACAAAAGAACTTTGGGTAACTGTCCAGACAGCGAGATGTCTCTGTCATTTCTAGAGTTTTGGAAGTTTCTTACTTCTTGTTTACTTAGGTAATATTATATCCTTCTGGAGTCTTTGATGGAATTAAAGAATGAATAGTTATAGTTATGGTTTTCCTTAGTTATAATAAAAGATAAAATAGATTTAAATATTCTGACTGTAATTCTTGCTGGATTGCCACCAGCTATTATCGGCCTATAAGCTCAAAATGAATGTCCCAACATTACAGAAGAACTTTGAGTGATTATCCAGTCAGCAAGACATCCCTATCAATTCTAGAGTTTGGAAGTTACTAATGATGCACTTCCCAATCACTTAAGTAATAGTATATCCTTTTGGCATCTTTGATGAAGTTGAAAAACAGATAGTTATACCTTTTCCTAGTTATAATAAAAGATAAATTAGATATTAAACTTTAGACTCATGAAGATAAGTTAGATGATAGGGTATTTTCCTTAATTTATTAAATATAAATGGACTAAATATTATAACTATAATTCTTTCTTGATTACTGTTTTATATATGTAATTTTACTATGTTAAAGTTAAAACATTTCTTTTTATTTGTACAGGAAAGGGGAGATGGTATGAGAAGTCTTTCTGTATATATGTTGCCATTATTGGCTAATGAGCAATGAATCCACTTCGACCTATGACAAAGCAGAATACAGCAAGGTAGGAATTTGAGAAGAGATAGAGGAGAAAAAAAAGTGGAGTCAGGAGACACCACATAGTTGATGAAGGAGACAGATGCCCCAGAACCTTACTGTTACACCATGAGCTTCATGATAATATATAGAATAATAATTGATTAATTTAAGATGTAAGAGTTAGTTAATAAGAAGTCTAACCTATTGACCAAACAGCTTTAAAATTAATACAGTTTCTGTGTGATGCTTCAGGTCAAGGCAGCTGGGAGTGAATGAAGAGTCTCTGCCTACACCCTTCTTAGCCTTTACAACTTAATACACCAATAAATTCCTTGAAGTCATAGTTCAAATTCTAATAAATATTTGTTTATAAAGTAAAAAGTGAATGCTAGGGAGAAAATAGACATGTCAAAGATATGTCTTCAGGAAGAAATATATAAATTAAAATACAGCATATTGAGCAAATATTTTGAAGTTATATAAATAAAAAATTATTATTACATTAATACATGACTTAATATAAATTATATTTGTCTGTATTTTTAAAAATTTGCTACATCTTTTTGATTTCATTCTTTCTGCAGAATACAAGGATATTGTGATTCCTATAATTATGTATTCTAAAATATAAATTGTATTATTTTCTATTTCAATTTAATATAATTTTACTTCTTTTAAAAATAATACTGTTTTTAATATTTATCATTACTGAAATATGACAAAACAAATAAACAAACAAGAAAAAAGAGTCAAATAAAAAGTATGATAAACACATACGGATATAGAGATACCCATTCCACTATACAGGAATTTCCCAAACTCATTGAACCAGAACCATAATATGTACACAAAGAACTTGAAAAGTTACAAAAAAAATGCCCCTACAAAATATCTTGTGACAAAGAACCTCCAAAGATGCTGTCATTTGTGTGTGTGTGTGTGTGTGTGTGTGTGTGTGTGTGTGTGTTTGTCTTCCTGTGCTGAACATTGAACATAGGACCTGCTCAACACCTGTGAGACTTTGTTAGAGAAAACTTATTTTTCATTTATGAGCTATTAATTGGAGATAGTTTCTGGGGTAAGAATTGGGGTTTAAATTCAAGTCTCTCCTTTTTAGTGTAACACATGGGCTTCCTATGTGTTACACTAAACTAGACTATGCATGCTGCTGCAGTCTTTTTAAGTTCTTATCTGTGTTGGACCTATTGCTTTTATGAAGCCTTGCTTCTTTCCTATTTGCTCAAGATTTAGGTTTATATACATATTTGAAAGTTTTTTTCTTTCATTTTTGGTACTTACTTACAAAGGGTATCAACTGAATTCCTTCAATAGAACCCAAGAAACTGTACTGCTTGAGAAATCAATGTTCCTTTAGGGCTATTTATGACAAGATGCATCCTATCCTTTCAACTGGAGAGACTCCTGAGTGCCAAGAGAACTCTCTAAACATTGATTCTCCAGTTCTTTTTTCTGTGTTTCTCTTAGTTTTTCTGTGATTTTATACTGTTTTTATTGCCAGTTTTTGTATGACTCATGCACTATCTCTTATTAGTGACAGCAATGATTGAGTATTTGGTTTGTTTTTCTGACCATTTGTGATCTCTGTCACATGAATGATGAAAATCTCTTCTCATTTGAAGGAAAATGACTTAGAATGTACTTTGTAAGTGATTTTGTTTGTCTGTTTAGAGAGACCTTAAAATAACCAAGAAAATATTTTATGCACCCTGTAAAGATAAGACTTAATATCTCTTGTAAAGAGAACTTTTTTTTTCTGGGCCTGTGACCTCCAGAAAAAGAGGTAAGCTCGTAGCTCAACTGTCTTTGAGACTGTGGATCCCTTTCTGCACTGTGAAAATATCTTCTTAGCTGTCATTCTCTAGAGAATGACATCACTTCTTACCCTTAAACAAAATCATTAATTGCCTTCTTTTAAAAATCACTCATACAAATAGAATGCTTTTCTTCTGACAGCTTTTTTGGAATGATTTGCTTCCTGTTTTCTGTACCTGTGTGTTTGCCAGCATGTAAGTCTGTATAATACACGCATGTCTGGTGTCTGAGAAGGTAAGAAGAGGACATTGAAACCCTGCAACTTGGACTACAGAGAGTTGTGAGCCACTATGTTGTTGGTGGTAACTGAAACTTGATCTTTTGAAAGAGAAGTCAGTGTTCATAACAGCTCAGTCATCTGTCCAGCTGGATGTTCTTAAATGGCTAGGGAGTTTTGTGTTGTTCTGGTTTGAATCATATTTATGTACTAGGATAAACTGTGAAAGATGCTTAGCAAATTTTATTTATGATTTGAAAGGGGAAGACATATACAAGACTATAATATATGTTGAATAATATGAATGTATCCATTTTATTTTCCTAATATTTGTGTTTGATTTTCCATTAACATCTACTTAATCTGAATTTCTGGTTAAACGTGGTTTTTTTTGTGTTTGCACTGTGTCTAATAAACCTAGTCATAATTATTTAAAATTAGAAAATTAAAGACTAAAGATATGGTTCAGTTGTTAAGAACAGCATTCAGATGACATGGTTTGAATTCCAACATCTTTATAGTGGCTCACAAACCTCCATAAATGCAGATATAGGGGAATCTAATACCTTCTTCTAGTCTTCTCAGTATACACATGTAGGATACATGCAGGTAAAATGGCCAAACACACAAATGCATAAAATAAAATGTTTAAAAATGCATTCTTATTGGGAAGCTATGTCGGAAGGTAATGAGGTATGGAGGGACAAGAAACAATTTACTTTCTTGGAGCTACCTTGCATAGCTGTGTATAACAAAAAATAAAATCTGTAAAATAATAATTGCCATTTGTTGTATATTTAACAGCTTGAATGAACATTTTCTAAAAATAAGAACAATAAAATTAGGCATACTGTTTTATAAAATTTGCTTTTCTCTTCTAAATAAATGGTTACAATTAATTATTTCTCAATTGTATATCGAACTAAATAAAGAAGCTATGTGTTTAACAATTTTTCTGAACTGGTGCAGAAGAATTGTCTGTATTCTGTCAGTCATGTTTTAAATAAACACTGATTGGCCAGGCAGGAGGTGTAGGTGGGAAAACCAGACAGGAAGTGGAAATGACGTAAGGAGAGCAGGCGAATTCTGGGGAGGAGGAAGTCGATTCCTCCCACTCCTGCCCAGGCCACCGAAGCAGCAGGATGTGAGGTGCCCCACTGAAAAAGGTACTGAGCCACATGGCTAACGTAGATCAGAATAATGGGTTAATCAAGATGTGAGTTAGCCAGTAAGAAGCCTGACCTAACGGGCCAATCAACTTTATAACTAATAGAGATCTTTGTGTGGTTTTCTTTCGGCTTGCTGGCTGTGGGGTACTGGGCGAGACAGAAAACCCAAACAAACAGGCCCGGCCTTTTCATATTACACTGAACCTATATTAATTTAAATGTGTATTATTTAAACTTATTTTTATATTCATCTCATATGCATTTGCTTACACATTGTGCATTTGTGTCTAGGATACTCATATGAAGGAGATCTTGGTTTGTTCTCTGATTTTGGGATAAATATTTTAGTATTATACATTCTAAGTAAATCCCTTTTCCTGCATAAATTTTTCATTTCATTTTGATTAAAAGCTAAATAGGATCTCTTCTCTACATGTATTGTCATTTCATTATCCGTTCATGTATTGATGGACTAGGTTGATTCTGCACTCTTGCTATAGTGGAAGAACAGCAATGAACATAGAAATACAGCTATCTCTGTGGTAGGGTACAGAATACTTTGGGTGTATTCCAAGAAATGGATGCTTGCACCAAATTGTATTTCTATTTTTAATTTTGGAGGAACCTCCAAATTATTCTGAAATGTTTATATACCATGCACCCAACAAGAAGGGGTATGAGTTCCTCTTTCCCCATATCATCTCTAACATTTGTTGACAGATTTCTTGATGATAGCCATTCTGATTGGAGTGACATGGGCTCTCAGAAGACTTTTAGCTTCCATTCCCTGAATTACATCTTTTAAAATAGTTACTGGTCATTTGTGTTTCTTTTTTTTGAAAATTGTGCCATGGTTGATTGGTAGTTTTATTTCTGTGGTATTTAATTTCCGTAAGTTCCAGATATTAGCCTGCTGTCTGAACTAAAGCTGGAAAAACTTTCCACTGCTCTGTAGGTGACCTGGGGGAGCTGCTCATAGTTGTGTTGTTGTGTAGAACTTCCAAATTTCAGGAAAAAGGGAGACTGAGAGAAAGAAGCCTTAGCTGATTAGAAGAAAGAAAAATAGGTAAAGGACACCTTAATTCCAAAAGAGGATGCAAAGCTAATTGGTTTACTCGTTTTTACTCTGTGGTGCATTGTTGTTTTTTGTGGTAGGTAAGTGCATGAAAATGTACTTGGTAGAAATATGAAAAAATACAAAGTGAAGGTCAATTATATGTGAATGGATATACTAACTATATAGAAATTCAGTGAGATGTGTAAATTTTGAGTCTGTGTAAGAATTGTTTGAATGGATACATTAATCTCGTTGTATGATGACTTATTGCTCTATATAATAAAGTGACTTTTATTTAAAAAAACTAAAGGTGACAGAATGCATTATCTCATTGTGTTCAAAGAAAATATTACTTTTACTTTTTAAAATTATGTTATTATTAAGATTTTTTTGCCTACTACTCTACGCGGATCTACGGTGGATGGTGGAAGGTTGTGTGTGGGTCATTCTGCAGGCTGCCTGGGGGCACTGACAGATGGTCATAGAACTACATGCGGTGCCGAGAATCAAACTCGGGTCCTCGGGCAGAGCGGTCAGGCGCTCTGCCCCTGAGCTGTCTCTCTGACTGGTTTAAAATCATTTTTTTTCTCTCCAAATAATCCCATATAAATCTCTTTCTCTTTTTCAAATTAATGGCCTTTTCTTCATTGTTGTTCCATACTGTATACATGCACACACACACACACACATATACGTATACACACATATGTGTATATATATGTATATATATTTAATATATACAAAACATATGTGTCCGTGTATGTGTTTGTGTGTGTGTGCATGTATGCAGTATGGAACAACATAATTATATACTAAATAAGTATGTAATCCCATATATATGCATTTATTACATACTTATTCAAGTACCATGGTGATCACATCTTTACCAAAGGCTAAAATCTCTTCTAATAAATCCAGTAATTAAAAAAAATCACCATTTGACACACGTAGCCTTAGAACCTAAAAGCTTCCTAGAAAATAAAATAAACTTTGTCTTAAACAGTTATTTAAAGGCAACAAAGATAATGAAGTTTGTTTTTGTAACCCATATTTCCAAATTACTTCGGTTCTGAGATAACTGAGCATAACACAGTTTTCAATGATTCAATAAGATGCTCCTTCTTTGTCAGCGTGTATGGACCAAGTTAAATCCTATTGGTGTAAGGATCAAAGAGGTCTTGAATAAGGTCATTGTCCTCATTATCTTTCCCCAACTTTTCTCTCTGTGGAATATATTAATTTAACTTTTATAAATTAGTTATGTATCACACCTTAATATAGAGTATTATAGCTCTTCATTTTTAAGTTGATGCTTAAACAACTTAACATACTGTATCTTCAAGACAGAGTTTTTATCTTTAACAAGCGCATTTCACATCCTCAAGGGAAGTCTTCAGAGTGTTTTTTCATATTTTTATATTTAAGATAATAGACCTTTACATATAATCACTGATGTGTCCTTACTCGGAAAATTGTTCATTTGTGTCATTTGATTGAGCCAAGATTTCCAGGTTTTTTTCAGAGGCAGATGTGCTACATAAATGTAGGTTGTTGTCATTTTATAATAAAAAAAGAATAAGAGTTACTCAATGAAAATGAATTATTGGGAGCAATTTAACCAAGACTGATTGTCCCCCCGTTTATCAATATCCGTGTTGTACTTTGTGACACTATAAGGAAACATTTCAACGTATTTATCTTCTGTGAAATAATTTCCTCTGACATTGAAATATTTCATCCTTCAGGGAAGTACTTTAAACAAGAAGGTAAACATCTTTATATAGATTTAGAAAGTTCCTGATACTAATTAGATTCGCTAGAGTCTTCCCTGCTAAAGCAAGCAAATAGACTCCTGAGAGCCTCTCTTAGACAAATTAAGCTAAGAAACTCAGCCAAGTTAAGCTTCAAAAAAAGACTCTGAGACTAGACCAGCCACCAGAACCATAGGCCTGCTGAGCTGCCTGGAATAGGTAAACACCAACGGAATCATTTGAAAGACGAATGGTCTGAACTTTCCCCATTTTACACTGGGCCTGAGTTTTAGTTTCCCAAAGGTACAATGAGTGAGATAACACATTCTAGGCCTGAGTCAGACCACACAATACCTCAAGGCAATGGCCAAATAGGGACAGGCCTTGGTGCTTGTCCAAACATACTCAAAGATGGAAGGATTACTGCCCTAGTCAACTTCTGCTAGCCCTAACAATTCAGAGATATACTAATGTACCTTCTGGTGCTTAGCCAATCACAGATATGATGCCATAACTGTCCCTGAATCTCCCCCATCTGTGCTTAAAAGGTATCTGCCTGCTCTTCGCAGGGTCACCGTTTTGTCTTTGTGTCAGATCTGTGGCCCCAGCATGCTGGAACATGTACCCTTGAGATAATAAATTCTCTTGATGATTGCTTATGTGAATGGTGTTTATTGTGGGATGACTCTAGGACATTAACAGAAGGGGAATTCTCCAGCCTGTTAAGTACTAGACTATACAGTGTGCTCTAGAACCCCAACTTTTGTGTGCTGGCAACCATTCTGCAGTTGGCCACTGTCTTTGAGTCTTTCTTCTCCTATAAGTAACCTCTTACTCATACTCCTGTAAGTAACCCCAGTAAAATTAATTTTTTCACCAAGTTCAACTCTCATGGTATTTGTATTTTAATTTGTCATGGACTCTTTGTCTGGAGTGAGTAGATATGTTCACAAAGTCTCCCCAGAAAATGTTTTCTTATGCATTATTTCTGTAAATTACTTGTAAATATTAATAAATGAGTTTTCATAGCATCTAATTCCAAATCATGCCCAAAATTCAGATTTTAAATCCCATTAATCTTATGGTAATCAGTGATTTTTATAGATTCTACAAAAATGGATAATACTTTTTTTATTAAGTTGTAATTGGAATTTGCAATCTCAACTTTGTTAAAGAGTCACAAAGATAATAATTATTATTCAACCTGAAATGGCAAGATTATTATCAAAATCAATGTCTGGCTTTTTAGGTATAGTTAGTAACTACAAGACATTCTGGAGCAAGCTGCCTAGGTTTGGCTCAAAGTTATATTCAATTATTTCAGGATTTTAGAATCTCAAAAAATACATTTTGAAATGTAATTTTGGAATTAGAGTTAGATTTTGGAATCTCAAAAATAAAGGAAATTTTCTAAGTAGAAGGATATCAATGGTAAAAGCACTGGGAAAAATGTCCATCCTTGGTCAGGAACAGCCTTTTAAATATGTTCATAAGACTATGTATAAAAACTCCCATAGCTAAGAATCAGTGGCTGGGAAACATTGCAGGTCTCTAAATATATAAGAAAGAAAGAAAGAAAGAAAGAAAGAAAGAAAGAAAGAAAGAAAGAAAGAAAGAAAGAAAGAAAGGAAGGAAGGAAGGAAGGAAGGAAGGAAGGAAGGGAGAGAGAGAGAGAGAGAGAGAGAGAGAGAGAGAGAGAGAGAGCGAGAAAGAAGATCAAAGGAAGGAAAAAAGAAAGGAAGGAAGAAAGAGAAAAGGAAAGAAAGAAAAATAAAGAACAATGATAGCAAAAAATTTCAGCAAAACCTTGACAGTAAAACCTGTTTTGTGTATACTCAATCATCCTTAACCTAATGAGGCCAGTCTTTGTGTAACCAAAATAAAAATCAGAATAAATTGTAAAGAATCATAGTGGAAGAAACAATAAAAAAAAATACTGTCAAAAAGGTAGTTATATAAAGGAGTCCTGAGTGTTCCTCATGGAGTTTGAGTTATTGTCTAATAGATTATTCAGGGATTGTCTGATTGCTTGACAACAAGTACATACTCTATAAATAGGTAAACTATTAGGTCACACATTAATTTATGGAAAACTGACAATGAAGGAAGCATTTTTTTTTCTCCTGAGAAACATAAATTAACTATGGATATTTGCAATAGAACTGAATTATTTACAACAGAAAGGTATGTATACATACTTTATTTCATTGTAGATATCAACTAATTTATAATCTCTTAGCAAATAATATTGTGATTCTAATTTTCTTGCTAATGAGATAAAATGGTTGGTGCACATTCCTTCTATATTTCCCAACATAAATTTTTGCAAAAGTAATTTAGAATTTAATATATTTTTAAAGTAAATCATTAACATCATTTGAAAATTAAAAATCAGAATTCTATTCAGTTATCATTTAACCCAGGTCTCATGTATCTCAGGCAGGCCTTGGACTTATATTGCCAAGATGGCCTTGAAATTTTGACTCTTCTCTCTTCTGAGTAAAGGGATGAGGCCAAGTGCCATCATTTCACATTTGTGCAGGTCTTGGACTCTAGTCTGGATAAGTTAAGGCTTATCTAGATTGATAGACAAAGAGACAGACAGATGATAGATGATAGATAGATAGATAGATAGATAGATAGATAGATAGATAGATAGATAGATAGACGGATAGAGAGGACTCCCTAATAAGACCTATATCCTAGCTCAACAGCTGTTTTTAAAAAAAATAGAAATTAATTCTAGCTTATCACAGTTTCTTTTAATTCTTATACTTTTTTAGGGTGATTGATACATAAACGGCATCTAAGTAAAAGCTGGTCATGACTCAAACAACTGAATTTTTCTTGATTTAATCTTCCTGTTTTAGAATTTTTTTTTGCTTGTTTCCTATCCTGTATGATAAATTTTACGGCATAGCTGGGATCAGGAACAGCTGTGTAGAGTTGGGAGAAAGATTTGTTTTTCAAGCAGCGGTTTCTCTTACAAACTGCAACCTTTTGGGGAAGTACTTTTTAAAATATATTCGAAGGCTTTTTAAATTGTGTGCTTATTTTGGGGTATGTGCATATAAGTACAGGTACCATGGAGGCTAAAAGAACACATGAGATTACCAGAACTGCAGTCACAGACAATTGTCAGATGATATGTGTGCTAGGAACCACTTCTGTGTTCTGAATATGCTCTTAATCACTCAGCAATCTCTCTGGAACCTGAAACTTCATCATTTAAAAGGAAGATTTTTCTTATTTTAATGAAATTTTAATAACAGTTTTCTCATAAAAGCAACCATTTTTAATTAGTACCATTATTTAAAACCTCAACTTTTATTAATTAAAATGACAACAATTTAAGTCTTATTTTCTTCTAACACTGGAAACTTTTTTCCAACTGACTGAGCAATGTGTTTTTTACATGAATACTTTATGAATTGATATACCTATAAATGAAATATTTTCAAGTTTCTTGAATTTCCCCTCAGTGTTTATTGTAGATGTATGTTTTAAAATATTTTTATTAATATGTATGTGAAGACTGGAGAGATGGTTCATCAACTAAGAGAACTGACTGTGCTTCCAGAGACCTGTGTTTAAGGTCCAATATCATTAGAGTGTGTTACACCACCTATGATTCAGTTTCAAGAAATCTAACACCCTCTTTTTACCTCTGCAGGTACTCCATGGAATTGGTGCACACAATATGCATGGAAAACACTCATACACATAAAATAAAAACAAATAAATTAGGTTGGCTTTCCAGGACTGAGCCAGTGACCTGGGCCAGGGCAGACCTGAGACAGCAAACTCCAAAGAGACAGGAACAGGGGAGCAACCACGGTGAGTGAGCCAGAGGCAGAGACTGCTGAGGGTCCAGGAGTGAATCTGGGACCTTCAAGGTAGTAGACAGGAACCAAAAATCTCTGTGGGTTCAGACATGAGTCTGGGAACTCAGAGGGAGTGGGACTGGGCCAGGACTTCTGTGGATCCAGGTGTTGGTCTAAGACCTCTGAGGAAGTAAGACTGAGCCAGGTCCTTTGCAGGTCTGGGAGTACCCGAGCCTGAGAACTCCCAGGGAGTAGAATGGAGCCAGTGTTCTTTACAGGACCAACTCCACGCCAAGATCCTCTGCAGGAATGGATCCAGACCATGGGCATTTGCAGAAACAGATTGTCTAAGATAACAACCTGGGCTAGAGCAGGCCTGAGATAGCAAACTCCAAGGAAGTGGAGCAAAGCCATGAGTGGTAAGCGATCTCCAGAAACACAGAGTGACCAACAGGGCAACTAGAACTGTGGCACTGACTGTACCACAAGGAACAGCCATCTGAGCCTTGGATTCACTGGCATCTAGAAGATTTATCAATAGAATAACAGACAGCCCTAACCACACATATTGGAGGAAAAGATGAGTAGAAAAGGTAAAAACATACACAATACCACAAAGAGCACATGACACCAGTAAAACCTAAAGACACTACAACAACAAGACCTGAACAATCAAATATAGATGAAGCAGAAGAAAATGACCTAAGAAGTAACTTCAGGAGAATGTTTGAAACCCTTATGAAAAAAATGAGAAATACCTCAAAGAAATAGAGGAAAAGTCAAACAAAGAAAATTGGAAGACATCAGCAAATCCCTAAAGAAAACCAAGAAAAAGCAATCAAGCACATGAAAGAAACTCAAGACTTGAAAACTGAAATAGAAACAATAAAGAAAACATAAGTTGAGGGAATTATAGAAACAGAAATTATAAGAAAATGATCAGAAACCACAAGCACAAGCGTGAACAGCAGAAAACAAGAGATGGAAGAGAGAATCTCAAGTGCTAAAGATACAACAGAGGAAATAGACTCACCAGTCAAAGAAAACATTAAATCTAACAACTTAACCCAAAATATCCAGGAAATATGAGACACAATGTAAAGGCCAAACCTTAGAATAATAAGTATAGAAGAAGGAGAAGTTCAACTCAAAAGCATAGAAAATATATTTAACAAAATCCTAGAAGAAAACTTTACCAACCTAAAGAAAGATATGCCTATGAAGATACAAGTAGCTTACAGAACACCAAATAGACTGGATCAAAGGAAAAAACATCCTATTGCCACATAATGATCAAAGCACTGAACATACAGAGTAAAGAAATAATATTCAGAGCTGCAAAGAAAAAAGGTCAAGTAACATATAAAGGCAGACCTATCAGAATTACATCCGACTTTTCATTGGAGACAATGAAAGTCAGAAGATTATGAATGAGTGATATGCAGATATTAAGAGACCAGGGATGCCAGCACAGACTACTATAACCAGCAAAATGGTGAATCACCATAGAAGGACAAAACAAGATATTCCCTGACAAAACCAGATTTAACCAAGACCTTTCCACAATCACAGCCCTACACAAAATACTAGAAGGAAAACTGCAACCCAAGGAAGTTGGCCACATCAACAGAAGAACAGACAATTGATGGTCTCACAGCTGCAAATCCCAGAGAAGGGAAAATGCATAAATTAGCATCACCAACAATGAAAACTAAATTAACAGGAGATAGCAATCACTGGTCACTAATATCCCTTAATATAAATGGACTCAACTCATCTATAAAAAGGCACAGGCTAACAGATTGGATACAAAAACAAAATCCATTCTTCTTCTGCATACAATAAACACACCTCAACCTCAAAGACAAGCACTACCTCAGAGGAAAAGGTTGGAAAAAAATTTCCAATCAAATGGACTTAACGGATATTTCTATCCTTATATCTAACAAAACAGACTTCAAACTAAAATCATTCTAAAGAGACAAAGAAGGAAAATTCATATTAGTCACAGGAAAAAAAATTCATCAAGAGGAAATCTCAATACTGAACATCTATGCCCCGAATGCAAGGGTACTCTCATATATAAAAGAAACACTTCTAAATCTTAAATCATACATTAAACTCAATACACTAACAGTAGGAGACTTCAACACTCCACTCTCACCACTCAACAAGTCAGTCAGACAAAAAAATGAACAAAGAAATAAGGGAACTCACAGATGTTATGACTCAAATGGACTTAACAGGCATCTGTAGACTATTCCATCCAAACACAAAAGAATATAGCTTCTTTTCAGCACCTCATGGAACCTTCTTAAAAATTGACCACATTGTCAGTAACAAAACAAACCTCAACAAATACAAAAAAAATGAAATAACCCCATGAATCTTATCAGATCACCATGGTTTAAAACTGAAGTCAATAGCAATACTAATTCTAGAAAACCAACAAACACATGGAAATTAAGTAATGCTCAGCTGAATCATCAATGGGTCAGGAAGAAATAAAGAGAGAAATTAAAGACATCCTAAAATTCAATGAAAATGATCACACAACTTACCCAAATTTATGGGACACAATGAAAGCAGTGTTAAGGAGATAGTACATAGCACTAAATGCCTGCATAAAGAAGCTGAAAAAAATCCCACACTAGTGAATTAACAGAACATTTGAAAACTTTAGGACAAAAAGAAGCAAACTCACTCAAGAGAACTAGACAGCAGGAAATAATCAAATTGAAAACTGATACAAACAAAATAGAAACAAAGAAAACAATACAATGAATCAATGAGACAAAGAGTTGGAGTACAGACTTAAACAGAGAACTCTCAACAGAGGAATTTAAAAGGGCTGAAAGACACTTAAGAAAATGTTCAACATCCTTACTCATCAGAGAAATGCAAATCAAAACAACTCTGAGATTCCATCTTGCACCTGTAAGAATGGCCAAGATCAAAAACACTGATGACAACTTAAGCTGGAGAGGGTGTGGGGAAAAGGGAACACTTCTGCATTGATGGTGGGAATGCAAGTTTGTACGACCCCTTTGGATGTCAGTGTGGTGATTTCTCAGAAAATTAGGAAACAACATTTCTCAAAACCAAGTAATATCACTTTTGGGTATATATTCAAAGGATACTCAATGTGCCACAAGGACGTGTGCTCAACTATGTTCACAACAGCATTGTTTTTTATAGCCAGAATGTGGAAACAACCTAAATACCCTTCGACCAAATAATGGATAAGGAAAATGTGGTACATTTACACAATGGAATACTACAGAACAGAAAAAAATAACAACATCTTGAGTTTTACAGGCAAATGAATGGATCTAGAAAGCATCATTTTGAGTGAGATATCCCAGATACAGAAGGAAAATTATCACATGTACTCACTCATAAGAAGTTTTTAAACATAAAGCAAAGAAAACTAGCCCACAAATCACAATTCCAGAGAACCCAAAGTGGGGCATATACTGACAGAAGACCCTAAAAATCTTTTTAAAAGGTTCTCAACATACAAAAATGTAGCTAAACTTGGCTACCTAGACTCATGTCTTTTATGCTGCCCATGGTACAGAGAGATATCTGGCAGCTGCCAGTATGATAGGAGCTAAATTGCATAGCAGGTGGGGTGGGATGGTAGACAAAGGAGTCTCTCAGTCACTGCACTGCCTGTGGATTTAAACTACCAGTGTAAGCTCCACCAGCACACCTCTTGATAGGTTTGGGATTTTTGCTCATGCAGACAAAAAAAACTTAAGATATGCAGTAAAAACGGATTCAGATTTTTAAAAAAAGAACCTGAATAGGTTGTAGTATGTTAAAAATTATAAGTAGACTAGGGAGAGAAAAGAAAAAGGGTAGAGAATGTCCTTTAAAATGAATAGAATAATAAAAATATGATAAATCACATAAAGGTGGGAAATAGATCTTCTCGATCATGTGTGTGTTGTCTTTGTATTTTGTGTCTGCTGAGAGGCACTAGATTATGTAAACGGCTTGATTCGTCCAACCTATACATTTAAAAAATCTTGACTTTAAAATTTAAGTCAAAAATATGTGTTACTTTGAGAGAGAGGTTATGCTTTTTTTCCACAGGAAATGAAAAACTGTGGATTCATTCTGGTTAATAGAAAATCAGATTTTAAACCCTAACTGCAGACCTAAAAATATTTATCTAAAAGAATTACAAGACATGTGATTATATAGTGCCTGCTCAAACATGAAAAAAAAAAACCTTTGGTTGACTTGTGTACATTGCAGAGTCTATACTTGTATTAAAGATTATGTATTTTCAGAGTGAGAAGATCAGACACCAATGGATATGGTGGCTCAAGTGATCCAGCATCCAGAACGGCTTCAGAGCTGCTAATTGAGATGATCCAGCCTCACAGAATACTTTAAGTAAGACTTAAGAATAATTCTGATTTTTTTCAAATTATTCCAAAGATTACCTGTGCCCCAAACAACAGGAAGTATTCTAGAGAACTGTGCTGACATTCCCAAAGAATGGATTATGGGTGTTCATTATCATTTGACAGGAGTTAGTTAAAAACTGTTTGGTAATATTCATAAAAAGGTGAAATAAAAGTAGCTAAATTCAGAAATAATTTTTTGAAGAAAAAAGGAGATACTATATAGAAATGATAGAATAAAAGTTTAGATTATTCAATTTACTCTTAAACTAAAAAACTATTAATTTAAGAGTATTTTACATTAATTTATACAAATATTAACTTATTTTTGTTATGTTTTATATATGTTTCTACTCTTGTTTAGGGTATTATGTTACGCAGTTCACTTAAAAAAATCTAATATATAATTAAGAAACACAGATTAATAGTTAATTATCTATAATAGTCAAACTTCAAGTCGTGATTGATATGTTTCCAAGGTCATACACAGATATATTTAGATAGATAATGGTCTTCAAACATTTCAAAGAACTAGAGAATATGACATTTTATATGTTTAATAACCTAATTCTTTTCATGACAGTGAGAAATAACTCCTCATGGGAGCAACAATCTAGTTCAGGGAAAATGATAGGCATGAAGGACTCTTTCTATGGAATTTATTTCTTTATTTCAAAAGCTAACCATAAAGGCCAAGAAACCATCCTTTCTTCAATTGCTGAGAGTAACTTTCCAAACTGCACAAGCAGGACACAAGAAAGGCAACTGTCAAGCATTGCCAAGATAATGTAGGACAGTAATTCAGAATTCCATGATTCACTCAAAAGTCTGTCAGATATTCTAGGCCTGTAGGCCAGAGTTGAATGCCTCAGTGTTACAGAGGAACTTTGAGTTACTATTCAGGCAGCCAGATGTCCCTGTCATTGTATAATATTTCATTCTCCTTGAGTCCTGTATGGAGTTGAAGACTAGATAGTTATAGTTTTCTTAGTTATGATAGAATGCAAATTAAGTACAAAACTTTAGACTCACAAAGGAAAATAGATAATAAAATATTTTATTTAAATTTGCCAAATACAAATAGACTATATATTGTAACTGTAGTTTTTACTTGATAACTGTTTTTGTTGATAACAATTTTACTGTGTTAAAGTTAAAAACTTCTTTTTTATTTAGACAAATAGGAGGAAATGCTGTGGAATATTTCTTTACACTGTGTGAATATCTGTCTCTGTTATTGGTTTAATAAAGAAGCTGACTGGCTAAGAGCTGAAAAGAATAAAGTTAAGTGAAAGAACCAGACTATGAGAATGCTAGGTGGAAGAAGAATGGAGTTTGGAGTTGGCAGCCAGATGGTACCAGGAGATGAATGTGTTATTTTAATAAAGGTACCATCTCATGCCAGAGTGTAAGTAAGAAATATGAATTAGCTTAAAATATAAGAGCAAGTTAGTAATAAGTCTGTGCTCTTGGTCGATCATTTAACAGTAATCTTAAGTCCCCATGTTTAATATTTAGGAGAGGCTGTAGTGTAAGGAAACTCCACCTACAAACTGTAGTATTTCCAATTATATTAGAAAACCATGTCACTTTATTTTTATAAAATATGAAAGCAAATGAAGAAAGTACTGAAAGGGCTATAACAAAATTGCAATGAATATGAACAACAAGGAACGGCATATTTAAATATCCAAGACTGTAGACACCATTTCACATGATTAGGATTGTCACTTTCCTTTATAAGCAACCCAGCAATTGAGCTCAGGCCACCAACCTTGAAGGCAAGTGCCTTTAACTGATGCACTACCACACTTGCCCCTAAATATTATATGTATATTTTTGAGACATGTCTATTCAAATTATTATTTTCATTTTTGAACCAGTGTATTATTGTTACCATTGTGTAGTTTTTCAAGTTCTTTATATATTGGGTCACTACTAGATATCACAAATACAAATGGCTTCTTCTCTTTTAGGAGTTTACTTTTTATTCAGCAGTTTCCTTTGATGATTAGAAAATTATAATTAGTATTTTCATGTAAGGTTAATAATTTGAATAACGGCTGATAAATATGCTTGGTTACTTTAAAAAAATTGTAAGACAATAGCATCAAAGGCATGGCATTTACTTATTTAAAACTGTCAATACTCTGGGCTTTAGTTCAGACTAGAGTAATCATTGGAAAAAAGAACTGCTCTATCTTGCATCATTAGTATGACAAATTGCTTCATTATTTCCCAAGCTTCTATATGTCAAGTGATTTAAACACAATTTTTCTGATTCATAGTCCCTAACCCCCTTATTCTTTGAGGACTTACAATAAGCCTCTTGCAATTTTAAATATCTTCTCTACATTTTTACATGCAAATTATGTTTAGCAGTACTTTCTCACGATCTTCAGAGATATTTCTTTGTGCTTTAATCCTCTTTGTGCCCCATATTCTCTAGCTCAGAATTTCAGGTTCATCGGGTTTCTGTTCCAAATTGTTAGTCCACCTCTGCCATACAGACATCAGAAAGCTTAGTGGTTGTCACAAACTACTAAAACTCCCCTAGGAAAATGTGAAAAATCATTTATTTAGATGTATGCAATATTTCCACTACAATGTAATTATAACTCTATACTTAGAAAAAGAAATTTTTATTTTACGGTATATTTAAGCTTAGTTTGTTTTATGATTGTGTGATGTTAGTGGTGAAATGTTTTTATAACTTTGATTACTTGGCATTTCAAATTCTTTCCATGACTTCATAAAATTTTGAAATGGAATTAATAGTATTAATAAGTAAAATTAATTCTTTATATTATGTCTTTTACTCAAGCACAAAAGCATTTTGACAAATAATAGTGACAAAAACAAAAATGAAAAACAATGAAAAAATAAACTAAGCTAATGGCAAAATGGCTTCCAAACCCAAATCTCTTACTCTTTTTTTACTCCATATACAACTCAGAAAGGTGTAGTTAGCCACAAGGATAGCACGTGATATCATCAGTTCAGTTTACAGTCCCTACCAGACAAGGTTTGGGGAAATTAACCAGATGTAATTTTCATTTATGTTGACAGGGAGAAAAAAATAATCATCTTGTTTAAAAGTTCTAGTCTATCTGAGCCGAGTTAGCTAATATAAACTGGAGAATCAACCTTCATTACTATAGTAAACTAAATGTTTACTGTATATCAAATTCTTCTGTTAAAGCCATGGATCACAGAAAAAAAAAATGAGTGTTCCACTCTTTCTTTCAATTTATATTTCAAAATTTGACATTTTGTTCAAAATCTGGGCTTTTATGAGAAAACACGACCAAATTATAATCAAGATAGTATTTCAAACTGTGTAATTTATATTAATCTTAAAATTATACTCATATGTTAAATACTTTTGGATCAACAGAGTTTTTGTGGCCAAGGAGTTTATATGTCTATTATAGGAAATTATTTAGTGGGTTAAAGAATTTATATTACAAATAATTCCTTATGATTTTATTGTTAATTCATAATATGAATTCCATAATTTAAGTCATCTTTTTTACACTAAACTAAAAATTGCTTTATTTAACAATCCAAGTGCTTTCATCATACTTTAAAGGACCAACCCTACTAAATTTGATAAGACATTTAAAATTCCTGAACATTTGCTTTATTGTTTTTTTTAAGACAATTTCCTGAGACAAAGTTGTTATTTGTGTTGGTTACTCCGGTGTGAGGTCCATTTTTATGATGAATTTCAGTTAACTAATAATTTGATTAATTGACACTAGTAATAAAAAAACTGAATATAACATTTTCTATGCATTTCTGAGACATCATTATAATGACCACTTAAAAATATATTTATATGTAATTTTATGCTATACAATCCAAACTCTTCAATTTTGAACTGTTGCAAAATATGTAATTGTTGTTAGTGTAAAATTTCTATTGTAGCTACATTCAGTTTTTATTCTTCATGGTTACAATAAGTAATATTTTATACTTAATTTGAGTTCAGTAACATATATTTTAGCTTTATAGATTATAGATATTATGAGAACTAATTTTTAAAACTTGATCTATTTTGACCATAGAATTAAAGATTATAATGCAATATATATTTTTACTGCCAAAATCATACACAATTTTTTTGGCAGATTTCAAAAAAAATCTGGCATCTCAACATTAAGGAAATTGAAGTATAAAAATAAGGAGTAAGAGGCAAGGCTGAAATAAGAGTGAAGCCCTATTCAAAGTCAATGGCATGAGGAGCAAGAATAAAATTATGTGTATTTGAAATCACCACATGATATTTTGATATTTGATATAGGTACACCACAACAAGTCTACCTTTTCAAATATTTAGCACTTATTTTAATATATTCAAAGTCATTCGTTTTAGCTTTTTGAAAGAACCAAACTTTATCTCCAGACACTCTTTCATTAAGTAGGATTCCAGACTTATTATTCACACTTAACCATACTTGATTAATCATAATTGAATTATCAGTTGGAAAATTCATCTTTCTATCTTTTCTTAGAACAACTAATTTGTTTTTAATCAATTTCCATTGATAGTATATATTTCAATATAATTATCAGATGGAGTCAAGTAGTCTTCTCTATTATTTATGCTATTTATATAAAATACAAGTAAACCACTTATGGTACCTGAACATCAAGAAAAAATCATTTGGACTCAAGCAATTCATTATCAGTGACTAGATGACTGGTGTATTTCTGAATACACTGGAGAGTATTCCTGAAAAGATAAAATATTCTACAATACAACTTATATATAGCAAGAGTAAAATGAAATATAATTGTGGACCAATGTCTTACACCACTTCAGTGTAAGCATTTAGTTTGTATTTACATGTTATGTTGGCACTCCTTTCTCTCAGTTGCAGCACTCACGTTTTCTCTGCATATTGAAATAGTCAAAAATATAATAGTTCTTTGACAAGTTTTATAGCATAATACTTTTGACAATACTCAAAAGAGTCTCCAAACAAAAGAATCAGCTAAAGAAAGAAATCTAAGGAAATGGATGAGAGCAAAATATTTACAAGTGTACTAATACTTCATCAAAAAAAATCATGGGGACCTTGTTAATAGGACACAGTATGCAGGACACATTTGGCCTGAGATTGAGAACAAAGAACCTGAGTGTAAATGCAAGAGAAAAATGGTTTCTGTTGGCCATAGATAAATCTGAAGACATATGATACACTTTAGCAACATATTTTATGTAGGGTACTCACTCATAAGTGGGTACTAGTTGTATAGAAAAGAATAATAAACCTGTAGTCCACAACCCTAGAGAAGTTAAGTAAAAAGGTAAACCCTAAGAAAAACATATATATATATATATATATATATATATATATCCATATGGGAAGGGGAAATAAACAAGATCACCTGACAAAATTAGAAGCATAGGGGTGAGGGTAGAAGAGAGGGTAGCGGGGGAAGAAGAAGGGAGAAGGGAAGGGGGAAGAGAACTTGAGGGAACAGGATAGTGGAGGTGGAGGAAGAACTGAGGTGGAGATAAGGAAAGAGAGATTTTGATTGAGGGAGCTATTATGGGGTGAGCAAGGAATCTGGTACTAGAGAAATTCCCAGGAATACATAAAGATGACCCCAGCTAAGACCTTAAGCAGCAGAGGAGAGGGTGTTCAAACTGGTTTTGTCCTGTAGTCAGATTGATGAATATCTTAAATGTCTCCAAAGAACCTTCATCCAGGAACTATTGGAAACAAAAGGAGAAAATCAAAGCAGATCACTGGCCTGAGCTCACAAAGTCCAGTTGAGGAGTGGGAGGAGTAAGAATATGAGCAGAGTTCAAGACCATGATGGGTCCATCCATTGAAACAGTTTAGTTGAGTTAATGGGAGCTCACCAACTCGAGCTGGACTGGGAAGGAGCAACCACAGGACCAAACTAGAACCTCTGAATGTAATGTGTGTGACAGTTGTATGGCCGGGGCAACTGCGGGGCCACTGGCAGTGGCACCAGGATTTATCCCCACTGCTTTTACTGACTTTTTGGGAACCTATTCTTTTTGAATAGACAACTTGCTTAGCCTAGATATAGTAGGGAGGGCCTTGGAGCTTCCCAAAAGCAATGTGCCTGACCCTCTCTGAGGAATGTATGTGGGGGTGGGAGGGTAAGTAGAGGACATGGGAAGAGGGAAGGAAGTGGAAACTGGGATTGGTATGTATAATAAAAAGATAGCTTATTTTCTTTTTAGAAAAATAAAATTAAAAATAATATTTTATATATACATGTTCATTAGTTAAGTCATTTAATTTAACTTCTTAAGAAAAGACTCTTAGACATACCCTAAATGTATTTTTAATTTCTTTTCTCAAGACATGAACAGTTCTAGTGTTGCCTCTTTGTATCAAGAGATTTTATGTCACAGTCAAAATAACCTTCAACATATCTGTTAAGATAACCCCAACATTAATTTGGAAATCCACTATGAAATGTCTATCTAAACTTTGTTAACATGCAAGGTAGATGCTACTAAACATTTATAGTTATTATTTAACTATATTTGTTTTCTCAGCTATAAATGTCCAATTGTTTCATTTTCCTCCCATGTGTTGGTTAGAGTCAAGTTATATCTTAGTTTCTAGTCCAGAAAAATAAGTCTAACAGAATCAATTAATAGAGAATCTGAGAAAAGAGAATCCCTTAAAATCACAATATCAAAACCAGCATTTACAAGATAATAAGATTGTATAAAAAAACAAAGTTAAAGGATGTAAACTAAGTATTGTGTGATAGCACACACACTTAATCTTGTCACTAGGGAGGCAAAGATCTGAGTATGAGGCCATTCTGTGCTACAGAGTGAGACCTGGACAGCCAGAGCTACACAGTGATAGTCTGCCTCGGGGGAAAAAAAAAACGATGTCACAAAGAATTTGTTATAAACAAAAAGTATTGTACCAATGTTGTGACCAATTCTGTAAACTTTGAAACTAAATTTTAATCCATAGCCTTTCATGCTGATTGTCGGGGAATGAAATGCAGCTACACAGACAGTCAGACAGTACTTCTCATTCTTTCAATTTAAAGGCAGATAAGTTCATTGCATTTCCTAACAATTGCTAAGCTATATAAACAACCTAAGTGTTTACCTAATTGATGACTGGATCAAAAACTGTGTGTCTCTTTCTATTAAAAAGGAATCAAGTCCATCTTTTAGGATAAAATAGATGGGTGTACAATGTGTGTGTTTGGTTTGTGTTGCATGTGGGTATCTGTGCACATTTCTTTCTATTAATAATGAAATAAGCCCTGTATTTAGGGCTACATGGATGAACACAAACACCTTCATGTCAGAGGAAGTAATCCAGACAAAGAGGTAATGTTAGTACATGAAGTCACTCATATCATTTGATGCTTAAACAGCTGACCTATTAGAAACAGACAATAGAATAATAGTTACTAGGTGTCGGTGAAAGTGTCCAAAATTTTCGGGATTAGATGAGTGAAACAGATGACAATTCTGTACAGTAGCTATAGTCCATAGGCAATTATTGTATTCTTAAACAGATGACAATTCAGTACAATAGCTATAGTCCATAGACAATTATTGTATTCTTAAACAAATGACAATTCAGTACAATAGCTATAGTCCATAGACAATTATTGTATTCTTAAAACTTGGTAGATATATGTACTTTTATTTAATACAATGTCAGGTGATGAATATATTAGTTAGCCTGACTGACAAGTATGTATTAAATTATCTATGTAACAAAGAATCACATTTTATTATATCAATATACATATTTTTATTATCAAATTATGCCTTAACATGTTAGCTGAATAATAATGCATGCTTGGAGTATATTTCTAAAAAGGGTATTATCAGTTTTCGGTAAAAGTAGAATTTGTATAACTATCTTGATATTCAAAGTCTTTGCCACTGAAACAGGAGAAAAAAATCGACAATATATAATTTCAGAGAAAATTTTGGGGATATTAGTTAGATACCATCTTTGTAAATTAGACTGTAGTATTTTATCTTTTTCTTCCTAAAATCATATATTTTATGAGAAGTAACTATTAATTTATATTTTAACAAAACCACCTTTCTTAAAATAAAAATGGTTAAAATTCTCAAAGAAGAATAACATTAAATATTGATTTTTTTTTTACTATTTGAGCATGGATTCAGAGCACTGATTATCATTTTAGCTACATTTTTATGTGCTAGGATACAAGAAATCTTGCACAGTCCATAATTTAAAAAAAGGAACACAAGAACCACTCCATACCTTTTGAAAACAAATCCAATGGACTCATATAAGGGCTATTACTTTAATGCTTATACCATAGATCACCTCTATCCACTGCATCATATATAATGGATTGATAACATACACTGCCATATAGGACATCATAGCAGAGCACAGTGTTGAACAGAGAAATTATAAAATTAGACAAAACTTTAGAAAACATAGTACTAAGAATGCATTTTAATGTACATAATGTACTCTGAGTAATGGTGCATAGATATTAGTTTGTGGATTATAATAAATGATCCATTATGTGAGAGCTGTTGACAATTGAAGAGGGTATCCAGGTATTCAAACAGGAATTATACAGAAAATTTCTATATTTCTGAACAGTTTGAAGCCACACATGAACTACTCTAAAACTACTATTCAGAAAAAGAGAATGTATATGTGTGCTTGTGTGTGTGTGTGTGTGTGTGTGTGTGTGTGTGTGTGTGTGTATTAAGGAATTCTTGGAGTATTTTATTTCTACTATATCAGTGAACAAACCTCATGCCTGAACACAAACGATTAATGAAATAATAATATAATGATATTAGATTTTCTTGCAAGATCAGTTGATTATATTTCCAGGAGCACAACTGTACATAAGGAGTAAAAAGACTTAACCTTCTATAGATGTATAAAATGTCAACAAAAATGCCCTGTCCATAAGATATCCAGCAAGTATATACTGCGAAGTTGTTATATTTTTAGTGCTTATATGAGCAATTGACAAAGCATATAATAATACCCCACCTGTTTATGTATAAAAAAGAAGTTGAAGAAGTTGAAACAAGTCAATTTCTTTCAACTTATATATCCTGAATAAGTGAAAATATAAGGTTTTACACAGCACCTAGTCTATGTTTGTAATTACAATACTAGGCCATTATATTGAACCAGAAATTATTTCTATCTATCAATGTTACATTCTATTTTTCCATTTTATTTGGTGGTTCTGTAATAAATTAAAATGAAACTAAATCTGAAAACAGTCAAGGAAATTTTTAAGCAACCTAATATATTGTGTACCCTCTAATCAGTGATATTTATGATATTTAATAAATGAAACAGCTACATTTAGAGATATCATATCTTTTCACTGACCTCCACTAATGCGGAAGTGCATACCTCTGGTGAATAACAATCAAAAGCTGTATTCACATGCTGTCAGGAAGTGTTAGAGACTAATTTATTGCCAACCTTAACTCCTATCCTCTAAAATAGGTGTAGTATGGGTTTTGGTGTAAGAACTGGTAGTAGGTCATCCATACTTATGTCTCTTTAAGATGGCATGTCTTTATTACAGGGCACACTCACTCACATACAAGTGAAAAGACACATTCTGACACATTCGCCCATTTAAAAATGTTGTTATTTATGAAGTTAACCAAGAATTTCTCCAAATATATCAGGTTCAAAACTATACCTTAGACACACAGCACTAAGTACAAGCATAGCTGCTAATATCACAGCATGACGAAGCTGCAATTTGTTTCACAACCTGATATTTCAAGAGCAAAGCATTTTCCATTTTAATATGCAACTGTTTTATGTTTAAAACACTATTATTTTAGTTTAAACAGAGATTAGACTAATCTGGGAATCAAATGAAGTATATAACACAGAGACAGTTAATGAGCTGTGTTTTCTCTTTATGAATATTCATAAACGGCGTTATCAGTAAGCATCAGACAGGGACATGACAACATGCTCCTCTCAGGGAAAAAAAAAACTACTGTATTGTTATTTAAATAAAGACCTAAGCTTTGAAGATGAGACTCCGTGCAAAAATCCATATTCTACCTTTATGAGTCAAGAAGCAAAGTCTTAATCAGTTCTTAAAATTTTCAATCAGCTATTCCTAAAACAGAATAAAGCAATGTTACTGTTAATTTATCTTTGGGAAAAACATACCAAATCCTATTAAAGAAAATTTAGGATTGTGGGGTTGTATCAATTTATTTAGTGCCTTCTGTGAAGTCATGATAAACTGAGTTTAGGACCCCAGTATGCTTCTTGTATCTGCAGACATCTGTAAATTCATGATGAAGGAGGCAGGACAGACAGATCCCTCAAGTTTTTTGGCCATCTTTGTTATCATGTACTTACACATGATATTCAGGATGAAAGAAATATATTGTTCCAAAAAATAAAGCAGAGAAAAATTGCAGACGTCTGATATCTAACTCTGGTCTCTACATTCTTTCTCTGTCTCTCTCTCTCTCTGTCTGTCTCTCTCTGTCTCTCTCTCTGTCTCTCTGTCTCTCTCTGTCTCTCTCTCTCTCTCTCTTTCTCTGCGGTCCCACCTACATACTTGAAAATACGCACATCTAATTCACTAAAAATTCAGTTGACTAAAGATGAAAGATATTTTTAATATGTGTATATGTACAAAATGATAACTTTCCCTCTCAGAAAGCAACAACTCCTCCAAAACCAGGAGCACTGACTGTCAAGAAGATTATGAATCAAGGATAATTTTCAGGAAATTCATCTTATGGACTACCAGAAGAGTAGGGACATTGTGTTTCTCAGGCTCTCTAATATTGGAACTTGGTCCTAAAAACAAAATCAAAACAAAATATGAAAGAGAGACAGACACATAGGGGGAGAGAAGACAGGAGGGAAGGAAAGAGGAAGACAGGAAAAGAAAATCAAAATGACTAATCACAATGACAATAAAAAAATTCAAACTGTTAATGAACTTTTGTTTATGTTCTTTGGTTGAATTCTTTTAAATACTATGTTTTTATTCATAAATTTGTATAACAAGAGGAATTGGCACTACGCCTATTTTTACCTAAGAAATAAATACTTTAGTTTTAAATTCCAAATTATTTTAATTATCTCAATTAATCTTTTATTTCCAAAAGTTTTATGCCCTTTCTTTTCCTTTCAAAATGCTGTCTGACCATCGGTTATAAACTTATACTGACAAGTATTATATTTTAGCCAGCACTTGACATTCCAGCTCAGCATTACTACATTAACCAAATTTAGGATTTCCCCAATTGCTGTAAGGCCTTTGTTCCTAAAATCGATGAAGTGTGACATCCTATTGAGTCCCCCCACCCCCAATTTCACCAAAAGCAGGAAGGATCTTTGTATTGAGTGGAGGAGGGGATCCCCAGAGAGAGAATCACACTGATTTCTGGAATTGCAGCCACTTTAGGCACTTGCCTTCCAAGCCAATTAAAACACTGTTTAACAGATTTTACACTTCAGTCAGAAGCATAACTTTTTTCTTCACCTAAAGTGTCCCAAAGCTGCATTAGTACATATTGCAAATGTAACAATTAGAAAGGGATTAAGCTTCTGTCCCCTAGAAATGTTACAGAAGCTTCTTTCTAAGATAAAAGTTGCTGCTCTTCCAAGTTTAAATACACCAACACTCTAATCACTTCTTCTAATTCCCAAAATGGTGTTATCACTTTCTTTTTAACTATTGAATTCTCTCTGGCAGAGCTAGGGCAATAAAACCTATCATATTCTAATTTCCAGACAGCTTGATAGAACCAATGTTCTCACTACAGATAAAGTGTAATGAAGCACTTTCTTTCCCATAGGAAAGTCTTTGACTCATATGCTTTGATGCCAAGTAGCCTTCACATCTGCTGCTTCTCCATTGATGGCTTTAACTTGGCATGCTAAACTGGTGTCTGATGAAGCTGCTTTACTCAAAGGCACCATTTTATTTCTTGCAATGGGAACATAGTAAATCCCTGTAATAAACATAGGATCAGGCTCACATACAATAAATTGTGTGTTAGAGGAGAAAAGAGGGAGGGAGACAATCTCCTTGAATAAAAATAACTTATTTTAATGCAAATACAAAAACGCATAGTAGAGAATTAGTCTTAATGTTATTTCATGAAGAATTAATTTAAATCAAAACTATAGTAGACATTACTAAACAAGGCTGCCACATTATTTAAAGATTTCAACGTTTTTTAAAGACATTGCCTCTTAATGTTACTTTTAATGTGTTGCCTATAAGCAATACTTCTGTACAATTAACAAAGTGATAATTACTTGAAAGAATTAAAGAAATCTTTAATTAGGTATTTCTTATTGAAAATGAAAAAGACAAACTATAGAACTGGCCCTGGTGGTTTGAGTGCAGGGAAAGCAGGATCAGAGGTCCTGAGAGCAGGGGAGCTACTCCACACTTTGTAGGTGGCATTGGATGAGGTAGCTGAGACAGTGTTCTGTAGTGATGATGAGGGGAATCTCGTGAACTGACCACCCAGCTACCACCCAGGCCCAGAATATCGGCCATGAGTGAACCTACTCAATATCCACTTTATCTATTAACTGTTGGAGCATATGAAAGGGATTAACACACAAACCCAACACTGCAGGATCTGCATAGCACAGGAAAACAACATTTTATCTATGAGAAGTCCCAGTAAGAGACCATTATTGATAGTATATCATAGACCATAGGTCTCAAACCAGATTATGACTCATATCATTGAATATTTTCAAGTAAAGATGAAGGGACTAAATAGTAAAAACACTACAGCTTGCATAACCAAATTCTTCTCTTTCTTTCTCTCTCGCTCTCCCTCCCACCCACCCACCCTCGCTCCTTCCCTCACCCTTCTTTTCGTTTGTATTTGTCTTTTTTTTTTAAATTTTGTTTAGTTTTGTGGGGAGGTTGCGAGGGCACAGAGTGGATGTAAGGGGACAATAAGGTAAGTGAGATTAGGACGTATGATGTGAAATCTATAAAGAATCAATAAAAGTTAAAAGAATTTTTAAAAAGAAAGAGGAAAACACAAAGATGTCAACATTTCAATATTTCATTTTTTGTACTAAGTTAAGTAAGCTAACACGACTTCTCTGACAAATTGGTGTTCAAACACATAAAACATTTAAATTGCTCTAATTAAGTATTCAAAAATAAATACAACAATTAGATAAATTCTAAATATTTAGTTATTTACAAATGTTTCACTTTCAAGAAATTGTCAAGAGTAGTTTGGGGTTTGGAAACTTAAGTGTATTAGGTTTTCCATTGTCTAGGGGGGAAGAGAATTTGATTGACACACAATTTGCTTATCTTAGCTAGAGTGTCTGTTGTTGTGAATAGGCACAATAACCATGGTAATTTCTTTAAAGAAAAACATATAACTGAGAAGGCATACAGTTTCAAAGGTTTAGTTCACTATCACTATGGCAGGAAACATGGTCACACACAGGCAAATATGGTGTATGTGAGGTGGCTACATCCTGATCTGAAATTAGGGGGAAGACAGTCGAGCCCCAGTTTTAACTTGAGCTTAAAGATCTCAAAGCCTGCTCCAGTGGCACACTTCCTCCATCAGGAACACACCCACTCCAACAATACCACATCTCCTTGTAGAGCCACTTCCTATGAGCCTGTGGGGCCATTTTCATTCAAACTTCCACATTGCCTAAATCTAAAAATCAATTTTTCTCAACTAAGGAAAAATAAGTATGAGTTAGGACTGTGTGATAATTAACCCTCATCAGTAAAGTCAGTCTTATTCTTCTATAGCAGAGGAGAGTGTCAAAGTAGTCCTTGAATAACTGGAGTATAATAAGCACATAGAGAAACTTGCACAAGTCTGGATCTGAGAAATCTCACAATCAAGATCTATCTTTCTATAAACCCACATGTGATAATTTTATAATAACTTTAAGTTTAATAACTTTAAACTCCTTAAATTTAATAACTATCTTTTTTACATTTTCCTGCAAATGACATAATCCTTTTTTTCAAAAGCATATTCTTTGATAAGTCCATATATGTGTACACTGTATCTAGCTCATATTCATCATCCAACCTTTCCCTCCAACTCCCTCTAGAACTCATTGCCCCTAATGCATCCCCAATTTTATTTAGATTTCTAGGTCAGCATGTAGTATTGACCCTGTGATAAATTTCTTTTCCTTGTGTACTGATAAGAAAAGGGCATTTAATTAATCGGCTTAAAATGACTATTAATGAATGACAATGAAATGAACAGAGAATGCCTCAGGATAAAGCACCTAAGTCAGTAAGGATGCTGCCATATAAATCAGCATCATTTGCCGAGAGAAATCATCTCTGCACTTACTGAAGTACCATAATTTCTAATAATGTAGTGGAAATTACAGAGTAGAGTCTGAATATTAGTTGTAAATATGTGCATACCAAAAGGCCTAACCTAAATTTCATTCAAGTGCTGACACATAATTGTTGAGCCTGTTTTTAGTAAATATGCTGCTTTTGTACTACCATCATAGGTCTTGCAATAAAATTAACAAAGAAAGTATTATTTGAGAATACTAAAAAGTTATGACTAGAGATATAATGCTTATTTTTTTTAAATCTAACAGTAAATAAAAATATGGTGTCAGCTAAAATCACTTTATGTTTTATCTCTCAATTTAAAGCTTCTTTTCACAACTATAGACTTTTGGTAAGAATGTCACTCTCAAGCATTCAAATAACCACTGCAAACATATGCAGACTCTTCTAGCTTAATAACTGCAGTCAATGTAATTTGAAGAGATCACTGAATTGGTAAGATGAGGATAGGTGACATATGATAAGGGACATGTGAAGGTGGCATAAAGTGAATATATAGAAAACCAGTTTGACCAAGCAGCAGAGTTGGATCTCTGGGACCCACAAGTTTAAGAAAAAGAACAAATTTTCATCAAGTAATTTATCAGACCTCCTTCACACATAAAACAGGACATTTGACTAATCACATACATATATAGATGTTTTCACAAAACAAACACATATAGAAATAAAATCTTTAAAATTAATATAAAATGAGTGGACCTATGGCACTAGGGTGCACTTGGGTTTCTGTAGCAGTAGATGCAAAACAAGAGTCGAGATTACATAGAATATCATGTAATGATGGTTATGAGAGAATACCTTTGCTGCTACTGTGACTGTGATTCTGTAAGCCTTTGATTGCTGTTTCAAAATAAATGATACATTCTTTATTGTCCAGTTTCTTTCCCTTTTTAAATAACCCTGATGATAAGTTCTACTTATCTGTGATGATTTATAAACATGAACTTAAAATGTAAATTTGAAGAGAAAGGGAAGGCAGAAAGGGAGAGAAGGCAGAAGGGAGGGAGGAAGAGAGGGAGGGAGAGAGGGAGGGAGGAAGGGAGGGAGGGAAAATGGAGGGAGGGAAGGGAAGAAGGAAGGGAGGAGAAAGAATGGAGAAGAAGCACTACTGTGGGTAGGTACCAAACTTTACAGTGTTTTACTCCAGAAAGACTGAAATCAGTTTGAACCCTCAAGTTCATCTGCATACTTTTAAATATATTGACTTTCAAAATGGAAATGGTATAGAATACAAGACATTTGGGGAAAATTTTTATTCATGTATATACAGAATAGCAAAAGAGAAAATATATGATAAAATGATTTTTTTTGACAAAAATAATTTTTAAAATGCACCTAGCTTAACTATTTGCTACAGGTATTCCATTAATGGTGACATTTATTTTACTTCTTGCATGGATAACTGCACACAATTACTAAATTAGTTACAGAGAACAGAAAAGAAAGAAATCATTAGAAGAGGTTGGAGAGTATGGAAGTCTATGCAAACAAGGGAAATATTTAATGGTGTGTATTTGAGGGGTTGTACACCCATAAGAGGCAGCATCTCTCAACAAACTGAAGCTCACCACTTTCTCCATGTGGACTGGGAAACTAGCTCTGGGAATCTGCCTGTCTCCGCCCACTGTGTTGGGATTAAAAGCACAATATGTACTTTGAAATTTATGAGACTTCTGGAGGTTACAACTCATATTCTACTGCTTGTAGAGCAAGTTTTGCTGTCCAATTGTTTCCTTTCTACAGATAAATTTTTAAAAGAATGCCTCAAAGTAAATTGGCAGAGGGCTGGAGAGATGGCTCAGTGGTTAAGAGCATTGCCTGCTCTTCCAAAGGTCCTGAGTTCAATTCCCAGCAACCACATGGTGGCTCACAACCATCTGAAATGAAATCTGATACCCTCTTTTGGCCTGCAGGCAGATACACAGACAGAATATTGTATACATAATAAATAAGTAAATAAATAAATAAATATTTTAAAAAGTAAATTGGCAGATAGAAAATATCCAGAAAGTCTTTTGAATCTAGTTAAGTGTATTGACAAAATATCAAAATGTTCAAAGTATCAAGAGTTAGCTATTGTTACATACAATATGATATAAAAAATATGGGATATGTTATATAATAGTATCTACAGCATGGAAATAGGAGAAAAGTGGGGATAAAAAGTAAATGGCTAAATTTGTAAGCATAATTTGCAGATGATACAAAGGGAATAAACCTGGATGTTGGTCAATAAAGAAATTTCTAATTTTGGTATCTTTAGTAAGTAGAACGTTAAAGTATTTCTCAACATGGAATTAGACTTTTAAAATTAAGGAATAAATTATACATACTGATTTAAAAAACAAGAAAAAGAAAAGGAAAGAGAGGAGAAAAGAAGAGGAGGAAGAGGACAGGGAAGGGTAATAGGAAAAGAAAGAGAAAGCAGAATCAGAAACAAGAGCAGCACCTTCCCCAGTCTAGGGAAATTCGAGTCTAAACTCATAAGGAAATTTTCTCACAAATAAAAAAAAAGTAAATAAGGATTTAGGGAATAAAAATAACAGTTAAACTGGGCTTGCTAAGGAAGGGAGAAATAAAAGTTCACTAGACACCGGAGAAACGTAAAACTGCAGCTGTTAACAGTGTGAGAATGAACAGAAAGTACGAAGCCAGGCTTTACAGTACTTTGTAAACCTTGCAGGATCCTAAATTCTTACAAATGCACATGGACAGTGGTCACTTTAAAGAACTTATAGTCACTTCAGTAACAGTACAGAGAAAACTAGAGATGAAACTATGGAACTGGAGATTTAAATATTAACCATAAAAGGTAGTTCAAAGATAATACTGGTTTCCACTGGCAAAGCAGTGAAGAGTGTTGATGCATAGCAGGTAGAAGGGACAACTCTGGAGAGAACTGGGAGGTCTATTTAGATTGAATACATACAATTGTGAACACGGAGGTGATGTTCAGTGAATATTTATTGAATGGAACTAATTTTTTATAAAGCAATGTATCCTAGCTGAGAGACTAAAGTGTGTAGTGATATTAATGGACATATGCCATCTCGGTAATTATTTTATTAAATATTAATATAAACAATTTTTATATTAAGCAATTTTCAGTTTCTCTTCAAATTTAGAAAATAAGCTCCCCAAAGAATTCCTAGTTACACCTTGAGGAAGCATGATTTCAAAGCATAATATCCTAGACATATAAAAAATTCTAAGGAAACTAAAGATTATTTTATTTCACTCATATAACAGTCCTTCATCCACATTAGAAATCAGAAGCATAGGAGACTACATAAGGCAAATATGACAAAATCCTTTTGACAACACTTAAATAATTCTTAAATGTTTGTTATAAAAACAGTTTATATGACATATTCTTTAAGAAAATGTGGCAAAATCAGAAATTGCAGAAAGAACAAACTTAAAAAAATCTGTAAATATTGGAATCTCAAGACATATGTAGGATCATTTTAAATCTTGAACTTTAAAGCTCGGCTTATAACCTAGTAATGCTTATATATAGTATCTCTGCGACTACTATGAAGTGTTTACTATAACATGCAAAGATTTCATTCAATAATTAAAATTTACATAATGAGAAATGACATGTTTGTCAATCCAACCAGGGCATAGAAGAGTCAGATAGTAGAAGCACAGTGAGGAGGTGCTAGAATTAGGAACTGAACTCAGGTTCTCATTTTTACATTTATATATTTTTATTTTTACTTACTTCTGTGAATAACAACTATTGAAATGTAATGGCTATCACTTACACTACTTTAAAAGACTACATGACAGAATTTTTACTTTTGAATACACAGAGAGCACAGTTTTCTTTTAATATCATTATTTTCAGGTGCACATACTAGAGTAGTAAATGTGGCTACATCAGAAATTAAGAAAGGCAGAACTTCATCCATCTGGGAAGATTGGAACCTAAGTCATTGGTTGCACAGAGACAAGGATATTCTAAGAGCTTTGTGAAAACCACAAAATCTTTTTTAAAAAAAGAAGCAAAATAAGGGAGCTCTCCAAGAGGCTAGAAAGCCTCCAAACTTTTGCTAAGGTACTCTAACATATATTCATTCTCTTAATCCTTTCACTTTAGAGAGAAAAGAGTGCACTGTCCCTTAGTAACATTTTGTACATTATTTAGCTTGGGAGTGACATTTTAGTTCTAATATACAAATTATCATCTCTTGAGAAAGACTTGATTTCATTTTTGTTGCTTTCTTATACTATCCTGAAATTTCATCCACTTTATTATCTTAGTACTACTAAGGTAGTACTCTGTGGTAATTGATCTTGCTCATAGATTTGCTGCTGTTGCTATAATTTAGTTTTACTTCAGTTCTCTCTGAGAAAAAGTATATGCTATTCAATGGATGTGGAAAAGAAAACAGGGAATGGTTTGTCGGTCAATGTGCACAGGAGCTCAATGAATAAAAGCATCATTGTCTTTGGAAATGTAATTAGGTAATGAGTCCCCTAAATGCTTGTGTCCCCACAGCATCAAGAATTTACCCTAAAAGCTAGAGGTCTTCGTAGCTCTTAATGTTTGAACTAAGAAAACTACAATAGCTTACTAGAGCATTTCAGCACAATCAGACAACAGCAAGAACTTGTTAAATTAGGAAAAATAGGGCTTCGGGCCGTGGCAGGGTCCCGGCGAGGAGGAGCTTGGGCGCTCCCCGACCCCATAGACGCCCAGGTCGCCCTGCAGTGCTGGCTACCCCCTCCCACCTGCCATCCCAGCTCCCATCCAGGTACGAATTCCTATATTTCTCCCTTCCCCCTGGGGCCATAAAATTTCCCCAGCTCAGCTGCCTTGCAAGCAGGGCCTGGGCTGTAGGCGCAGCCCGGCTGGAGGCAGTTCCTGGATCTTAAAGGCCTCCCTGAGGACAGGTGGACCAGGGGCCAGCTCAGCCACATTCCTGACCATCAGGGGCCCTGACTTCTAGCAGAGGGCCATCGGAGGGGTGAGTTTGCTTCGGGCCTTGACAGAGTCCTGGTGAGGAAGAGCTTTGGTGTTCCCCGACACCACAGTCGCCCAGGTCGCCCTGCAGTGCTGGTTACCCCCTCCCGCCTGCCATCCCAGCTCCCATCCAGGTACGAATTCCTATATTTCTCCCTTCCCCCTGGAGCCATAAAATTTTCCCCAGCTCAGCTGCCTTGCAAGCTGAGCCTGCATTGTAAGCGCATCCAGGAAAGAGGGAGTGCCTGTGCTTCAATAGCCTGCCTGAGGAAAGGTGGGCATTCTGTCAGTGAAGTCCCTGCCCAAGAAGGGAACCTGACCCGGTAACAGAAGTTCCAATAGAGAACATTTGAAGTAAGAGATGGGCAGACGCCAAGGCAAGACCTCATCCAACAATCTGAAAAACAACATGAAAACACCAGATCCCAACGACCCTACAACAGAAGGGCTTTTTCCACCCAGAAGAAGTGGAAAAAAGTGCCATTATGAAAGCAATAGAGTCCCTAAAACAGGATATGAATAACTCCCTTAAAGAATTGGATGAGAAATATAACAAAAAGTTTGAAGAAATGAGTATAGAAATTGATGAGAAATATAACAAAAAGTTTGAAGAAATGAGTATAGAAATAGATGAGAAATATAACAAAAAGTTTGAAGAAATAAGTAAATCTCTGAATGAGACCCTAAGAAACCAAGAAAAAACAATCAAACAAGTAAAGGAAACAGTTCAAGAATTGAAAACTGAAATGGAGGCAATGAAGAAAACACAAACCGAGAACTGGCTGGATATGGAAAACCTAGGTAAACGAACGGAGACTACAGAATCAAGCATAACCAATAGAATACAAGAGATAGAAGAACGAATCTCAGAATCTGAAGATACCATAGAGAAAATAAATGCTCTGGTCAAAGAAAACGGCAAATCCAACAAATTCTCTTCACAAAACATTCAGGAAATCTGGGACACAATAAAAAAAACAAATCTAAGAATAATAGGGATTGAAGAAGGAGTAGAACTGCAGATCAAAGGCCCAGAAAATATATTCAACAAAATTATAGAAGAAAACTTTCCCAACCTAAAGAACAATATTCCTATGAAGGTTCAAGAAGCATACAGAACACCAAATAGACTGGATCAGAAAAAACATCCCCTCGCCATATAATAATCAAAACACAAAACATACAGATTAAAGAAAGAATATTAAGAGCTGCAAAGGAAAAAGGTCAAGTAACTTATAAAGGTAAACCTATCAGGCTTACACCAGATTTCTCTATGGAAACCATGAAAACCAGAAGATCCTGGGTAGAGGTACTACAGAAACTAAGAGACCATGGATGCAAACCCAGACTACTATACCCAGCCAAGCTATTGTTCACTATCAACGGAGAAAACAAAATATTCCAGGATAAAAACAAATTTAAACAATACGTAGCTACTAATCCAGCCTAACAGAGAATATTAGAAGGAAAATCACTACCGAAGGAATCCAACATTCCCAACATGGCCTACAATAACTCGAACATCTAGCGACCATTCACAAGCACAAATCAAAGAAGAAAAACACATACACTCTACTACCTAAAAAAAAAAAAAAATGACCGGAGTCAACAACCACTGGTCATTAATATCACTTAATATCAATGGACTCAATTCACCTATAAAGAGGCACAGACTTAGAGATCGGATACAAAAACAGGATCCAACATTCTGCTGTTTACAAGAAAAACACCTCAACCACAAAGACAGACACCTACTCAGAGTAAAGGGTTGGGAAAAGGTTTTCCAAGCAAATGGACCTAAGAAACAAGCAGGCGTGGCCATTCTAATATCTAACAAAATCGACTTCAAACTAAAATCAATCAGAAGAAATGGAGATGGACATTTCATACTCATAACTGGAACAATTCATCAGGAGGAAGTCTCAATCCTGAATATCTATGCTCCTAATATAAAGGCACCCACATATGTAAAAGAAACTCTTCTAGAACTCAAGGGGGTCATCAAACCACACACACTAATAGTAGGAGACTTCAACACTCCTCTCTCACCAATGGACAGATCAATCAGACAGAAACCAAACAGAGAATTGAGAGATCTATTGGAGGTATTGAATCAAATGGACTTAACAGACATCTATAGAACACTCCACCCAAATAGGAAAGAATATACCTTTTTCTCTGAAGCTCATGGAACCTTCTAGAAAATTGACCACATACTCAGTAACAAAACAAACTTCCACAGATACAAAAAAATATTAGTAACTACCTGTGTCTTGTCAGATCACCATGGACTAAAATTAGAATTCAACAACAATGCTCCCCACAGGAAGCCAACAAACTCATGGAAACTGAACAGTCAACTACTAAATCACCCCTGGGTCAAGGAAGAAATAAAGAAAGAAATTAAACTCTTCCTTGAATTTAATGAAAACAAAGACACAACATACTCAAACCTATGGGACACTATGAAAGCAGTGCTAAGAGGAAAGTTCATAGCACTAAGTGCCCAATTAAAGAAAGCGGAGAAAGCACACATTGGAGACTTAACAGCATACTTGAAAGATCTAGAAAAAAAAGAAGCTGATTCACCCAGGAGGTCTAGAAGACTGGAAATAATCAAACTGAGGGCTGAAATCAACAAAATAGAAACACAGAAAACAATCCAAAGAATCAATGAATCAAAAAGCTGGTTCTTGGAGAAAATCAACAAGATTGACAAACCCCTATCCAAATTAATCAAACGGCAGAGAGAGAACATGCAAATTAATAAGATCAGAAATGAAAAGGGGGACATAACCACAGACACAGAGGAAATTCAGAGAATCATTAGATCTTACTATGAAAGTTTATATGCCACAGAGTTGGAAAATGTAAAAAAAATGGACATTTTTTTAGATAAGTACCATTTACCAAAGTTTAACCAAGAACAGGTGAACAATCTAAATAGACCTGTTAGTCGCGAAGAATTAGAAGCTGTTATCAAAAATCTCCCTACCAAAAAAAGCCCAGGACCAGATGGTTTCAATGCAGAATTCTACCAGAACTTCCAGGAAGAGCTAATACCTATACTCCTTAACGTATTCCACAATATAGAAACAGAAGAGTCATTGCCTAACTCCTTTTATGAAGCTACAGTTACCCTAATACCAAAACCACAAAAAGACACAACCAAGAAAGAGAATTACAGTCCAATCTCACTCATGAACATCGACGCGAAAATTCTCAATAAAATACTGGCAAACCGAATCCAAGAGCACATTAGAAAAATTATCCATTATGATCAAGTCGGCTTCATTCCAGAGATGCAGGGCTGGTTCAACATACGCAAATCTATCAATGTAATCCATCATATAAATAAACTGAAAGAAAAAAACCATATGATCATTTCATTGGATGCTGAAAAAGCATTTGACAAAATTCAACACCCATTTATGATAAAGGTGTTGGAGAGACTGGGGATACAAGGATCATACCTAAATATAATAAAAGCAATATACAGCAAGCCGACAGCTAACATCAAACTGAATGGAGAGAAACTCAAAGCCTTTCCACTAAAATCAGGAACGCGACAAGGCTGTCCACTCTCTCCATACCTCTTCAATATAGTGCTTGAAGTTCTAGCAATAGCAATAAGAGAACATAAGGAGATCAAGGGGATTCGTATTGGAAAGGATGAAGTTAAACTTTCGTTATTTGCTGACGATATGATAGTTTACATAAATGACCCCAAAAACTCTACCAAAGAACTCCTACAGCTGATAAACACCTTTAGTAACGTGGCAGGATACAAGATCAACTCCAAAAAATCAGTGGCCCTCCTATACACAAAGGATAAAGAAGCAGAGAGGGAAATCAGAGAAACATCACCTTTCATGATAGCCACAAATAGCATAAAATATCTTGGGGTTACTCTAACCAAGGAAGTGAAAGACCTATTTGACAAAAACTTTAAGTCTTTGAAGAAAGAAATTGAGGAGGATATCAGAAAATGCAAAGACCTCCCCTGCTCTTGGATTGGGAGAATCAACATAGTAAAAATGGCAATTCTACCAAAAGCAATCTATAGATTCAATGCAATCCCCATCAAAATCCCATCAAACTTCTTCACAGACCTTGAGAGAACAATAATCAAGTTTATATGGCAAAACAAAAAACCCAGGATAGCCAAAACAATCTTATACAATAAAAGAACTTCTGGAGACATTACCATCCCTGACTTCAAACTCTATTATAGAGCTACAGTATTGAAAACAACTTGGTATTGGCATAAGAACAGAGAAGTCGACCTATGGAATCGAATAGAAGACCCAGATATTAACCCACAAACTTATGAACACCTAATTTTCGACAAGGGATCTAAAGGTATACAATGGAAGAAAGAAAGCATCTTTAACAAATGGTGCTGGCATAACTGGATGTCAACCTGTAAAAAAATGAAAGTAGATCCATATCTATCACCATGCACAAAAATCAAGTCCAAATGGATTAAAGACATCAACATTAATCCATCCACTTTGAACCTGATAGAAGAGAAAGTGGGAAGTAGTCTACAAGATATAGGCACAGGAGGCCTCTTCCTAAGTAGGACCACAGCAGCACAGACAATAAGAGAAACAATGAATAAATGGGATCTACTGAAACTGAGAAGCTTCTGTAAAGCAAAGGACACTGTCAGTAGGACAAAAAGGCTGCCTTCTGACTGGGAGAAGATCTTCACCAACCCCTCATCAGACAAAGGTCTGATCTCCAAAATATACAAAGAACTCAAGAAACTAGGCACTAAAACTCTAATTAACCCAATTAGAAAATGGGGTACTGAACTTAACAGAGAATTCACAACAGATGAACTTCGAATGGCCAGAAGACACTTAAGGTCATGCTCAGCCTCCTTAGCGATCAGGGAAATGCAAATCAAAACCACTTCTGATACCATCTTACACCTGTCAGAATAGCTAAAGTCAAAAACACCAACGATAGCCTATGCTGGAGAGGATGTGGGGTGAGGGGAACACTCATCCATTGTTGGTGGGAATGCAACCACTGTGGAAATCAGTGTGGCAGTTTCTCATGAAATTGGGATTCAACCTCCCTCAGGACCCAGCAATTCCACTCTTGGAAATATACCCTAAAGATTCCCTAACATACTACAAAAGCATTTGTTCTACTATGTTCATAGCAGCACTATTTGTAATAGCCAGAACCTGGAAACAGCCTAGGTGCCCCTCAATAGAAGAATGGTTAAAAAAGGTGTGGAACATATACACATTAGAGTTTTACTCAGCGGTAAAAAACAATGACATCTTGAATTTTGCATGCAAATGGATGGAAATAGAAAACGCTTTACTGAGTGAGGTAACCCAGACCCAAAAAGAGGAACACGGTATGTATTCACTCATAAGTGGATTCTAACCATAATTAAAGGTCTTTGAGCCTATTATTCGTGATCCTAGAGAAGCTAAATAAGAAGATGAACCTGATGAAGATTATTTAGCTATCCACCAGGCGGTAGGAAAGAGACAAGAGTCCCAGGTAACCTCGGGTGCATGGGGGGGTGGGAGGGTTGATGGAAGGGGAGAGGGTTAGAGAGAAGGGAGTAGGGGAGGAATGGGGAAAGTTTGGTGGCCTGGGATGGTGGGGGGAGGGAGGAAGGATGAATATGGGATCAGGGAAGAATATATTTCAACTAAGGGAGTCATTTTAGGGTTTACAGGAGACTTGATTATATATGGGATCCCAGGTCCAAGGAGAGATCCCCAGATTGTTCTCTGGACAGAGGAGAGGGTGCCTGAATCTGCCGTGGCCCATAACCATACTGATGAAGATTTTGCTTATCACCATAGATCCTTCATCTGGCGAAGGATGGCGATACAGTCGGAGACCCACATTGGAGCACCGGACTGAGCCCCCCGAGGTCCAAATGAGGAGCAGAAGGAGGAAGAACATGAAAAACGAAATCAGGACTGCGAGGGATGCTATCACCCACTGATACAAGGGAACTGATCTAATGAGAGTTTACCAAGGCAAGTTGGACTGGGACTGAACGAGGATGTGATCTAACCAGATTCTCGGAATTTGGCCGGATTCTCTGAATGTGGCTGGCCCAAAGTCTTTCTAAAAAGCCATTGACTATGATACTGGGACCTGTTTCCTCTGCATATACTGGATTTTGGGGATCCAGTCTGTTTGGACACTCACCTTCCTGGACCTGGAGGGAGGGGGGAGGAACTGGAACTTCCCACAGGGCAAGAAACCCTGACTGCCCTAAGGGACGAAGAGGGAGGAGGAGAGGGAGTGGGGGGAGTGGGAGGGTGTTGGGAAGAGGGGCAAAAATGGAAACTTTTATAATTTAATAAAATTTACTTAAAAAAATAAAATAAAATAAACATTCTGATGAACTTGAAAAAAAAATAAATTAGGAAAAATATAATTTCCATTCTTTCAGAAATCAATGCTTCTAAATAAGATTGAAAAAGATGTGACTCTGTATATGCACAATTTATAATTATTTAAAAAGTAAAAATAATACTAGATATAAACAGCCTACACTTTAACAGTCCTTGTTTGATTGTAGAGGTCAAAGGCAGATGGACTTCTCTGATTTCTCTGCTACTGTATTTTTAAGATAGTGTACCCCATCTAGTATATTGCTAGAATTTAAGGAGCCAAAACATGAAGCTGAAATTAAAATATTTTTAAAAATATATCTAAAGGAAATCTACAATTCCTGTCTCCTATAAGCATTTATGTTTTTTTTTTCTGATTTCAACATTAAGAATTCAGCATGTGATACAATCAACAACATAAGGTAATTATTAGCTCGGTAATTATCTCTGTATGGTTACTATTGTAACCAGTGTACTTTCCAGAATTTTTCAGGTCTAAAGGAAGTCTGTGTTGTTTAAAATAGAATTGCTTTAGGTTGATTTCTCCTTGTGCTAGAGGCACCCTTGTGTGAAAGTCACAAAAATAAAAATTGGAAAAGTAGGAAGCAAAGTCAGTAGCAAAGAAGAGTGAAGGTAGACAAGCTTGCCACAGTAGAAAACAAAAGAGGAAAGAAGCTGCAAAGAGTTGAAGAGATAGCCAAGAAAGTGAGGAAGTTTAAACAAGAAAAACAATAAATAGAGTAAAGAGAATTATATTTTTGAAGAGTTTCATGTTCTTCAACACGAGCTATTCAGATAATGGCTTACAATTTGTAAAAGATATATGAGTGTTCTAGAAGATAAAAATAAAATTCAAATTCTGAAATCCACAGGGCACATAAATAAGTCATTTGTATAGCCAAATCACTGTGTTGGACACTTGGTCTGTATAATTGAACAAGCTCAGCTATAGAAGGTCCTTGTGCATAGGAATAATTTAGATGTATTGCCCATTTCGTACTTTACTGGCAACAAACATCTAGCCACTTCTACAAGTAATGTTTGTAAGAAAATATCTAAAATTCAGGAATAATTTTATATTAAAACATTCTCAATAATCCCATATAATAAGGAAAAATTGATAATTGTACTTGTTTTAGCCACAGTGTATATTGAATTAAATGTGTAAGTGATATATAATTAATAAATATCACTAAATTGTAATGATTTTAATAAACAAAATATCTAATATTTACATTGACAATAAAATAAATAAGTTCAGTTCAAAAATAATAAAAATTTTAAATTACATGTAGTTAAATAGATGAAAACTAATTATTATTTGGAAACTTTATTTTCTTTTAGAATTCCATTGTTCAAAGCTTGTAATGTTTTACAAGAATTTTCACAAAAATGCATACTCTGTGTGCTTGTGGTTTAAATAATAATGATGCCACTGTGAATTTATTGTTCTTTCTGTAAACAAACTTCTACATTCTTGAAGTTTGTTTAAAGATAGAAGAATAAATTTCTAGATTGTAGTTACTGCAGTAGTCCAGACTAGGTAGGCTGTTAAATACTGTTTGATGAAATAGTTTAATAACATGAGACAACTTTTAAATAAAATTTTCTTTTTTATATTAATGATCAGTTGTACTTGACTGACCAATAAAGGCATTTGCCTGCACTTAAAAAGAATACTAATCTACAAAGCAAGTGCTTGATGACTAAAAAAGCAAGCAGAGATCACTAGATACTAGTTGAAAATTCCCTATTTGCTATATTATTTTCCAATGAAAGGAGCAGGAATAGCGATGAGAGAAGAAAGAGGACTCCAAGACACTATACATTAGGAAGACCACACAATTACACCACGCACAGAAATGTTGCACAGATCAGTCCTCTAGAGGCCATTGTGAATTGAATGATGCAGCCTAATTTTAAACTGGATAAATATACAGACCATAAAGAAAATTGATTCTTCCTTCAGTCGCTTCATCTGTTTTATTGTACCTGAAACACATGCATGCATTCAAAACATTCTTAAATGCAAGTATTTGATACTACAATATGTATAGGATTGGAATCTACGACTATTCAGTTTTAGTAAAGATATCACATTTTCACCCAAAGATAAAATCTCATTAAAAAATATTATGGTTAGTAAGATTTTATATTTACTACCAACTAGGAAATGCACTATTTTTTTAATTTTTTATTTCAGTATTTCTCAATACACAATAAACAACTTGTGTTATTATCCAGGGCATTTGTACTGCTCATTATCTCAAGTATTAATAGGATTAGACATGATGGGCATTAATTTTAGTTGTGCAACTATCTCCTTTTAAGTTAATATTACTATTTATATGGCACAATAATTGTATAACTTCACCATTACATTTATGAATAGAAAGAATCATTTGTGATTCTGTGGTTATATTTCAGTAGCAAGTAAGACTTACCTTGAAAAACGTCATGGTTGCGCCATCCTCCACTGCTCCGTACTCTATCTTGGTTTGCTTAGCTAAATCGTCAGCGGAGTCAATAGGAGATTCCATGCGTTCCACCGTCAGAAAGGCGGCTAGGTTAGCAGTGTACGAAGAAATGATGATAAGAGTAAAAAACCACCAAATGCCTCCCACTATCCTGGTGGAGAGCGCTTTGGGCATGAGCTCAGAACCTAACAGAGAATGGGGGAAAGGTGAAACGAATACAGACAATTCGATCAGCTGTCAGACATGTTTGGTCACGGTGGAAGAACGGGATCAATGTGTAGTAAAAGTTTAAGCCAAAGACTGACACACTACTTCAGTATACAAGAACAACGTTTAGGAGAGCAGAGGTCAATTTTAGTAGTGTGCCACTTCTGGAAACACCGTATCAAGTATAGTTACAGGAGACTGACCTTACCTGAGATGGTTCCACGTGACAATTTAACATGTAAAACGTCTTAGAAAGGTAACATTAGAAGGGAAAAGTATAATCTGCTCCAGTTTATAAACTACATGCAAATTTGTTCCTATTTTTACTATTTAAGCGTTTCCCAGAACTAATCACTGAGTAAAAATTCAGATCCATC